>NC_031995.1:10905719-10906331 GCF_001879085.1 Nicotiana attenuata | reverse complement strand
AATAACTTAACAGAACCTTAATCAGAAGGATAAGGAGTTCTGAAAGCGGAGTTTTAAAAGAAACTTCGAGAAAAACGCTTAAAAGTTCAGAGCAGACAGTAGATCTGAAACAAATCTAAGAGAAATCGAGGGAACCTTGAAGGTTAGGGTTTCAGAGGAACCCCAAGTGGTGAGAAAGGCTTTGAAAACCATCAATCTAAGCAGGAGAGTCAAGAGTCAGACTCGAATAGCCATGGATGGCCGGAGAAAGGTCAGAGACGACCGGAGAACAGCCGTAAACTGAAATCGATCAAGGTCTGGACCAAGCTCTTTCAATATCTAGCCTTGAAACCATAATAATCGAACACGTAGAAGCCATGGGAGGTGGATACAGGCCTCCAATGACCTTGGAAGCCATGGATTTGGGAGTTTTTTTAGGGTTGTAGTTGATGTCAGCGGCTAGGGTTGGAGAGAGGATTGAGAGAGAAGGGGATTCAGAGGCGGCGGGGTGTGTGAAAATGGTTAGGGGGTAGTTTGAGATTAAAAAGGAAAGGATGGTTGTTGGCCGTTGATCAACGGGCGAGTGAGCGGGTTATGAAGATGGGTTTGGGTTGGATTAGATTGAATTGGGTC
>NC_031995.1:10641942-10905710 GCF_001879085.1 Nicotiana attenuata | reverse complement strand
GGGGGGGTTCAAATAGTTTCAATTGAGTTCAATTGGGGTGCAAAATCGGACTAAAATTGAAATAAAATGGGGCTAACATTTAAATAGCCACTTTTTCCTATTTGATTTATAAAAAATAGTAAAATAATTTCTGGAAATAAATTAAAGGTACTAAAATGATTAGTAGCACATAATTAACTACTTAAAAATACCAGACCTAATTTTTATGCATATAAACGTAACTAATCCTAAAAAAGGCTAATATATTAATTACATACAATTTAACTTTAAAAATACTAAATGACCTTGTAAGAATATGCAAAAATTATATTATCCACATTTTAGTATAAATATGAAAATCCAATAAATGAATCACTAAAAATGATAATTTTGAGAATAATTATTGGGTTTTTATGGATAAAATAGGGCAATAAATTGATTAAAAAATCTTTTAAAATTAAGGAAAAAATAGTGAAACATGTGGACATACTTATATATATGCATGTACATGCTATTTTGAAAGTATTTTGTATATTAAAAATATATAGGGAAAAATTGGGTATCAACAACGTGAGGTGCATAAGCTCGAATTATCATATTTGGAGACTCGAGGTAGATCTGCTAGCGTCCGTAGACCTTGAATTCCCCTTCCTTTTTCCTCATTTACTGTTCATTTCATTTGAAACAGTTGTATTTATTTCAGACTCTATTTGTAGACCTTCTAGTAGCTCATGTACTTTTGACACAAGATCCAGGATTGTACTAAGATATTTTTGGTTATTTTACATTTTCGCGCATAATTCTAGTTTTATTTCAGTTTAAATGAGTTTTAATTACTTCAATTGTTTTAAAATGGCATACGATTTACTCTTACAATGGCTTGCCTAGCAAGTGAAATGTTAGGTGCCATCACGGTCCCGAAGGTGGGAATTCCTGGTCGTGGCAAGTTGGTATCAGCGTAATAGGTTGCCTAGGTCTGACGAGTCACGAGTAGTATTAGTAGAGTTTGGAGGATTGGTACGGAGACGTCTGTACTTATCTTCCAGAGGCTATGGAGTTTAGGCACAATTTCACTTCTATTCTCTTTGTCGTGCGATGTTATTCTATCATTAATGATTGAACTTGTAACACCCTCGTAAATTCGCCTTAGGTATGAATGAGTTAAAGGAGTAGTAAGGTTATATTTTGGACATGTGAAGTCCCATCGGGATGATTATGAGTGAAAATAGTTGTTTCAAAATCAAGATGGAAAGTGAGGTGCATAAGATTCGACAAAATCGACTAAGTTTACAGAAGGTCCGTCTTCCAGCAGGGTTTAGTGAAAACGTATAAGGAACTTTGGAAAACTCAAAGCATGAAAGTTGCCGACTTTGAAATAGCTTTCCAACGATATATTGTGGAGCCCAAACGGAGCTCTATGCAAAAATTTATACCCGTTTTATAGAACAGTGCGCAACCACCGCGCCCGGACCGCGACCGCGGTTGTGAGGCAGTGTTCCTGCTATTTACTACGGTCGGGACCGCGGTCAGGCCTATAGGGGAGCGGTGGCGGACTTGGGGAGTCATTTTTTAAGCCCTATTTCGTCCCCCACAGCCCCAAAACATAAAAAATTGCTCTAGAAAGGAGAACTCTTAAAAACCTAACTCCTTAAGGGTCCCTCCACCACCCAAGGTAAGTTCTAATGGTAATTCTAAGTTAATTTCAATTTTCCAACATTTTATTAACATGGGTAAACCCTCCGTATCATTAGATATTCGATTGGGACATCATTGTTGAGAGAAAGAACCCTAGAACTCGAATTCAAGGGGATTGAACTTCAAAATGGTAATGTCTTCACCCTCTAATTAATTCTAGCATTGGATTAATGATTATAAACTCTAGTTCATGAGATATGAGTTGATGGGTTTGATAGAAAAGCATGAACGATTATAGGTTTGGGGTGTTGATTATTGGTTAAGGGTGTTGTTTACCTTATGAGTGATAAAGAATAATGTTGATTATAACCATTTGAGACTTTAGAATTTATCTAGGAGCAAGAGAATGGGTTATTGGGTGTAGAGACACCATTAATAAGGACTATGAAGCTTTATGTCACCAAGTGTTTGAGAAAATGCTTAAGTGACCAAAACATGAGAATTATTGCTAATATGAAATTCCTTTGACTTGTATTGATTTAGATAAAGTTGAAAGGGTTGGCGAATGTTGTATCACGCTCAAGAGCGGGAAGTTAAGGTATGTGAGGCTAACTCTCTATGTTTGGGAATTTTAATGATTCTCCCTACACTATGTTTCTTTTACGACGTTACCAATTGCCTCAGAAATATAGGTAAGCCTAGTTCCTTGAATAGTTGCAGAACTTCTATTCTCTAGCTTCGTAACTCGTTCATAGCTTTAATTCCAAATGTTGTGAGCTTAGTGCGTAATCAATATGGACTTGTGTTTGATTCCCATGAGTCTCAGTCTAGATTACCAGCATGTCATAATTAGTTGAAGCATAAGTTTTCATAATCAGTTCATGAATACATGTCTCAGTCTAGCTCTATTGAGCATTCACGTATCATGTAACTCAGTATGGTTCAGTATTTCAGCATCAAGTATTTCAGTATGACTCTCAATTCCTAAATGTTGAACACCTGTGTTTGGGCCTGAGGCCGTAGTTTATGCTTTATGCATGTTTGGGCATGATGCTGTAGTTTATGCTTTATGCATGTTTGGGCCTGAGGACGTAGTTTATGCTTTATGCATTTTTGGGCCTGAGGTCGTAGTTATGTATACGTATACTTCGGCCTGTGGCTGTAGCTTGCCACATATATATTGGGCTCGAGGCGGTAACTTATTCAGATAAATAGGTTGTTCATGATTCAGAAGAGGGAGTATTCATATCCTTACTTCCTTTATTCAGTTCAGTTATCGGTTATCATTTTAGTTACCAGTTATAAGTTCAGTTATCAATTATCAGTTATCGGTTAAGTTATCATTTCAGTTATCAGTTATCAGCTATCAGTTATCGTTTCAGTTTCTGTTTCAATAGTTATCATTTCAGTATCAATTATCAATTCTCAGTTATCAGCTCAGTTTCAGTTTCAGCATTTATAGTTCTTTCTTTCAGTTGCTTTACATACTTGTGAAATTCAAATGTACTTACTTCCCTTTTTCCCGGGGCCTGCATCTCACGATGCAGGTAATGATTTACAGGTTGATGATTCAGAGCGCTAGGATTCTTGTACCAGCCATTTGGTGATCCCCAGTTCTTTCAGGGCATTATCATTACCTTACAGTCTTCGGTATTTTCAGATAGTCAGTGTTTTCAGAACTTCATTAGAGGCTTCATAGATTAAAATAACAGTTAGACAGAGTCGCAGACTTTTCATATTAAGCTATGTTGGCTACAAATATGTTTCAGAATTGTATTAGTATTTCCGCACTTTGATTTATATCATCCAGACATTCAGTATAGCAGCATGTGTTAGTTTATCTTCCGCATTCAGTATGTTATGATATCACATGTTGATTCAGCCAGCCAGTTGGTTCGCTCGGTCGCATGTAGTCAGGCACCGGGTGCCGCGTTACGTCTAGGCCCAGGTTCGGGGCGTGACAAAGCTTGGTAACAGATCACTAGGTTCAAGTGTCCTAGGGAGTCTATGAAGCCGTGTCCAGTGGAGTTTCCTTTATATGTGTGTGCCGACCACTCATATAAATGGTTAACTACCAAGACATCCAGGATTGTCTCATTTCTTTCTACTCTAGATCGTGCCATGAAACTTAGAGCAATAGGTAATCTTCTCTTCCTATGGAATTCCATACGTATCGAATTCCCAAGCGACGGGCAAGAAAAACCCATGCTTCTAGAGATGATGATTTCCCATTGGGGGTACAATTATGGAGTATAAGTTGGTAACAAATGAGACATGAGGTGATGTTAAAAGTGGGATGCAATGGTAGTAGTACAGATTAGAGCATAACCTTATCAGAAAGTACAAAAGTAGTTATCATGTCTTATGGTTATCAGTTTACCTCAGTTACCAGTTATACAGTCTTTCAGTTAGCAAGTTTACGGTTATTCAGTACGCCAGTATTCAGTTATATGTTTACCAAATATCTAATTTTCGGTCTATCAAAATTTCTGGTGACTTGTGAGTATACAATGATGCATATGGGTTCTCAAAGAAAATGCAAGTAATAGTGATTATAGCGAAACCTTCGCATACTTTAGGTCTGGATTAAGACCATAACTCACCGGATGGCGCATGAAGTGATTTATTAGATAATGATATACTATGAAGGACATGTTTGTATGTGGTAGTGTATTCGTATGTGTTTTACCTCCTAGAACAACTTGATTTAATTCTTGGAAATGGAGCCACAAGTTGGATGATGATAGTTCAGATGTCAGACCCTAACATTAGTCACTATAGTTTTGGACCGAAAAGAGCCTAAGGGTAAAATACCTAGGAGTCAGAAATGTTTGTTATTACCAAAGATGCGATTTCGTACAACTCATGCAAATGACTAGAAGATATGATGTATGCAATGAGAACCAAGAGCAGCCAATAGTGAATTTCAGGGAATGATTTTAAGTTGTTCATATTTATTCAAATCAGAACTAGAAGTACCACGTCAGTAAGTTACTATAAGAAGTAGCTATTGATGTAAGATAAAAGATATGGTAGTTGCCCCTTAGGTTATGTGACTAAGTGATTACCGCGGATGTTTATAGTATGATATGATTTTGTATTATATAGAATGTTTTGGGTTAGATATTCTAATTTTGTTTAAGACAGATGAACTTTCCCTAAGTGTGATCCATGTACATGGTCCACCAAAAATATTAGATAGCAGTGAGAGAGCAAGCTATAGAAGAATAACCTTTAGGGATTATCGAAAGGTGGTTTCTCCAAGACTAATAGTGTGAGCAGAGTTAAATTATTTAGATTGTGTATGATAGTTGTGAATACATTAGCTTTCCATTATGTGAATAATTTAGTTTTTTTCTAGCTCAGAAGTAAGTTGGAAGATGAGTCGTCATTGACGTAGAGTGCAAAGAATTGCAGAAAATAAGGATAGTTAATCGGATCCCAACAAAAAGAGAAGGAGTGATGTGAAAATTTTCAGTAAGTCCAGTTAGAGATTTGAAACCCGAATAATTAGCATGGGATATGAAAAAGAAAATCAGTTCGGTATTGAGGAAAATTGTATAATTACCACAAGGAATATGCCTAGCATGTGTAAGAAACACAAAGTGAGTAGGTTGATCACCGAGCTTAGTTATTGATGATAAAGTGATCACAGAAAAGCTATAAAATCATGCCTATTTATGTGTCACAAGGGTAGTGCCATTGCACGAGACTCTAGGCTTCGGAGTACTGGTCAAAGACTTAGCTCACAACAATTCTATAAGTGTTTTCAGGAAGTGCTTAAGAAGATAAAGTGTGGGAAGTATAACTCATGATTGAGGTAGATAAGAGAACTCTGGTGAAAGAAGTTCACCAGCCAAGATAGGAGTTCGACTTTGGACTTCGAAGATGACAGAGTTGTTGTCTAGAACAGGACTGGTTCCCCCTTACTAGCCGAAGAGAAGGAGAAACAATTTGATGATCCCTACGTGTTGCCGTTGAAAGAGGAGATTCACAAGTATAAGACGATGGCTTTTGAATAAGGGGGAGATGATGGTACTTTGAGGTACCAAGACAAATTGTGTGTTCCAGACATAGATGGACTTAATGAGGGAAGATCATGCTAGCAGCCCATAATTCCAGGTATTCTTTCCATCCAGATCCCCCAAATATGCATCATGACCAAGGAGATTTATTGGTTAAACAACATGAAAAAGAACGTCACACACTTTGTGGCCAATTGTCCAAATTGTCAGCAGGTGAAAGTCGAACACTAGAGACCTGGCGGTTTAACTCAGAATATAGAAATTCCCATTTGGAAATGGGAGATGATAAACATAGACTTCATAATAGGTCTACCTCGCTCGTTTCGGAAGCATGATTCGATTTGGGTGATTGTAGACCGACTTACCAAGTCAGCTCACTTCTTTCCAGTGAAGACTACAGATTCGACCGAGGATTATACCAAGTTGTATATCGAAGAAATTGTCCGATTGCATGGGACTCCTTTGTCCATTATCTCATATCGTGGTGCTCAGTTCACAGCGAACTTTTGGAAATCCTTTCAGAAGGGATTGGGCACATGGGTGAACCTCAGCACCGCTTTTCATCCTCAGACAGATGGCCAGGCGGAACACACCATTCAGACTCTTGAGGATATGTTGAGGGTGTGTGTTATCGATTTTAATGGTAATTGGGACGATCATCTGCCTCTCATTGAGTTTGCTTATAATAACAGCTATCACTCTAGTATCAAGATGGCACCGTACGGAGCTCTGTATGGGCCAAGGTGTAGATCACCAATTGGTTGGTTTGAAGTCGGAGAAGTAGAGTTGTTAGGACCCGATTTGGTCTATCAGCCTATGGAGAAAGTCAACTTGATACAAAGGCATTTGAAGATGGCTCAAAGTCGCCAAAAGTCCTATTCTGACGTGCGGCGTAGAGACTTAGAGTACCAAGTTGAGGATTGGGTGTTTTTGAAAGTATCGCCCATGAAAGGCGTTATGAGATTTGGGAAGAAGGGGAAGCTTAGTCCCCGCTATATTGGGACATATAGAATCCTGTGAAGGATCGGACAAGTGGCTTATGAGTTAGAATTGCCACAAGAACTAGCTGCTGTACACCCAGTGTTTCATGTGTCCATGTTGAAGAAATTCATGCGAGACCCGTCACTTGTGGTTCCTACAGAGATTATAGGGGTTAAAGACAGCCTGTCTTACGAAGAAATTCCAGTGGCTATTCTTGATCGTCAAATCCGTAATCTCAGAACTAAGGAAATTGCTTCAGCAAAAGTGCTTTGGAGGAATCAAAAGGTTGAAGAGGCTACATGGGAAGCCGAAGGGGACATGAAGTCCAGATATTCCCATCTCTTCGAAGAGCAAAAGGGAAATGTGGAAGGTAATTAACCTTTCCATTCAGGCCTTATTTTATAATCTCCATGTCCTTCAGTATTTACTCAGCTTAGTATTTAGTAATCACGTGCTCGTTCAGTTTGATATACATGTATTCATGATACATCAGCATTCGCATATCTCCATCACACCCGTTTAATGTCCATAGACAGTCATAGCTGCATCCAGGACCATCGTTCGAGGATGAATAATTCTAAGGGGGAGATAATGTAACACCCCGTAAATTCGGCTTAGGTATGAATGAGTTAAAGGAGTAGTAAGGTTATATTTTGGACATGTGAAGTCCCATCGGGATGATTATGGGTGAAAATAGTTGTTTCAAAATCAAGATGGAAAGAGAGGTGCATAAGTTTCGACAAAATCGACTAAGTTTGCAGAAGGTCCGTCTTCCAGCAGGGTTTAGTGAAAATGTGTAAGGAATTTGGTTAAACTCAAAGCATGAAAGTTTCAGGCCTTTGAAATAGCTTTCCAACGATATATAGCTCTGTGCAAAAAGTTATGCCTGTTTTACAGAACAGTGCGAAACCACCGCGCCCAGACCACGATCGTGATCGTGAGGCAATGTTCCTGCTATTTACCACGGTCGGGACCGCGGTCAGGCCTACAGGGGCGCGGTGGTGGACTTGGGGAGTCATTTTTTAAGCCCTATTTCATCCCCCACAGCCTCAAAACATAAAAACTAGCTCTAGAAAGGGGAACTCTCAAAAACCTAACTCCTTAAGGGTCCCTCCACCACCCAAGGTAAGTTCTAATGGTGATTCTAGGTTAATTTCAATTTTCCAACATCTTATTAGCATGGTAATCCCTCCATGTCATCAGATATTCGATTGGGACATTATTGTTGAGAGAAGGAACCCTAGAACTCGAATTCAAGGGGATTGAACTTCAAAAAGGTAATGTCTTCACCCTCTAATTGATTCTAGCATTGCATTAATGATTATAGACTCTAGTTCATGAGATATGAGTTGATGGGTTTGATAGAAAATCATGAACGATTATATGTTTGGGTGTTTATTGTTGATTATTGGTTAAGGGTGTTGTTTACCTTATGGGTGATAGAATAATGTTGATTATAACCATTTGAGACTTTAGAATTTATCTAGGAGCAAGAGAATGGGTTATTGGGTGTAGAGACACCATTAATAAGGACTATGAAGCTTTATGTCACCGAATGTTTGAGAAAATGCTTAAGTGACCAAAACATGAGAATTATTGCTAATATGGAATCCCTTTGACTTGTATTGATTTTGATTAAAGTTGAAAGGGTTGGGCGAATGTTGTATTACGCTCAAGAGCAGGAAGTTAAGGTATGTAAGGCTAACTCTCTATGTTCGGGAATTTTAATGATTCTCCATACAATACGTTTCTTTTACGACGTTACCAATTGCCTCAGAAATATAGTTAAGCCTAGTTCCTTCAATAGTTGCAGAACTTCTATTCTCTAGCTTCGTAACTCGTTCATGACTTTCATTTTGAATGTTGTGAGCTCAGTGCGTAATCAATATAGACTTGTGTTTAATTCCCATGAGTCCCAGTCTAGATTACCAGCATGTCATAAATAGTTGAAGCATAAGTTTTCATAATTAGTTCATGAATACATGTCTCAGTCTAGCTCTATTCAGTATTCAAGTATCATGTAACTCAGTGTGGTTCAGTATTTCAGCATCATGTATTTCAGTATGACTCTCAATTCTTGAATGTTTAACACCTGTGTTTGGGCCTGAGGCTGTAGTTTATGCTTTATGCATGTTTGGGCCTGAGGCCGTAGTTTATGCTTTATGCATTTTTGGGCGTGAGGCCGTAGTTATGTATACATATACTTGGGCCTGAGGTCGCAGCTTGTGCACATATGTATTGGGCTCGAGGCCGTAGCTTATTCAGATGAACAGTTTGTTTATCATTCAGAAGAGCGAGTATTTATATCCTTACTTCCTTTGTTCAGTTTAGTTATTAGTTATCATTTTAGTTACCGGTTATTAGTTCAGTTATCAATTATCAGTTATCGGTTCAGTTATCATTTCAGTTATCAGTTATCATTTTAGTTATTAGTTATCAGCTATCAGTTTTCGTTTCATTCTGTTACAATAGTTATCATTTCAGTATCAATTATCAATTCTCAGTTATCAGCTCAGTTTCAGTTTCAGCATTTATAATTCTTTCTTTCAGTTGCTTTACATACTAGTGCAATTCAAATGTACTGACATCCCTTTTGCCCGGGGCCTGCATCTCATGATACAGGTAATGATTTACAGGTTGATGATTCAGAGCGCTAGGATTCTCGTACCAGTTATTTGGTGATCCAAAGTTCTTTCGGGGCATTATCATTACCTTACAGTCTTTAGTATTTTCAGATAGTCAGTGTTTTTATTACTTCATTAGAGGCTTCATGGACTAGAGTAACAGTTAGACAGAGTCGTAGGCTTTTCATATTAAGCTATGTTGGCTACAAATATGTTTCAGAATTGTATTAGTATTTTCGCACTTTGATTTATATCATCCAGACTTTCAGTATAGCAGCATGTGTTAGTTTATCTTCCTCATTCATTATGTTATGATATCACATGTTGATTCAGCCAGCCAGTTGGTTCGCTCGGTCGCATGTAGTCAGGCATCGGGTGCCGTGTTACATCCATGCCCAGGTTCGGGGCGTGACAGAATTCTTCTATTTTTGTTCTCTCGTAGATGGTGAGGACACGTACTGCGTCTATAGCTGGATAGCAGCCAAAACCCCTCAGTGGCAGCTCCTACTAGGGGTAGAGGTCGAGGCAGAGGCAGAGCTCAGCCTAGAGCTCGAGCAGCAGCACCAGCAGTGGAGCCTTAGGTAGATTTTGATGAGGAATTTCTAGCTCAGACCCTACCTGTTGGACCAGCTCATGTCCCAAAGGGGTTCATTGCCACTTCAGTGCTTCGGGACGCTATAGTCCGTTTGGTAGGCTTTATGGAGAGTATGGCCCAGGCTGGTACATTTTCGATAGCACTAGCCATCTCTCAGGCTGGGGAAGGAGCACAGAATCGTGCTACTCACACTCCGGAGCAGATGGCTCCCTAGTATCAGACTCCAGCAGCCTTTCCAGTTGGGGTAGTTCAGTCGGTTGCTGCGTGACAGGCCGGTGATAGTCCCGACATGTCTTTTGAGGCCTTATTGAGATTGGACAAGTTTACTGAGCTATTTCCAGTTCACTTCAATGGTATACCTTCTGAGGACCCACAGGATTATCTTGACCGTTGCCATGAGGTGGTGTGCAATATGGGTATAGTTGAGACCAATGGAGTCAATTTTGTTGTGTTTCAGATGACGGGTTCCACTAAGAGGTGGTTGAGAGGTTATATGTATACCAGGCCAGCTTGGTTGCCTGCACTTACTTGGGATTAGTTCTCACAGCAGTTGGATTTTCGTGCCATGGTTCCGGCACTGGTTGCTCTACCGCCCGCTCAACTAGCTAGAGGCAGAGGTCAGACAGCCAGAGGTAGAGGTCAGGCCATTAGAGATGGGGGTCAGGCCGTTAGAGGTGGAGTCCAGCCAGTTAGAGGCCGTCCTAGAGAAGTGGTTCAGAGTGGTGGGGTCCAGCCCCGATGTTATGCTTTCCCAGCTAGACCTGAGTCTGAGTCATCTAACATTGGTATCCCAGGTATTGTTCCAGTTTGCCATAGAGATGCTTCAGCTCTATTTGATCTCGGCTCTACATTTTCCTACGCGTCATCCTATTTTGCTTCATATCTGGTTGTGCCTCGTGATTATTTGAGTGCTTTTGTGTGTGTGTCCACACCTGTGGGAGATTTTATTATAGTATATCGTGTCTATTGCTCGTGTGTGGTCACTATTGGGAATTTTAAGACTAGCGTAGATCTCCTACTTCTTGATATGGTAGATTTTGATGTCATCTTGGGTATAAATTGGCTGTCACCTTATCATGCTATATTGGATTATCATGCCAAGACATTGACCATAGCCTTACCAGGGTTGCCTCTATTAGAGTGGATGGGGACTCCTGGCCATTCCACCGGCAGGTTATCTCTTATGTGAAGGCTCGACGTATGATCGAGAAGGGGTGTCTAGCTTATTTGGCTTATATCCACGATTTTAGTTAAGAGGTTCCTTCCATGGATTCAATACCAGTTGTTCGTGAGTTTCTAGAGGTGTTTCCTAAAGATCTGCCGGGGATGCCACCCGATAGAGATATTGACTTCTGTATTGATTTGGCTCCGGGCACCCAGCCCATTTCTGTTCTGCCATACCGTATGGCCCCGCCAGAGTTCAAATAATTAAATTAGAAGTTGCATGATTTGCTTGATAAGGGCTTTATTAGACCTAGAGTCTCGTCCTGGGGTGCGCCCGTGTTGTCCGTGAAGAAGAAAGATGGATCGATGAGGATGTGCATAGATTATAGGCAGTTGAACAAAGTCACCATCAAGAACAAGTATCCATTGCCAAGGATTTATGACTTATTTTATCAACTTCAAGGTGCCAAGGTGTTTTCAAAAATTGATTTGAGGTCTGGCTACCATCAGTTGAAGATTAGGGCATCTGATGTCCCTATGAAAACTTTTCAAACTCGGTATGGGCATTATGAGTTTCTAGTGATGTCATTTTGGTTGACAATTGCCCCAACAACATTTACGGATTTGATTAACCGGGTGTTCAAGTCGTGCTTAGATTCCTTTGTGATTGTATTTAATGATGATATCTTGATCTGCTCTCACAGTCGAGAGGAGCGCGAGCAACATCTTTAGATTGTACTTCAGACTCTGAGAGATAGCCAGTTATATGCCAAGTTTTCAAAGTGCTAGTTTTGGTTAAACTCAGTCGCCTTTTTGGGGCATGTCGTATAGGCAGAGGTCATAAAGGTGGATCCTAAGAAGATTGAGGCAGTTCAAAACTGGCCTAGACCCACTTCAACTACATAGATCCAGAGTTTCCTTGGTTTGGCGGGTTATTACCATCTGTTCATGGAAGAGTTTTCATCTACAATAGCCCCGTTGACCAGACTGACCCAGAAAGGTGCCCTGTTTAGATAGTCAGACGAGTGTGAGTTGAGCTTTCAGAAGCTCAATATTGCTTTGACTACGGCGCCATTGTTTGGTGTTGCCCACAGGTTCAGGATCTTACACAATCTTTTATGATGCATCTCGTATTGGGCTCGGTGCATTAGTGATGCAGGATGGCAGGGTGATCACATATGCGTCGCGGCAGTTGAAGGTTCATGAGAAGAATTACCATGTTCATGACTTAGAGTTGGCAGCCATTATTCATGCGCTGAAGAATTGGAGGCACAATTTTTATGGCGTGTCCTGAGAGGTATTCACGGATCATCGAGGTCTACAATATTTGTTCAAGCAAAGGGATCTCTACTTGAGGCAGAGGAGGTGGTTGGAGCTGTTGAAAGACTATGATATAACCATTTTGTATCACCCCGGGAAGGCCAATGTGCTGACCGATGCCTTGAGTAGAAAGGCAGTGAGTATGGGCAGCCTTGCCTACATTCCAGTTGGTGAGAGACCGCTTGCATCAGATGTTCAGACATTGGCCAATCAGTTTGTGAGGTTAGACGTTTCAGAGCCCGGTCGTGTTCTAGCTTGTACAGTCGCTCGGCCTTCCTTGTATGAGCGCATCAGAAAGCAGCAGTATGATGAACCTAATTTGCATGTCGTTAGGGACATAGTGCGGCACGGTGGTGCCAAGCAGGTTACTGTTGGAAATGATGGGGTTTTGAGGATGCAGGGTCATATTTGTGTGACCAATGTGGATAGGCTTCGTGAGTTGATTCTTGAAGAGGCTTACAACTCCCAGTATTCTATTCATCCGAGTGCCACCAAGATGTATCAGAACTTGCGGCAGCATTATTGGTGGAGAAGGATGAAGAAGGATATAGTGACATATGTAGCTCAGTATGTAAATTGTCATCAAGTAAAGTACGAGCATTAGAGACCTGGTGTCTTGCTTCAGAAGTTAGAGATTCTTGAGTGGAAGTGCAAGCATATCACTATGGATTTTTGTTGTTGGACTCCCACAGACTCAGAGGAAGTTCGACGTGGTATGGGTCATTGTGGACAGGCTTACCAAGTCAGTGCATTTCATTCCTGTGGCAGTTACCTATTCTTCAGAGCGGTTGGCTGAGATCTACATCCGTGAGATCGTCCGTCTTCATGGTGTACCCGTGTCTATCTTTTCTAATCAAGGTACGCAGTTCACCTTGCTCTTTTGGAGAACAGTACAGCGTGATTTGCCCACGCAGGTTGAGTTGAGCATAACATTTCATCCCCCAGACGGACGGACAGTCCGAGCGCACTTTTCAGATAATGGATGACATGCTCTGCGCTTGTGTTATTGATTTTAGGGGTTCTTGGGATCAGTTATTGCCACTTGCGGAGTTTGCCTACAATAACAACTACCAATCGAGCATTCAGATGGCTCCCTATGAGGCATTATACGGGAGGCGGTTCCATTCACTAGTTGGGTGGTTCGAGCCGGTGGAGGCTCGGTTGTCGGGTACAAATTTGGTACAGGATGCCTTGGTAATGTCAAGATTATTGAGGATAGACTTTGCACAGCTCCGTCTAGGCAGAAGAGTTATGCTGACCATAGAGTTCGTGATGTTGCATTCATGGTTGGAGGAGGAGTATAGCTCCAAGTTTCATCTATGAAGGGTGTGATGAGGTTCGGAAAGAAGGGCAAGTCGAGCCCTAGGTATATCGGACCCTTTGAGATTCTTGAGAGAGTGGGTGAGGTGGCCTATAGGCTCGCATTGCCACCTATTTTACCAGCAGTCCATCTGGTGTTCCATGTGTCTATGCTCCGAAAGTATCACGGTGATCCATCCCATGTGTTAGATTTCAGCTCAGTACAGTTGGACAAGGATTTGACTTATGAGGAGGAGTCGGTGGCTATTCTAGCCCGGCAGGTCCGACAGTTGAGGTCAAAGCGTTATCCTTCAGTTTGAGTGCAGTGGAGAGGTCAGCCGATTGAGTCAACCACTTGGGAGTCCGAGTCAGACATGTGGAGTAGATATCCGCACCTTTTCACCAGTCCAGGTACTTTTCTATGTCTATTCGAGGACGAACGTTTGTTATAGAGGTGGACAATGTGATGACCCGATAGGTTATCTAGAGCTTTAACCCTTAATTCTATGTTTTTGTCACGACCCCAAACCCTTTCGTGATGGCGCCCAACAATATTGCTATGCAAGCCTGACCACAATCGTTCCTAAATCAACCGTAAACCTCAAACCGACAATCTAAAGAGATTATAATAGTTTTAGAATAATAATCCAATATTTATAATAGAATAATACTGAGAAAAATACGAAGTCTGATAAAACGCTCCCAAAGATCTGGGGTCACGAGTCTAGAGCCTCTAAAACAATCTGAATAACAATATCTGAACGAAAATACTCAAGTCTGGAAATGTATATATAAATAAAACTGAAATAGGAAGAGTAGTCAGGTCCTGCGAACGTCAAGCAGCTACCTCAACAACTCTGATAAGCTCTGGGAAACAAAGACTGCTCAGCTAAGCCTCCGGTGTAACTGAATCTGCACACAAGGTGCAGGGAGTAGGGGTGAGTACTACCGACTCTGTGAGTAATAAGCATATAAAATGTCTGAAGATAAGAAATCCATGAAATACCACAAAGCAAAGCTAAAACTAACAGTCCTACACCTTACTACGAACCAACAGCAAAACAATTTCAAATATAACAGTCAAGTAAAATGTAAGGATGCAATTAATGCACATGAACACGCTGTGGCGTACAACCCGATCCATTTAACGTCGACGGCGCTCACTGGGGGTGTGTACAGACTCCGGAGGGGCTCCTTCAGCCCAAGCGCAATGTAATCATACCATTCGCTGCGGCATGCAGCCCGATCCACACTCAGTCCACAATATGCATATGAGTCACGTAACAGATTCACTTAATTTTCCAATTTCCAATTTATTAAGAAGAATATACCTTAGATATTTAACTTTAGTAAAAGTGACTTAGCATTTTATAACAGCGATTAGACACAGGAATGAGATCAATGATTATACAAAGCATGCTATCACAATGACATTCAACCTCTAAGGATGCTACAGATCGGCACAAGGCCCCAAACACGGCAATAAGCCCAGATATATTCAATACAGGGTGCGTATCAATTGCATCCTTATAGAAACATTCTTGTTCGGGATGGACTAAGTCTCAATCCCCAGTCATAACTAATCCTGCACTGCCATGGGGTGCGAGTCACGCCCCATAATAGCGTCACAATGTGAAAAGCCGGGGTTTCAAACCCTCAGGCCATCATATACACCAACTACTTACCTCTAACCGGCCGTAGAATGGTCCGCAATGCCTTTTCCTTTCGTATCAACCTCCTCACGCCCCGAATCTAGTCACAATCACAACGAATACATAAATATGGGTTAAAGAAACATAACCCAATCAAAAAATACTGGAAAAGTACTAAAATTCACGAAGTTGGTAAAACCCGAGCCCCGGGCCCACTTCTCGAAAAATTCCGAAAATCACACCAACAGATTCCTCATCTCACCACGAGTCCGTGCATATAAAGTTTACCAAAATCGGAGCTCGTTTGACCCTCCAAATTCCATTTTTACATCACAGCTTTCCAAGCCCTAGCTTGACTTGTTTTTGATGAATTTTCTACAATTTACATGTAATTTCTACCATAAATTTGAATATTTAGGCCAAGGAACTTACCTCCAAGTGATTCTCAGTCAAAAACCTCGAATTTTCTTGTTCAAAGCTCTTAAGAACGTCAACAATGAAGGAAAAATATGAAAGGGTCGCGGATGAAATATTATTTTAAAACCCTTCTGTCGCCCAGTCCAGTTTTCGCTTCTGCGGTCCCGCTTTCGCTTATGCGGGACCGCTTCTGCAGCCACATTTCCGCTTTTGCGATCTTCACTTAGAAACCCGGACTTCGCTTATGCGACGCGAAGTCCGCTTCTGCGGTTCCCTCAAAATCGCTTCTGCGGTACAGTGTCCGCTTATGCGGACCCGCTGGTGCGAGCCACCTTCCGCTTTTGCGGAATTTCCCTAGCCGGCCAACGACCGCTTCTGCGACCACGTACCCGCTTCTGCGGTCCATTTCCGCAGAAGCGGAAACACCAGATGACAGCAAAATCTGACCTGCAACACACCTCAAAACTCTCGTTTAACCACCCGAATTCACCCCGAGGCCCTCGGGACCTCAACCAAATGCACAGATATGTTCTATTACTTCATTCAAACTTGCTCGTAACGTAAAAACACTATCATAAACACCAAAATCATCGAATTACCACGGATTCAAGCCTAAGTTAAACTAAAACTTCCGAAACTTGTATTTGATCTAAAACCCGACCTAAACACCTCCGAATGATCTGAAACTTTGCACGCATATCCAAAATCACCTAACGGAGCTACTGCAATTCTCGGAATTCCATTCCGACCATCGGATCAAAATCTCACCTACCATCCGCAATTCGCCAAAATCCAACCTTAGCCAATTCAAGCCTAATTCTACACCGGACCTCCAAATTCAATTCCGATTGCGCTCCTAAGTCACAAATCATCCCCCGAAACTAGTCGAATCATCGGAAATCCATTCCGAGCCTTCAACTCATAAGTCAACATTCGATTGACTTTTCCAAACTAACCTTTTCATAAAGAGACTTATTGTCTCATTTCTAACCGAACTCTATTCGAATTACTTCAAATTCTCCAAACACATATAATGAAACATATAGAAGCATAAACGGGGAAAACGGGGCGGTAACTCCCGTAACGACGGGTCGGGTCGTTACAGTTTTGAAACCTCAAATAGTTTCTTTTAGCCTTCTCGATTTGCATGCACAGTCCATGTCTTGTTCCGGAAGGTTTTTATGTGAAAATTGATTAAAATGTGAATTCGTGCCTTAAAACTCATTCGAGTTGACTTCGGTTAACATTTTGAGCAAACGGACTTAGACCCATATTTTGATGGCCCTGGTGGGTCCGTATCATGATTTGGGACTTGGGCGTATGCCCAGAATTGAATTAGGAGGTCCCTAGCTCGAGTTATCGCTATTTGTTAAAAATTTAAATTTTAAAGGTTTAAAGTGATTTCAAGTTTGACCGAAGTTTGACTTTGTTGCTACCGGGTCCGGATTTTGGTTCTGGAGCATGTTATAGGTTCATTACTGTATTTATGACTTGTCTGCAAAATTTGGTAAAAAACGGAGGCGATTTGACGTGATTCGGACGTCCGGTTATTAAAATAAAAGTTCTTGAGTTTTATTGAACATTTCATTCGTTTTGGTGTCCAATTCGTAGTTCTAGGTGTTATTTTGACTTTTTGATCACACGAGCGAGTTCATATAAAGTTTTTGGACTCGTGTGTATATTTGATATGGAGCCCTAAGGACTAGAGTGAGTTTCGTATAGGCTACGAGTGCTTTGAACTTAAGGAAAATTCTTGTTTTAGCCATCTACTGGTTTCTGATGTTTTCTTCTTCTCGATCGCGAAGAATGTCTCGCGATCGTGAAGGGTAGTTTGGAACAGGGGACGAAAGTTTTCTTTGTGAATGCGAGGTCCTGGTGGCGAACACGGAGAAGTGGGGGGTTTGCTCTTCACGAACGCGACCAGTCAACCGCGAATGCGTAGTGTTAGATAGACGGGGGCTGGGAAATGGACTTACTCTATGCGAACGCGAGCCCAGGCTCGCGAACGCGAAGGCTAGGTTGGCTAAGCCTTCGCGAACGCGTAGAGTTATTCGCGATCGTGTAAGCCAACTGGGCAGTGCCCCTTGCGAACGCGTCAGGTGTCTTGCGAACGCGATGAACACTTGACGCCCGGTTAGTTAAATATTTCAAAAACAGGATTTCACCCATTTTTCACTATCTTTCCATTAGAGCTCAGCCTAGAGGCGATTTTGAAGAGAAATTCATTACCAATTCATAGGTTAGTATACTTTAACTCATTTTCTTCCATTTCTAACATCACCCTTTAATTTATAGCCTTAATCTTTTTTCTTCCATGTCGGAAACAACCTCTCTGCCTTTATAGGATAGTGGTAAGGTTGCATACACACTACCCTCCCCAGACCCTATGTATGGGATTAAGCTGGGTATGTTGTTGTTGTTGGTAGAAAACTACGGATTTGGGAAGAATTGGGGTTTTTTTGCAAATTCAGAATTTAGACCTCAATTTGGGATCAGATTTCGAAACTAATTACATAATCGGGCTTGGAGATGAATAGGTAAATGGGTTTTGGTCCGAATCTCAAGTTTTGACCAAGCGAGCCCGGGGTTGACTTTTTTCGACTTTTTGGGAATAGTGTAAAAATCCTAACTTTATGTATTATAATTGATTCCCATAGCATTATTTGACGTTATCAAGTCGATTTTGGTTAGATACGATTGGTTTCGAGGCAGTTTCTAGAGGAAAGGCCCCGGTAGAGCTCTGAGTTGACTGTAGAGTGAGGTAAGTGTCGTGGTTAACCTTAAATTGAGGGATTAGGACTTGTTTTCCTTTTTACTACGTGTTTAAATGTGTGGGTACAACGTACATGTGAGGTGACGAGTACTTATACGTTGTTGTTGGGTTAAAGAATGCGGGTGGGACTTATTTTCTTATAATTTATTGCCTTCTTTAATTATGATATCCATGCTTAGATTAGTTTATGACTTACTTGATTGTTCTTTCCGCATTTATGAACTAATTGTGATGGTTGAATATTTTTGGAAGTTGAGGTTTAGTATCTTTGAACCATTATTGACATAAGGTTTATATCTTTCTTATTCTATATCCCAAATTTTATATTCATTACTACAAGGTAATGGAGAGTGTTAAAGCACGAAAGGTGATTTCGTGCCGTTTATTGCTTCATTTATTGATTAATACATAGTGAGGAAGAGAGTAAATGCACGAATGGTGATGTCATGCCGTATTTATCATTTCATGGAGAGGTTGAGAGTGAAAGATCGAAGGTTGATACCATGCCATTATTATCGTTTCTTGGTGAGGTTGAGAGTAAAAACACGATGGGTGATGTCGCGCTGTCTTTATTAATTGTGTTTATCCGTTTTTATTGGTTGATGATTTATTTGATGGTCTTATGTTGTCATTCGTGTTGTAGTTATTGTATCTTGTTCCCCTTTCGCATGTCCCCTCCCATCAGTCCATACTAAATCTCTATTTATTGTTGTTTGGTACATATATCTATGTTTGTACTGGTTAAATTACATGAGTGTCCTGTCATAGCCTCATCACTACTTCGTCGAGGTTAGGCTCGACACTTACGGAGTACATTGCGACGATTGTACTCATACTATACTTTGCACTTTTTGTGCATATTTTGGTACTGGTCCCAGCTGTACATGAGGTGCATCAGCTCGGATTATCACATTTGGAGACACGAGGTAGATCTGCTGGCGTCCGCAGACCTAGAAGTCCCCTTCCTCTTTCCTCATTTACTGTTCATTTCATTCAAAACAGTTGTATTTATTTCAGACTCTGTTTGTAGACCTTTTAGTAGCTCGTGCACTTGTGACTCCAAATCTAAGATTGTATATTTTTGGTCACATTACCTTTTCGTACATCAGTCCAGTTTTATTTTAGTTTAAATAATTTTTAATTACTTGAATTATTTGAAAATGACATGCGATTTACTCTAACGTTATCTTGCCTAGCGAGTGAAATGATAGACGCCATCAAGGTCCCGAAGGTGGGAATTCTGGGTCGTGACTTAAGATGAGCCAAGTCCCGAAATCCCCACATTTTACCCAGTGGTAGATATTGCAATTGCGAACGCTTATTCGCAATTGCGATGTTCGCAGGTGCGAATCACTGATTGCAAATGCAATCGGTGTCCCAGCTCCCTAGTTATCTCAAATGCGACTCTTCCTTTGCATTAGCGAAGGCCCTCCAGCTTGCAAATGTAGACCGAGCTTCACAAAAGCAAAGTAGTGCCTAACCCACTAGTGTCGCAAATGCGACCCTTTTGTCGCATATGCGAAGCCCCTTCCGGTCGCAAATGCGACCTTTTCATCATAAAAGCGAAACCCCAGCTCCTAGTCCCACATCATAATTGCGAGCCTGATATCACAAATGCGAGGCTCATATTTGTAAATAGGTCATCGCAAATGCGAGACTTGTAGACCATGCACACCATATTTTTTCTCAACAATGCCAAAGCCATACAAAATCCATATGAAACTCACCTGAGCCCCTCGGGCTCTATTTCAAATATTTAAACAAGTGTAATAACATGATACAAATGTGCTCGCAAGCTCAAATTATCAAAATAACATAAAATATCAAGAATCGGTATTTAAAACTCAAGATTTTCAACTTCAAAACTCATTTTTTCAACTTTTCACATAATGCGCCGAAACGGCCCCGGGTCTCTCGGGACCCCAACTAAACATGTGTACAAGTTCAAATATATCGTACAAACCTACCAAAATTGTCAAAACACTGATACGAGGTTATTTACCAAAAATATTGACCATTATTAACTGTAGCCACCTTTAACGTCAAAAATTACATTTTCTTCTAAATTTTACACATAAACTTTTCAAATCCAACACGGACCATGCACACAAGTCATAAATCATCAAATAAAGCTATGAGAGGTTTCAAAACACATAAACATAAAAGGGTGCTAAAACTCAAAATGACCGCTCGCATTGTTACATTAAACGGGACTTGGGGGGCTTAAGTGAATTTCGACGCATTTGGAGAAGATTCATAATTTTTGGAGGAAATTATAATGTCATCGCCTAGTCCATCGAGAATTGATGGCTGTAGTGTTGGAACCAACAAGGTTGGAGTTTGAGAAAACTCCCAGCTCCCAGCCCACCGAGAATCGGTGGTTGTTGCACTCAAACTGGGCTTCGACCAGTAAATAAGGGGTCCGACTTTTGTAGATTCTTATCTTATTTTTTCACAATTTTAGTGACTTGGGAGCTCTATTTTGAAAGTTTTTGATCTAGATCTTCATATACAAACTTGGAAAGTGATTCTAACCTTAATCTATAGCTTTTGCATGAATTTATCACTAGATCTAACATCAAAATATGGATTTGGATAACAGAAATTGAAAATTTTGTCCAAAAGTTGAGAAAGTGTATTTTATTGTTTTGAACCCTGATTTTTTGGTCGAAATTGAAAACTAATGTCACGCCCCGAACCTGGGCCTGGACGTGACACGGCACCTGGTGCCTGACTACATGCGACCGAGCGAACCAAATGGCTGGCTGAATCAACATGTGATAATGCGGAAGATAAACTAACACATTATGGTATACTGAATGTCTGGATGATATAAATCGAAGTGCAGAAATACTAATAAAGTTCTGAAATATATTTGTAGCCCACATTGCTTAATATGAAAAGCCCGCGACTCTTTCTAGCTGTTACTCTAGTCTATGAAGCCTCTAATGAAGTATTGAAAATACTGAATGCCTGAAAATACTGAAGACTGAATGGTAATGATAATGCCCCGAAAGAACTGGGATCACCAAATAGCTGGTACGAGAATCCTAGTGCTTTGAATCGTCAACCTGTAAATCATTACCTGCATTGTGAGATGCAGGCCCCGGGCAAAAGGGACGTCAGTACATTTGAATTGCACTGGTATATAAAGCAACTGAAAGAAAGAATTATAAATGCTGAAACTAAAACTAAGTTGACAACTGAGAATTGATAATTGGTACTGAAATGATAACTATTGAAATAGAAACTGAAATGATAGCTGATAATTGATAACTAAAATGATAACTATTCAAATAGAAATTGAAACGATAGCTGATAACTGATAACTAAAATGATAACTGATAACTGATAATAGAAATGATAATTGATAACTAAAATGATAACTGATAATTGATACTTGAACGGATAACTGATAACTAAAATGATAACTGATAACTGAACTGAACAAAGGAAGTAAGGATATGAATACTCCCTCTTCTGAATGATGAATAACTTGTTTATCTGAATAAGCTACGGCCTCGGGCCCAATATATATGTGCACAAGATACGGCCTTAGGCCCAAGTATACGTATACATAACTGCGGCCTTAGGCCCAAAGATCCATAAAGCATAAACTACGGCCTCAGGCCCAAATATGCATAAAGCATAAACTACAACCTCAGGCCCAAGTATGCATAAAGCATATAAACTACGGCCTCAGGCCCAAATACAGGTGTTCAACATTCAGGAACTGAGAATCAAACTACAATACATGATAGTGAAATACAGAATCACACTGAGTTATATGATACTAGAATACTGGATCACATCGAGTTACATAATACTGGAATACTGAATAGGACTGACTGAGGCATGTATTCTTGAACTAATTATGAACACTCACTGAAACTTCAACTGTTTATGGCATACCGAGTAATCTATACTAAGACTCGGGGGCACCAAACCCAAGTCTATATTGAATACGCTCTGAGCTCACAACATTCAGAATGAAAGTGGTGAACGAGTTATGAAACTAGAGAATAGAAGTTCTACAACTATTCAAGGAACTAGGCTAAACTATATTTCTGAGGCAATTAGTAACGTCATAAAAGAAACGTAGTGTAGGGAGAATCATTAACGTTCCCAAACATAGAAAGTAAGCCTCACATACCTTAACTTCCTGCTCTAAAGCATAATACAACTTTTGTCAACCCTTTCAACTTTAATCTATATCAATACAAGTCAAAGGGATTCCATATTAGCAATAATTCTCATGTTTTGGTCACTTAAGCATCTTATCAAACACTTGGTAAAAATAAAGCTTCATAGTCCTTATTAATGGTGTCTCTACACCCAATAACCCATTCTCTTGCTCCTAGAAAATGGTTATAATCAATATTATTCTTTATCACCCATAAGGTAAACAACACCCTCAACCAATAATCAACAATCAACACCCCAAACCTATAATCGTTCATGCTTTTCTATGAAACCCATCAACTCATATCTCATGTACTAGAGTCTATAATCATTAATCCAATGCTAGAATCAATTAGAGGGTGAAGACATTACCTTTTTGAAGTTCAATCCCCTTGAATTCGAGTTCTAGGGTTCCTTCTCTCACCAATGATGTCCCAATCGAATATCTAATGATATGGAGGGTTTACCCATGTTAATAAGATGTTTGGAAATTGAAATTAACTTAGAATCACCATTAGAACTTACCTTGGGTGGTGGAGGGACCCTTAAGAAGTTAGGTTTTTGAGAGCTTTCCTTTCTAGAGCAAGTTTTTATGTTTTGGAGCTGTGGGGGACGAAATAGGGCTTAAAAAATGATTCCCCAAATCCGCCACCGCACCCCTGTAGGCTTGACTGCAGTCCCGACCGCGATAAATAGCAGGAACACTGCCTCACGACCGTGGTCACGGTCCGGGCGCGGTGGTTGCCCACTGTTCTGTAAAACGGGCATAACTTTTGGCACAGAGCTCTGTTTGGGCTCCACAATATATTGTTGGAAAGCTATTTCAAAGACCTACAACTTGCATCCTTTGAGTTTTCCCGAGTTCTATACACAGTTTCACTAGCTGCTGCTGGAAGACGGACCTTTTGTAAACTTAGTCGATTTTGTCAAATCTTATGCACCTCACTCTCCATCTTGATTCCGAAACAACTATTTTCACCAATAGTCCTCCCTCTAGGACTTCATATGTCAAAAATATCAAATTAATACCCATTTAACATATCCACACCTAGTCCGAATGTATGGGGTGTTCCATTATCTCCCCATTGGGATCATTTGTCCTCGAATGATTGTCCTGACTGCAACTTCTGCTAACTCCGGACCTTAAACGGGTCTGGTGGAAACATGAACTTTCATTAACACTTGCATACTGAACTAAATGAATACATGATTACTGAACTATTGAGATACTGAACTGAATGACTACTGCATTGACTGAATATTGGTCTGCCATCGATACGTGAATACTGAACTAACATTGGTATATGAATATTGAACTGGCACGAATATTTGAGTAATCTGAGTACTAAGCTGGCATGAATGTCTAAGTATGGGACTAACATAAGTAGCTGAGTATTGAGCTGACATGAGTATCTGAGTACTGGACTGACATGAGTATCCGAGTACTGGAGACTTGAATGTTATAACATGACACATGAAATACTGGCTGTGCCACCACTAATTATGGTGGCAACTCTGTACGCGGTAAAAATAGTAGAAGACTTGATTTTCGCTATCAAGACAATTTCGGAAGCCTTCCTCGAGACCCCGAGGATGGAAGGCCACGATTAAGTCCTCGGCCTCAGGGCTTATCGAGGTTCGAATCAAAGGAAACAGGGCCCGAGGCCAGGGTGAGAGAAGATGTCTCTGAAGCAAAGGGCTACGCCTGACAGGGCCGGTCTATCTGTAGCCTACTAAGATGACGTGCGATAGCCCATCCCATCTTTCTACTCTTGTAAATAATATATACGTATTTTACTGAGTCCCCTCTCCTATATAAAGGGGACTCACCCCACTTTGTAAGGGACTGATGTTGCTCCACTTCTCCAATAAGCAATAATATCTCTCTCTCTATCTGTTTCTTCTAAGTTAACTGTGTTCTTCGACCCCGAGGTCGCCCTAGCATTTTATTGTTCTTCGTAATTTAGCTCAAGATTGACGGTATAAAGCCTTGTATACACATACTTATCTGTTATCCCCTTCCTGACTACCCTCGGTAAGATTACCTCCGATAAGCCCGATGTAGGCTCAAGGCCTGGCCCAGAGGTATCTACTGGCTTGTTCTAAGCCCGGGAACGCCCCCTTACTGGTTCGATTGTTATTTTGGCTAGCTTGATCTTTACTGTCTTACTCCATATTTAACACTAATCACCCTTCCAAACTAGCTCGGGAATAGATCACGTATATTTAGAATCCCATTTATAAATTTAATTGTTGTTACCATTTTTACGGTAAATAGTTGGCGCCCACCGTGGGGCTAAAAATAATAGTGATTATTTTCTTGCTAGTTTCGTCACTTAAACGCACGATATCTCTCACATTTTTTCTTTCCCAAGACCTTTCGATTTCAGGTTAATGATCAGCTCAATAAGGGAAATCGAGGACGATAACACCAAAAATCGCAAGGAAAACAATGTGGCCATCCTAATGGCTGGCGCGACACCGTGGGACCCCGATAACGCATCTAGATCGGTCCGAGCGGATATGGATTCGAACGCTGCACGATGGGGTAATGAAGTCTTGCACTTCGATGGCGGCACGCAACGCGCTAACCGACAGGAAACCCGAAAAATCCCAGCCCCGGTAGAACGGGAAGTTAATCTTCGTGTTATTTTTGAAATGTTGCAGGAACAACGTTTGGCTATCTCTCAGCTACAGAGCCGCCCGCAGAATCTTGGCGCAGTAGCACCCAAAATATCTACTCGCTCCGAGCCAGTATCTAAGGTATCGGACAACGACGAACCAATGACCTATCCTGTAACGGTAAGGATGCTAGAGGACATTATCGTAAAGATCGACTCACGATCGCGGAGACTCCTACAGCATCCGTCTCCTGGAGATACGATCCCGGGACTTATTTTGCGGAAGTTAGAAACAACGAAATTCCCTGAGGATGACAGGACCCCAAGTCCTCACAGAGACATCATCACTCACGCACGCCCGTTCAGAAACGAGGACCCCCAAAATGGAGAACTCGGGCCCGTCCTGATGAAGGGATTCGAAGAAATTTCCCCAGAAGAAACTACGATGCGGCAGCATTGTTCGACATCCAATCTCGGGGACCCGCTCACCGTGCTAACACGATCCGTGGAAGCACACGCAACGCTATCAAAATAATGCCAAAGGGGCTCAATGCACCAAAGGCCGAGAGAAGAAGAAGAAATAAAATATCGCGGGAAGCTGCGCCCCGTTATCCGACAAGACAAACGAGACCACTCCCGATCCCGAATAATAGGGTGGCACGGGCCTTTGCCCAAAACCCAAACAAAGCATACCCGACAGCTCCGGAGCAATTCGAGTGAAGCTTAGACAAATATCCGGTCGAGGCTTGGTCATATACCAGCAACCAACGCCGGACCCAAGTCAGAGCCGCGGATAACCCTCGAGAAACCCTCACTGGATCGGCATATCCAGGCAGATCCCCAACAGAGAAGCCGACACTGAACGAACAGAGCCATCATCCACATGGCACGAACGGAAGAAATGATCCGAGGTACAGCGCATCTCGCAACAACAAGGTGGTAGCCCGGAGACGACACCTTCGAGGAACCCCCAATGGTACCAGATTCAACAAGACGCAACCAGCAAGAAAACCTCGCCTGATAGAGCTCGACTTCAACGTTGCAGTTCCAAGCATAGTGGTCACCATAAGTGAAGCCGGGAATTCCGGGTGGCTCGGACCTATTCGACCAAAACCTCTCCCACGAAACCGTGGCCCACCACAAGAGTCATGAAATGCTCGGAGTTACAGACCCAAGAGAGCAGCAACTACGCCATCCAACAAAGGTGACCACAAAGAATCGCCAAGAAAGCGAACCCGGATCCAGCTCAACGAACAAGAGGAAATCGAACAAAGTAGAGCCGGCAAGTTGCGGCATATCATCACAACCGCTAAAGGATGGCGGCCCCCTGCTAAGATCCATAGAGCGTAGAGTGCAAGTGCCCGTTGCTAGAGAGGAACGACTCGGGGAATACTCCCCAAGGACACCCTCTCGCTCGAGGAAAAAGACGCTGAGACTCCACCTCGGCATCACATTAACGTATTGGTAATCCCTCCTTTCGTTCGAGCTCATTTTCAAACAAAACATACATTAATGATTACTGGTATATCAGCCAAAGTTGTACCGACAATGTCGGGCCAAATCCAATAAGACAATCCGGACCAATGTTGCCCTCATGCCACACCGCTAATATGTCCCCAATGGCGGTTTCCACAACATCCAAATCGCTCCCCCTGCGCGGCCCGCCCGAGCTCGGGCTAATACATCGGGTGATGCAGGATGCAGACGCTTTGTACAGACAACGGCGAATACGACACCCGGGACGCAATTCCAGCCCTACTCCCCCAAGGGTGTGAAACTCCATGACAGATGCGGAGCCAAAGTATCTAGATACAAGCGACTGAAGGAGATTCCTCGCCATACGCCCATGACCGGCGTTACCCTCAAATGAGGTTAAAGGGTAAGAGCACTCGCGTCTCCGGCCCGACCTGGCCGGACGAGGAAAATGGCTGCCGAGGGGCATGCTCCCAGGAACGCAACATCCTTTTATCGTTTCCTTTTTTTATTTCTTGTTGCTAATCTGTACGCAGGCAGGCAGCCAAGGCATTTAGTAGTTCTGGATCCCACTCGAGGATCCGCGGCCGCCATGGGGCAGCCGGGCACTCTTTCCTCGATCGGGTTTCTATCAGGAAGAGGGGTCCGCCAACAAGATTATTAGCAGAATTGCACGTCTCCAGGGAAGGGACCCAACAAGTCCACGATCTCTCTCTCTATTTTCCAATATGGAACCATACAAGCACATCGGATAATCGAAGAAAAATATTTTGGCATATCCTCAGCAAAAAACCTCTACATCATATACGTCCTGAAACGCTCGGAGACTTAATCAATTCGGCACCCTCGCGACCCCAAGGTCAAGGTTCCGGGCTCACAAAAGCCCTCGCGATATGACCCCACGACTACAAAAGGCGGTATTCAGGCCTAGAATGAATCGATATATTCGGAACTCCGGGCTCACCAAGCCTTCGGAAAACAGCTCCGAGCTCACGAGAAGCTGTCTTCAAGCGAACTCGATGACTCGGAGACTATCGCCACTCGCCACGCACTAGAAAATTCAAAATTGTAAGACCTTATTGAGTAGCCTCGGCAAAACGAGATCTATTCTCCATAAACTATAAGACCTCAACAGGCATGGTTAACTGTAAGACCTCAATAGGCATGACAAACTGTAAGACCTCAACAGGCATAGACCTCAACAGGCATGAAAATCCCGATATTTGGGCTATAAGTCGCATTTGTAAGAATTCCTAAAGGGCATACCCTCACGTAGACGCCTAAACTATCACTAAGGGATCAAAAATGGCTACGGCCAAACGCATACGACTACGGTCGAAACGGCTGACACAGCCTATATAACGCGACTCGGGGACGCCCGACTGTTGCTAAAAAATCCTCCGAATGTACTTCGGAAAGAACCGGTTAAACACATGCTTCCCTCAACAGGCAAAAAATGAGTCTCGACCATGTCGGCTCTAAAATCGCAAAAGCGTCGACCTACTCGACCTATGGGCTATGAACCTTCCGAGGTGCTCAAAACATCACCGACTACGACTTGAAATCGAGGTTCTTTTAGAACCGACGACGGGTCAGGCAAAATAATCAATAAGACCTTAACGAGAGGAAACAAAGCCTACAAAAAGCCACCGGGCCTCACATCAAACAGCGTAAGTGCCATTGTCGCCGGCTAAGCAAAGCCTCCGAGCCTCCCACCGAAAGGTCTCTACGACCATCAGTTTGAAAATTGACAACTTGAGGAATAAAGTGAGCTCGAATTGTAATCCGATTCGGAGACCGGATCGAAAATAGTTAAACTAAGCAAAGCCTCCGGGCCTCATATCAAAAGGGTCCCTACGACCGGCAATGTAAGCGCCATTGTCGCCGGCTAAGCACACCTCCGGGCCTCGTACTAAAGGGTCTCGACGACCAAGTAGCAGAAAGGCCACCATCGCTGGCCAAAAACTCAGATGAAATTTAAGGGTCGATTACAGCTCAAATCGCAATGCGACCCGGAGACTGAACCCGGAAATTCCCAGCCCAAACGGGCTCGAGGATAAAATAAGCTCGAGTCAGGATCCCTACGTAGAGACTAAACCTGAAACTCAAGCCTAAAGGCTACTCCAGGATCGAATCGGTCCGATGGGAAAACCCCAGCGATGAGAAACGCAAAAATCACAAATTACAGGGCTTCCCTTTTCTTATTAATTATATATCGATTACAGGGCACAGTCTCAGTCCACATAGTATGATGGGATCTATATATGTGTATACAAGGCAAAGAAGGCAAGGAATGTTCGTTCCCCCTTTATTTTCCTTTTGGCAGCTACGGCCCCTCGGCCTTCCCCTCATCATTAGATATCAGAAACTTGGCATGTTTGATCTCCTCTGAGAGATCGAAACCTCGATCATGAATCTCCTCGAGGGTCTCCCTCCGGGATTTACACCTCTCGTGCTCCCTGCTATTGCTTGCGCGATCAAGGGCCTTCCTCAACTAGGCCCTAATAACGGCGGCGCTCTTTGAATAAGGAGCTATCTTTTGCCCCGAACGGGTGTTGTTTATTACGACCTTGGCCTGGGCGTCCGCCACCTCGATTTTCGCCCTCAACAGCTTAGATGAGAGCCTCGCAATCATCTTCGCCCGAGCGAAATCATCCGCGCGAGCCGCCTGAAGTTGCGCCTCAAAACCGGATGTCGCGGCCAGAGCTCTCTTATTAGCCCCCAAATGAGTGCTAAGGCGTGCCGGCAGCTCAGCAAGTTCGCGATTGGCGGCACCAACCTCGCCCCAGAGTTGCTCCAGCTCATCCGCTTTACCCTTCAACTGGAACAGCAACACTTCAAAGACCGGCAAAGATAGGAAAAGAAATGGGAAGGAAATACTAGACAACAAGGCAGAATACCTGTTTCTCCAAGAGGACCTCCCGGGCACGGCTTCGGTCCACCCCGCGCCTTAAAGAAGCGAGCTCGCTTTCCTTTACCGCGTGTAGAAGCTGGAGGGACCTTTCCCTTTCTCAAGCCTTTTGAAAATGGGTCTCGCGACAAAGCAGCTCGACTTTGAGCCTGTCAAAAGCCTGAAAAGAAGCCAAGCGCATGAAGAAAAGGGAAGGAAATACCGGGTCGGAACATCTTTATCGCGAGCAAAAACTCACCGCAAGACCAGAACGATAAGCCTCACCAAGGGCCGAAGCTATGTTCAATAAAACTTCGATCCCGGAAGATGGCCGGCCGATCGAATCATTTCCTCTTAGCTGTTGCGGAGAAGGTGCTTCACCGCAAGCCTCCACACACCACGGAACATCTTTTCTTTTGCCAGCACTCCTCAATTCTTGAACCGGCAATCTCTCCTCGAACGAACTCCCGGCGCCTGCAATAGGGAGACCGAGCAGATCAGCAAAGGGGAGGTCACCCCCGAAAAAGAAAAGAGAAGAGTGGGAAGGGGACGCCAGGCACCTACCACGATAATTTACCTCCCACCTCCTTTTTGAAAGATCTCGCCACCCGCGCCTATCATGAGTCCAGCATGCTGCTAATCTGTGAGACCATTCGGCTAAGCCCGGAACCTCATCAGGCAACCAACGAGCAGCTACAAACAAAAGACGAAAGAAATCACTATGAATCCTACCTCGTATGAAGGAAAGAAAAGACAGCTCAAACAGAGAGCTTACGTGTGGAACTCCATTTCTGAAGGAACGGTAAGAATTCTCTGGGGATAACGTCGGTCGTCCGAACTCGAACAAACTGGCTCATCCATCCGTGGTCTTCATCCTCTTGGTCGCCGATCATGGGAGCTTGAGTAGAACGGCGCTGGAGAGCAACCAGGCCCGGAAAGAGCAATGGCCGGTACAGCCTTATAAGGTGACTATGGGTAAAATATATCCCAGCCTCGTCAGCAAAGTATCTCATCGACTGTACTATGCTCCAGAAGAAAGGATGAATCTGCGCCAGCATTACTTGATACCTTCTACAAAAATCAAGCTCAACCCGGTCCGGGGAACCTGGCTCGAGAATGATAGGGTACACGCTCAAGAAGCCTTCAACATACGACGCGACGTTCTCCTCCGAGGAAGGGGCTTGCAGGACCACGCCTTCCCCCCATCTACATTTTCTCTGATCTCCTCGAGGTCCTTCCCTGGCACCGAAGAAGCAATCCTCGACACATGCCCTCGGTGACCCGGAATATTAAGAGGTTTTACCGGCATAGCAACGCCCCTCGAGGATGTATGCTCCGGGCACCGCCCCCCAGATGTTGGAGAAGGGCCGCTATCGCCAACCAAAGGCGGAATACGGGAAGAAGTACCCTTCGCCCGAACATCAGACGTTGAAGCAGCGGCCATGACCACAACAGAATAATAGGGAGAGGAAGAGTATCCAAGCAGAAATCACCTAAAGCAGAAGAATGGGGAAGCTCGCGGAAATTCTTTTTCAAAAGGGTTAAGGGACGGTTAGGATATATTTAGGAATAGTGACTAACCCTCCTAAGCACTTTAACACATCACATAATCAACTTTAAGCGCAAATTCTTCAATCCACTTCAATTTTACAAATAATATCACCCCAAAAATGCTCCCTTCTTCTTTAAGCACTACATTAATTCATACCCACTAGCAAGAACAAGACAACAATTTATTCATCTCAATATTTTTTCTATATTTTTTTTCCAGATTATTCTTTTTTTTTCATTTTCCGCTAGTGGTGTATTATTTTAAAAAAATAAGTGCACCTTTCTTCCTTTTATTGGTTCTACTCAAAAGCCAGCTCACACTTAGTTCCTTCTTACTTCTTTTAGCGTTCATCTCACAATTAAAGTGCTTTAAGAGGAAAAAGGATCAAAACAATATCAATTAAGAATAAAAAGGGTATAGGCTTGTATTGTGGGTGCCAAATAAAAGTATATAGGCTCAAAAGGGTTAACTAGGGATAGATTTTATTTGTGGTAAGCAATTAAGCTCAAAAAGATCAAAGGAAGCCTAAAATCATTTTTCAAACCGAGCATCACCTAAAATTTCGATTCGACTCACAAACCGGGCAAGTTCTAGACACAAGTACAATACATGGACTACACAAAAACCTCACCACACATGGCACATGACTCACTAAGGACGATCCCATTCCGACTCTCAAACAAATGCAAGTATTCACGGAGTCACGATATATTAAGCATTAAGCACAAAGTGAACATAAGTCAAGAAAATGAGACGTAGGTATCACAAGACATGCTATCCAAGTAAGCAAGGCATCATCAATAATTTCAAATCATAGGGAAGATACTACACATGCCAAAGCCTAAATATGCTACTATCAAACAAGTCAAAGGCGCCTAGGTATCTCATCTTTCTTCCTCCATTTATTCCCTAAATTCCTAATCTACTCTAAAAATAAAAAAAATACTATTACCCGGTTCAAACTAAACCATTGGAAAAGAACCGCGGCACAAAAAAAAACAAGGGGTAATTGCTACACTATCTACAAAGAAAATCTTTTTGTCCTTTCTCTTTAGACTTACATCCCTCAAGCAAACTGTCTAGGAGATCCATCGTCGGGAAAAGTCTAATTTTTTTTTCGTTTTTCTAAAAAAAAAACAAATTCAATTAAACTAACACAACTAAAATAGCATAAAAAGTCACTCAGACAATCTCCTCACCCCACACTTAAAATTGTGCAATGTCCTCAATGCACACTATAAATAATAAGAGGGTAAAAGAGACTCCCTGGTAGGCCAAAGGCCGAAGCATTAGCAGCTCACGGGATACTCAGACTTCTCCCAGGTACGATCCTTTGTGCGGTCACCTCACACTGAGTTTCAAACACATGCTTGCTTTTGCACTCGCCTATTGGCTTTGACTCCATGCTCTTACTCCTACAAAATACAAAAATAATACTACAAAAAAAAATAATGCAATAAAAAAATGTAACACAATAAAATATAAAAAAATAAACAAAAAAAGAAAAAAGAAAAAAATAGAATTGGGTTGCCTCCCAACAAGCGCTTGATTTAATGTCACGGCACGACGCCATCACTTTCACCACTTGTCCTTCCACTTTGAGGATATAAATTGCGCCCCCAATTTTGCATCAATTTTTCTGTCACGTTCATGAGGCGGTGGTGTGAAAATAAAGAAACCAAGCAATAGATATCGCATCTTGCACTTCTTGGCCCTTAAGTGAGGAATGTTGTTTTGTCTCTTTGGCATCGCAAATTTCAGAATACAAACACTTTGTTCCTCATCCATTGACTCCTCTATATGCTCGAATGGGTCAATTCCCATGTCACCAACCAAACACAATGTTGAAAAATGTTTAGAATGAGGTCCAATACGCTCTAACTCCAAAATTGTATTATTTTTGACATCCTCAATTTCACACTCTTCGTCAACCTTGGCATCATTAATAATATTTTGGTCTAATAATTGGTATTCTCATTCTAGCTCCTCAATTTGGTCTAGAAGATCTTTTTCAGCTTCACACAACTTATCACTAAATTGTTGGGCGTTACATGTATCAACCTTTGCACTCATATTTGCATCCAAGTCGTGAATAGCAGTGCAAAATTTTTCAATCTCTTGTCCAAGTTTAGCTCTTCCTTCTATTAGGTCTTGTATCCCATTTGTAATTTTCTCACGTTGAGCCTCATATATTTCCAATCTTTCAGCTTGTTCCACCAGCCAAGTTTGACTCAAAATCTCCTCCTTTTCAAAATTTTCCTCTTGTTGGTGCTCGCTCTCTTCATTTAATTCTTCCATACTGGCCTCCATTCTTATGATTGTTGCCCTCATTCTTTTCATATATTTTCTATGTTCATCATGTTGCTCTGCTACTTGCCTCAGAATATCCCTAAAATATGCATCACGCTCCTGTACTTTATTGCCCCTATCAAACTCACAAATATTATAAGAAAGATCATAATAAGAGCTCTGAGAAGGATAATAAGAATTAGGAAAACCATCCCAATGGCCATCTTGACCACCACATATATGACAAATATTCCTCTCAAAGGATTGAGATTGTGCGCACAATTCGCTCCCGGGAATATTTTGGCAATTTTTCCACCAGTGAGGTCCTCCACAATATGGATAAGGATCATCATAATAAGAATAACTAATATTCGACAAATTCTCATTCCAAGAAGCCATGTCAACAAAGATAATAAAATATTAAACTAAGATAAAAATAAAAAGAAACTTGAATAGACAAAAAGTAAAAATCTAACCTAGTAGACTAGTTAATTTCAAAGTCCACGGCAGCGGCGCCAAAAACTTGTTGCTCCCAAACGCACACGCAAGTATACGCGATTGTCAAGTAATAAAGTGACTAAAAGTCGGATGTCGATACCACGAGGACTTGTGATTAACTATTAACTAAATTAGACTATCCTGATTATCTAAACAAGAATTAAACCTAGAAGTAATTGATTCTAAACTAATTAAATGAAGAAATATAAATAATGAACTTTAATCAGAGAAAGACCAGATTTTTATGATATTAATGTAATGAAAACGATCTAGGGTTATGGGCTATCTAACATTCCTATTGTATTCTTCAATTGAATTGACTAACTAATTTATCTAGTTTATTGGTTGACAGGGTTAATATTGCTCATAAGAATCTGTCGAGTTCTTACTCGCCTATTCAAGCTAACCTAACGCCTATATGTCTATGGAGTTAGAATCAACAAGAACGCATTTATAATTCCTGTATTTCAACCAACCAAGGCAATTAGGTATATCTCTATCCTAATTGGGAATCCGTTCCCCGATGCCCAGGTTCAAGAACTTGCTCTACTCAATCCTATATGCAATCTAGAATTCCCACTTTCGAGTTCAACTCTAGATTCGTAGATAGTATTCAATTGGTGATCAAGCAATCAAATAATTAAGTGCAGTATTGAATAAATAAACTAATATGATAAACTAAGCAATCAAAATCAATATCCGAATAACAATAGTCATAAAAGAACCACAACCCTAGAACTGAAGCTTAGTTCCACATAGACATGGTAGCAAAACAACAAATCATACAAAGAAACATAAAAAGACTAAGTTGGTGGAAGAAAAGATGAACCCGGCCTCCACGACAGCTCTCTGCTTGTGTTTTCCTCTCAAAAACGTCCTCCTCCCTCAGAATACTGTTTTTCCATGTATATATACCAAGTAGGGTTGGGCCCAAACAATTATACCTTCTCCAATGTGAAAAAGGACATTTTTCCCGGGTTTAACTAGCGCGGTCACGCATCTCGGCGTGCACTTTTCACCCTGTTCCGTTTGGAATATGGAAAAACGTAAAACATGAAAGTTGTAGCCCTTTGAGTTATCTTTCCAACCATAGATTGTGGAGCCAAAATGGTGTTTTGAGAAAAATGTTATGTGTATTTTATTTAGACAGTGCGCAATATGCCTATTGGAGTCTTCGTTCGCTCTAACTATCATCCGTTGACCCCCAAACGCGATCCTGGGTTGTATCCTTGGGCTTTTACTCAGATTTCAAAGCTCCAAATCACTTGAAATCATTCCATAACATCTATATAGCTCGGAATCAGTCCTACAAGGCATAAAACACACAGTTAGTGCAAGACACTAGCGATTAAAGCTCAAACTCAATTAAAGTGCAGTAAATTAGAGTGTAATAAGCGACTAAAATACGTAATTATAGCCTATCATCAGTACCTGGCTCTGCAGAGGGGATGAGCGTATCAAATAAGAAAATGCAGTAATCGTCGCTTGAGGAAGGAATAGACGAATATATAAGGGCCAGGCAACAACCGACCAAATTGCCCAAACAGGGCAATTAATTTTGGTCGCGTTAACATCACACTCCCCTTGGGGGATGCAATGACGGAATTACTCCAGACTCCCACGTGTTTCGTGAAAGCAGAAGGGGGGCCTCGGGGAATCTCCGACGTCGGTCCCCCGAGCTCACAACCCAACCTCGGCTACAAAATACAAAAGAGCTCCGAAGGCCCGATACCTAGTGCTCCGAAGAAAGAAGAACTACCGAAATAAAGGCTCCTTTTCTATTAGCAAAACAGGTGTACATCTTTGCAATATTCGGAAGGTTGAACATAGGAAACAAAAAAAAAAAGAGAAAGGGAGCTCAGAGACTACTTCTTACCACTATACTCTTCGCCCTCGTCGGGAATAATTAGATGCTCCAGTTCCTCCTCCGCCTCACGGGCCTTGTTCAGATCAGCAGATAGCTCGAAGCCCCGGGCCTTGAGTTCTTCCAGAACCTCCCTTTTTCCTTTTGCCTTGGCATGATCAACAGCACGGGCCAGTTTCTGCTCGGCCGCCAGGGAAATGTCACGGGCCATCGCATGCGCCGTGTCCGTGTTTGCCTTGTAAGATGATCACGCCCAACTACGCCTTATAAAAAGGACACGCGGACGTTGCAAATATATTCTGGGTATTTAGTCCAGAGTCGAACCCACAGGGAATTAACCTATCAATTACTTTCTTTGGGTGTACTCAATTCTATGGAATCAACTTCCCCAAACTTTATAATTCACAGTTGATGATATTACTAATAGCTAAGACTGAAAGTAAATAGACAGCTGAAAACTAAATATGCTTGATGTGTAAACAATTGGAATAAGATATAAGGTAATGGTTTCCCCCGATGTTGATTTCCTTGGTTGTATATGTCTTATAACTGTGATTTAGTTATCTCTATCGATCATGAACTCTCCAGCTACCATAAATCTTTCTCAAGAAATTATGATAATTTACTAGACGCACTCTCTCAAGTTACGCCAGCTAGATTCTCAATACAGTTCACTTAGATTGCACCCGAGGTATCGTTATCTCTAAACCAACCTCTAAACCCTCGGTTATGACTCTCGTCTATACTCCGGGAGTGATGTTGTTCAAACAACTACCTAAATATGCATTCTCTCTCAAGCAGATACATACTAAATAGGGACGGATAATTGAGGGCCCTTTCAATTAACCACAATCAAAACGTAGATGAACAAATAGAGATTAAAACCAATCCACAACTATATTAATAGAACAACCAAGTTATCCCCAACGGGTTCCACCAAAACCCTAGATTAAAGGATTTAGCTACTCATAATCACGGAAGATAAAACTAACAGAATATTCATAATGGAAGAATTGCAAGAAAAATAGAAGAGAATAAGGACTATGATGTTTTGGGTGATCTCTCACACTTGTTCTTCTTCCAAAAGTAATCTAAAAAAACTCAGACTAAACTATTTTGGGCGAGTTTCTATAGCTTATAAGGGTTTTACAAAAGTTTCCCCGAATTGACACTTTGGCCCTTAAATTTCTGGATCGTGAATAGTTCACCGCGGTTGCGGCGTGGACCGCGGTCGACCGCGGTGAACACTGTCTCATTTATTTTCTTCGCTTTGTCTCCGCTGTCTGCTCCGCTGTCCACCGTGGTCGCGGTGGACTTGTGCCCAGTTATTTTTCTTTTGCTTTTTGTGTTCGGGTACTTCTCGAGCGGGTGTTTTCTTCACAGTATTGCCTCCAAATGCTTCATATTGCTTCCTCACATATGCTATTCCCTGCGAAACCAAATAACACTATTTAAAGCATTTTGTTGGCAATTACCTTATAAAACAACAACAAATCATAAGCAATTAAGGTGTAAATATCAACTATATAGCCTACTATCATAAGCATCGGCATCTCGCTCCACACCAAGCTTAGCCTCGGTCAAAGCATCGATCGTCTTGCGGGCGTCCGAAAGAAGGCTCAATGATGTCGACAACTCCCCAGTTGCATTTTTATTCCGCTCCCTCAGCTCGGAAACCTCCATTTCCAACTCGGCGATCCTCAAGTTTCCCTGGTCAACCTTTGTTACAAAGCAAGGCGACGAATATGTGAACACAAAACACTCATATAAACGCCGAGCGGAGGAGCAGATATGAAAGAAAGAAGAAGAATACCTGTGCAGTAAGAGCGGTCTTCTCCCGGAGTGCCACCTCTAAAGTGGCTCGAAGCTCCTTCACCTCCTCGCCTCCCCAGATCCCTCGAGTCAGAATCTTGTAGTCTCGAAGCAATGACATCACGCTCTTTCTCATGATGCGCGTCTTCCCCACGGAGCTGTGATACGACACGATCGTATATCTCTTTGCACTACAACACAATAGGAAAATCGAGAAAAGCGATGAATAACGCCCAAGGGCGAAGGGAAACACTCAAAGAAAAATTTTCACCTGCCGCAGGGATTTCTCCGCTGCTTCAACGGCATCAGTTACATCAAGATCGACCTCGTCAGGTACGTCATCGAGGATGTTGGCAAAAATGCCTTCCTCTCCGAAGGAAGTAGCGGCCGTGGCACCAACCATCCTCCCGGCGTCTCTCAATTCTCCCGGCGAGACTGAACAGTTTAGGATGAAGTCGTTCGGGTTATCAACCCCGTCGAATAGCGGCCCATGCCCCGGGAAGGCTCCGAACTCCGTCCCATCCAAGCCCGTAGCCCTGCTGGCGGAAGCTACTTCAAATCTGGCCGAGCGGTTTGAAACCACATCGGTGTCCTCACCAACAGCCTCCGGCTCCTTCACCTTGCTAGTCCTAGCCGTCGCGAACTCAGCAGCCTCCGACCGGGGCACCTGCGAACCCCTCTTGCTCGTCCTCGACCTCCTTCTCAGCGGACTGCCATCATCACCTTCTTCCCCGCCTACATCGGGATCCGGGTCAGAGCTCGGGACAACAGCCTCGTCAGGTCGGGCAGCTGCCACTCTTGTTCTCCTTTTCTTGCCCGCGCCGACTCCCAAGGCCCTCTTTTCACCACCAGGGGGTGGCCTCATCAACATCTTTTCCCCAAGGCCTGCATCAACACAATGAGTGGAGAACAAAGGGAATACAAAATATGAGATACATACAGAAAAGAAACTCCACCATGGTTCTTGGCCACCCAACGCCTATCGGCCACGAGGTCCCAGGATCGAAGATGATACGGAAACCTTCTGTCCAAGTGCTCTATCCACCTCGCCAAATCTGGAACCTTCTCAGGATGCTAAGGAGAAGCTGGAGAAAGTCGCCGAGGGGTTATTACAACGCTCGAAAGAAAAGTTGAGGAACGATTAAAGAGAAGATATACTTACGCTGAAAGTTCCAACGTTCAAGAAAAGGCATCCATTGGACCGGGATAATGTTCGAGGTGCGCACCCAAACCAACCTGCTCATCCACCCCCGGTCCTTCCCCTCATCGACACTTGAAAAGAAAGGTTTCGAGGACCGTTGCTGAAGCTTGATCAAGCCTCGGTACAGCCGACGATGGTATAGTCCGATCAGATGATTAGAGTGAGAACTTCAGCTGCAATCTCCTCAGTAAAACGCCTAAGCATCAGCACAAACCTCCAAAAGGACGATGAGATCTGGCCAAGGGTCACTCGATACCGAGTATAGAAATCAAGGATCACCGGGTCGATGTCCAAGGGAGGAGATTCCACGGATTCATCGGGACCCAGGGTGAACGGGTAGGTGTATACGCAAAGAAAGCCTTCCTTGAAACTGGTAATATCTTTGCCGGAGGTAGGAATTCCCACTGTCGCTGTTTCATTCCATCGGCAGTCACTCTTCACTTTCTCGTCATTAGTCACGACACTAATATATCGAGACACGTGCTAGCATCGGCCCGGCTTGGACGCGGGAGCCTCGATACTGAAATCCTTCGACGTATCAAGCTTGTAAGGGATCCACTGCTCTAGAAGAGGGGCCGGCCTATTATTCCCCCTGGCCGACTGGGACAATGATGCAGTATCATTCCGACGGGGTACCGTCCTGGAAGTCCTGGCCATAAATAATGAGGAAACTCTTTCGAAAAGAAAAAGAGAGAAGGATGAAAATATATCAAACAAATTGGGATTCCGGTTCACAAGCCTAGAGGAAGGGAAAAGATGAGCAGCATCTGGTGATCGGATCGTTTTATAGGATCCAATTGGGGAAACGGAAGGGACGAGCCTGCAACAGTTTGTGAACTCCTCGATCATCGCATATAACGGCGGCCCCGCACGGTTTTCGGGGCTATAGCATTTAATGCTCTTACGTGAATGACATCATGGCAAATATGACCTCGAGGCTACGAGGCTACGATTAGGTATCATTTCCTATCTCTTCGATATAGGAAACGCGGAGACAATCTGTACGCGGTAAAAATCAGAAGACTTGATTTTCACTATCAAGACAATTTCGGAAGCCTTCCTCGAGACCCCGAGGATGGAAGACCACGATTAAGTCCTCGGCCTCAGGGCTTATCGAGGTCCGAATCAAAGGAAACAGGGCCCGAGGCCAGGGTGAGAGAAGATGTCTCCGAAGAGCAGGGCTACGCCTGACAGGGCGGGTCTATCTGTAGCCTACTAAGATGACCTGCGATAGGCCGTCCCATCTTTCTACTCTTGTAAATAGTATATACGTATTTTATTGAGTCCCCTCTCCTATATAAAGGGGACTCACCCCACTTTGTAAGGGACTGATGTTCCTCCACTTCTCCAATAAGCAATAATATCTCTCTCTCTATCTCTTTCTTCTAAGTTAACTGTGTTCTTCGACCCCGAGGTCGCCCTAGCATTTTATTGTTCTTCGTTTGTTCTTCGTCATTTAGCTCAAGATTGACGGTATAAAGCCTTGTATACACACACTTATCTGTTATCCCCTTCCCGACTACCCTCGGTAAGATTACCTCCGATAAGCCCGAGGTAGGCTCGAGGCCTGGCCCCGAGGTATCTACTGGCTTGTTCTAAGCCCGGGAACGCCCCCTTACTGGTTCGATTGTTATTTTGGCTAGCTTGATCCTTACTGCCTTACTCCATATTTAACACTAATCACCCTTCCAAACTAGCTCGGGAATAGATCACGTATTTTTAGAGTCCCATTTATAAATTTAATTGTTGTTACCATTTTCACGGTAAACAAACTCCAACTCATAAGCTAATTGACCGATTCTTCGCAAGAATCTATATGGCCCAATATAGCAGGGACTATGCGTCCCCTTCTTCCCAAATCTCATAACGCTTTTCATAAGCGAAACTTTCAGAAACACCCAATCATCAACTTGAAACTCTAGGTCTCTATGCCGCACGCTCGAGTAGGACTTTTGGCAGCTCTGAGTTTTCTTCAAACGCTCTTGAATCAACATAACTTTCTCTATAGTCTGATAGACCAAATCGGGTCCTAACAACTCCACTTCTCCAACTTCGAACCAACCAATTGGTGATCTACACCTTCACCCATACAGAGCTTCGTATGTTGCCTTCTTGATACTAGAGTGGTAGGTTATTATTAGCAAGGTCAATGAGAGGTATGTGATCATCCCAATTACTTTTAACATCACGAACATATCCTCAACTATTTGAATAATGCGCTTTGCCTGGCAATCTTTCTGAGGATGAAAACTTGTGCCTAATCCTTTCTGAAAGGACTTCTAAAAGTTCATTTTAAACTGAGCACCACAGTCCCAAATGACGGACAACGGAGTCCCATGCAATCAGATGATTTCTGAATGTACAACTTGGTATAATCTTCTACTGAATATGTAGTCTTTACTGGCAAGAAATGTGCTGATTTGGTAAGTCGATTTACAATCATCCAATCAAATTATGCTTTTAAAATGAGCAAGATAATCCCTTTATAAATTTCATATTTACCATTTCCACTCAAAATATGTGTATTCTGTGATAAAACACTAGGCTTTCTGTTGCTCGACTTTCACTTGCTGACAATTCAGACAATTGGCCGCAAAGTCCGCGACGTTCTTTTTCATGTCGTTCAACCAATAAATCTCCTCGGTCATGATGCATATTTGGGGAACCAGGATGGAAAGAATACTTGGAATTATGGGCTTCTAACATGATCTTCCCTCACTTAAATAAAATTGGAATATCTAACCCTAAACTTTCTATACAATACTAAATCATATCATACTATAAACATCCCGGGTAATCATTTAGTCACTCAACCTAAGGGGGAACTGCCATATCTTTTATGTTACATCAATAGCTGCTTCTTATAGTAACTTACTAACGTGGTACTTCTAGTTCTAATTTGAATAAATATGAATAACTTAAAATCGTTCCCTGAAATTCATTGTTGGCTGCTCTTGGTTCTCATTGCATATATCATATCTTCTAGTCATTTGCATGAGTTCTACGAAAAATACATCTCTAATAATAACAATCGTTTTTGACTCCTAGGTATTTTACCCTTAGGCTCTTTTCTGTCCAAACTATAGTAACCAATATTAGGGTCTGAAATCTGAACTATCATCATCCAACTTGTGGCTCCATTTCCAAAAATTAAATGAAGTTGTTCTAGGAGGTAAAACACATACGAATACACTACCATGCACAAACTTATCTTTCAAAGTATACCATCATCTGATAAATCACTTCCTACGCCCTCCGGTGAGTCTTGGTCTTAATCCGGACCTAAAATATGCGAAGATTTTGCTATGATCACTGTTACTTACATTTTCTTTTAGCACCCATAGGCATCATTGTATACTCACCAGTCACCAGAATTTTGATACACTGAAAATTAGATATTTGGTAAACATATAACTAAATATCGGAGTACTGAATAACCACAACTTGCTAATTGAAAGACCGTATAACTGGTAACTGAGGTAAACTGATAACCATAAGACAATATATATGTCTGTTGTACTTTCTGATAAGGTTATGCTCTAATCTGTACTACTATCGATTGCATCCCACTTTTAACATCCTCTACAGTCTCATATTTACCAACCTGTACTCCATAATTATACCCCAATGGGAAATTATCCTCTCTAGGACCTTAGGTTTCTCCTGCGCGTCGCTTGGGCATCCAATACGTTTGGAATTTGATAGGAAGAGAAGGTTAACTATTGCTCTAAGCTTCGTGGCACGATCTAGAGTAGAAAGAAATGAGACAATCCTGGATGTCTTGGTAGTTAATATGAGTGGCCGGCACACACATATAAAGGAAACTCCACTAGACACGGCTTTATAGACTCCTTAGGACTCTTGAACCTAGTGCTCTGATACCAAGCTTTGTCACGCCCCGAACCTAGTCCTGGGCGTGACACGACACCCGGTGCCTGACTACATGCGACCGAGCGAACCAACTGGCTGGCTGAATCAACATGTTATATCATAACATACTGAATGCGGAAGATAAACTAACACATGATGATATACTGAAAGTCTGGATGATATAAATCAAAGTGCGGAAATACTAATACAATTCTGAAATATATTTATAGCCCATATGGCTTAATATGAAAAGCCTGCAACTCTTTCTAGCTGTTACTCTAGTCTATGAAGCCTCTAATGAAGTACTGAAAACATTGACTGTCTGAAAATACTGAAGACTGTAAGGTAATGATAATGCCCCGAAAGAACTGGGGATCACCAAATAGCTGGTACGAGAATTCTAGTGCTCTGAATCGTCAACCTATAAATCATTACCTGCATCGTGAGATGCAGGCCCCGGGTAAAAGGGACGTCAATACATTTTAATTGCACTGGTATGTAAAGCAACTTAAAGAAAGAATTATAAATGTTGAAACTGAAACTAAGCTGATAACTGAGAATTGATAATTAGTACTGAAATGATAACTATTAAAATAGAAACTGAAACGATGGCTGATAACTGATAACTAAAATGATAACTGATAACTGAAATGATGACAAATAACTGAACTGATAACTGATAACTGAAATGATAACTGATAACTAAAATGATAACTGATAACTGAAATGAACAAAGGAAGTAAGGATATGAATACTGCCTCTTCTGAATGATGAACAACATGTTTACTGAATAAGCTACGGCCTCGGGCCCAATATATATGTGCACAAGCTACGGCCTCAGGCCCAAGTATACGTATACATAACTACGGCCTCAGGCCCAAAAATGTATAAAGCATAAACTACAGCATCAGGCCCAAACATGCATAAAGCATAAATTATGACCTCAGGCCTAAGTATGCATAAAGCATATAAACTACGGCCTCAGACCCAAATACAGGTGTTCAACATTCAGGAACTGAGAATCAACTGCAATACATGATACTGAAATACTGAATCACACTGAGTTACATGATACTAGAATACTGGATCACACTGAGTTACATAATACTGGAATACTGAATAGGACTAGACTAAGACATGTATTCTTGAACTGATTATGAACACTGAAACTTCAACTGTTTATGGCATACCGAGTAATCTATACTAAGACTCGGGGGCACCAAACCCAAGTCTATATTAAATGCACACTGAGCTCACCACGTTCAGAATGAAAGTGGTGAACGAGTTATGAAGCTAGAGAATAGAAGTTCTACAACTATTCAAGGAACTAGGCTAAACTATATTTCTGAGGCAATTAGTAACGTCGTAAAAGAAACGTAGTGTAGGGAGAATCATTAACATTTCCAAACATAGAGAGTTAGCCTCACATACCTTAACTTCCTGCTATTGAGCATAATACAACGTTTGTCAACCCTTTCAACTTTAATCTAAATCAATACAAGTCAAAGAGATTCCATATTAGCAATAATTCTCATGTTTTGGTCACTTAAGCATCTTATCAAACACTTGGTGAAAATAAAGCTTCATAGTCCTTATTAATGGTGTCTCTATACCCAATAACCCATTCTCTTGCTCCTAGATAAATTCTAAAGTCCCAAATGGTTATAATCAACATTATTTTTTATCACCCATAAGGTAAACAACACCCTTAACCAATAATCAAAAACCAACACCCCAAACCTATTATCGTTCATGCTTTTATATGAAACCCATCAACTCATATCTCATGAACTAGAGTCTATAATCATTAATCCAATGTTAGAATCAATTAGAGGGTGAAGACATTACCTTTTTGAAGTTCAATCCCTTTGAATTCGAGTTCTAGGGATCCTTCTCTCAACAATGATGTCCCAATCGAATATCTAATGATATGGAGGGTTTACCCATGTTAATAAGATGTTGGGAAATTGAAATTAACTTAGAATCACCATTAGAACTTACCTTGGGTGGTGGAGAGACCCTTAAGGAGTTAGGTTTTTGAGAGCTTTCCTTTCTAGAGCAAGTTTTTATGTTTTGGGGCTGTGGGGGATGAAATAGGGCTTAAAAAATGACTCCCCAAGTCCGCCACCGCGCCCCTGTAGGCCTGACCGGGGTCCCGACCGCGGTAAATAGCAAGAACACTGCCTCACGACTGCGGTCGCGGTCCGGGCGTGGTGGTTGCGCACTGTCCTGTAAAACGGGCATAACTTTTTGCACAGAGCTCCATTTGGGCTCCACAATATATCGTTGGAAAGATATTTCAATGGCCTACACCTTTTTTCTTTTGAGTTTTCCCAAACCCCTTACACATTTTCATTATCTTCTGCTGGAAGACGGACCTTTTGTAAACTTAGTCGATTTTGTCGAATCTTATGCACCTCACTCTGCATCTTGATTCCAAAACAACTATTTTTACCAATAATCCTCCCTCTAGGACTTCGTATGTCTAAAAAATCAAATTAATACCTATTTAACATATCCACACCTAGTCTGAATGTACGGGGTGTTACAACTAATTATATATATGGACTCGTGAAGTTATGAGTGAACGAAATCCGAGCTTGGTCTTGGGATTTGACCATGTGGGACCGGGGTTGGCCTTTTTTTTGCTTGAAACATTATCATTTATAGTTGATTCATATATCTTTATTCAACTTTGATGAGTATTTGTTGGATAAATTTTGGGCGTTTGGAGGCTGAGGTAGAGGAAAAAGTATTTTGAAAGCTTGAAGCCTATTTTGGATAAGGTAAATATCCTGGTTAACCTCGACTTGAGTGAATTTTTCTTTAAAGAGATTTATAAAATACTACGTGTTTTAGGAGTGACATATATGCAAAGTGATGAACGTATATGCGACCGTCAAGGTTATACCATGTTTATGGGTAGACTTTAGGCATTTATGTGCCTTGTGTGAGATATATTCTTCTTATTTTATACCTTATTTGTTGTATAGCTATTTGATCGACTTCATTCATTCTATAGACGTGTCATCTTGTATGTTGAATTACATGTTATAGTCATAGTCATACTTGTACATATGCATACATCTCTGCATATGCATCTCTCCATCGATATGCATTATACATGCTTATCTCTTGTTCATATGCATAAATATATGCATATGATTCTATGACATGGACTAAGGTTAGCACGATGAGATATATCATGAATTTATTATAATTATGCTATGATGGTACATTCCCTGCGAATTGATGACTGATTTCTGAAATATTCACATTGATTTGGCAGATGGATTTAGATCCATCCCTCCGGAATTACGGGATTACACATGTTACTTTGGGACATGTGTGTGCAGTAATATTTGACACCGGAAGGTCTTGAACACCGGGGAGGTATTGATTGAGGTGAAGCTTGAGTCTTTATTATGCATTAATGTTTAAACTCATGTAGGAGCATGCATATACATGCTAGTTAATGCATATCATTTTTATATGCGAATATTGGTGCTTTAATTACGCCTTTGTTTATTTTTATCTGAAAAATATGTTTAGTTTTCTTTGACTGTGTACCATATTATTTAATCCACTATTTTTTGGTTGTTTCTTTATTATTTTTTTTTTTTTACATATTTATGGATTAAACAGGTTTTGAAAAGTGAGTATCTTTTGTCAAAAACCTTGTCACTATATTGTTGAGTTAGACTTGATACTTATTAAGTATCCGTTGCCATTTATACTCAAACTATATTTTTGTATTTGTGTAGATCACGGTATTGGTCCCGGCGGTACTTAGGAGGAAGCCTAGGAGCACGATCAGAGACTTTCTTGTGAGCTGTTGTTCTCGGATTTGCAGCTTATGGAGCTCCTTCCCATCTATTCTACTCTTTTCTTGTTCCAAACAATACTTTTATATTTGAGACTCAATTGTATTTTACTTAGTAGCTCGTACTACCGATTTTGGAGTTTTATGTAGTATTTTTAGCACTTGAATATTGATTTCAAAATTATTCATGTTGTTATTTATGTTATTGTATTGGGTAAAACTGAGTTTATGCATATCGAAGTGATTGAAAGATGACATGTCATGACACGTAGGCAGGTCAAAGAATGGTGATTAAGCAAAGAGGCATGAGTTGCAACAGATACGAGAGGAAGCAAAAGAAGAGGCATGAGCAAATATTCAAAAGACTCGACGCTCGTACCTATTTAAATCTAAAAGCTGAGAAGAATGAACCTGACAACACAGGATAGCCCAGATACAGTGTTTAATAAGCATTAAATATGGAAAACGTTAGAGGATCTGTATTAAATTGCAATGATTATGTAACATAGCATTTAATGTCTTTAATCATCGATAATGACCTTATTATGACAAAAGGAAAAACGTATAACTTAAAAATAGCTATAAAAGGGAGAAGATTGATCATTTGTAAGGACACGACAATATCATCTGAATATACTGGTTTACTTTGTTTTCTGTTATCTATTGTTTATCAAAATCCATTTCTTTTATTCATTTCCGATTATCAGTAACCCGAGTTCTTCTAAAAATAAAGCTTTAACCGAAATTCCATTTTTTGGTTAAACAAATTGGTTCCGTTACCGGGAATCTGATAATCTATTCTTTCTTAACCTTATCTATTTCGTTACATCAACAATCATGTCAAATGTTAACAATAACACCCAAGGAAACCAAGGAAATCAAGGAAACCATCAACTCCAAGGGGAGATGTTCACAACTCCGATCCCTTCTCCACAAAGTTCTCCTCATCGATCTCGAGAAGGAACTCCTGATGGATCTCACTCAAATGCAAATACTGAATTTAACAGCGATGAAGCTATCAATGAAAGTTTGTAGAAGCTGATCGCTCAACAGGTCAATAAAGCTCTTGAGGCTTTTGCCAGCCAATTACCTGCTGCACCATCAACACCAGTTCCAAATACCAACACTTTGGAAAACCCTCGTTCTGAGCTTGTTAATTCAGGCAGTGGTGGAATCCCCAGTGAATCACGAGAGGGAGAACCAGGTAACTTAGTCAATTTCGATTTACAAAATTTAGTTCTAACATTGCATAAACAGCTCAAGGAGCAAAGTGACCGCATAGAGCAAATACCTGGAGTACCGCCTGTAATCAAAGGGATCGATATGGACAAATATTCACAGCAACCTTGGAAGCCAAGCGCTGCTCCTCTACCAATTCCAAAAAAGTTCAAAATGCCCGACATTCCAAAATAAGATGGAACAACTGATGCACGAGACCACGTGACTGCATTCACAACTGGCATAAAAGGCAACGATTTGACCAAACAAGAAATTGAATCAGTATTGGTCAAAAAATTCGGTGAAACACTCACTAAGGGAGCATTAACATGGTACTCTCTTTTACCCGAAAATTCCATAAATTCTTTTGCTAAGCTTGTAGATTCATTTATCAAAGCACATTCGGGAGCTCAAAAAGTCGAAAAGAGAATGGAGGATATTTTCGAAATCAAACAAGGGGACTCCGAGTTACTCAGAGAGTTCGCGGATAGATTCCAGCGTGAGAGAATGACATTACCCCGTGTACCAGATAATTGGGCAGCTATAGCTTTCACTAGTAATTTGAATGAGAAAAGCTTAGAAGCCACGAGGCGACTCAAGGAAAGTCTTTGTGAATTCCCAGCAACGACATGGAATGACGTTTACAACAGGTATAACACGAAGTTAAGGATCGAAGAAGATATTATCTCACAATCTCAAAATGAAGAAAAGGTGAGTTCAAGACGGGCAGAAACAGAAAAAAGGTCCGGTAAAAACAAGTACGAACCATATATGGGCCCAGCTGGAAAAGATTCACGGTCAAAACGTGATCATTAAAGGTACGACCATAGATCTAGAAATAGAGAATCAGGCTCATCATCAAGGTATGGAAATGATCGTAACACACAAGAGTCACGAGATGACAATAGAAACTTGAAGGCACGATTTGGCGGTTATAATTTTAATGTAAGCACTTCCGAGCTCGTAGCTGTTTTAAGAAGCATGGGTGATAAAGTGCGGTGGCCAAAGGAAATGAGGTCAAATCCAAACAGGCGTAATCCTGATCACTGGTGCGAATTTCACAACGATCATGGTCACAAAATGGCAGATTGCAGGCTGCTACAAGGTGAAGTTGATCATTTGTTGAAGCAGGGGTATCTCACTGAGTTATTTAGCAAGAAAGGTAAGCAAGCATACATGAAGAATAGGCAGGAGCCCCCTAAACCACCTTCTCCAAAAAAAACTGTTAATGTTATAAGCGAGGGCGAAGAAATCAATGGCGCGACGTATACACCAGCAAATAAAGTATCCAAAGTCATGATTACCCACGGGAAGCGGATAATACATTATTGTAGTTGCTCGAGAGAGAATTACGATAAGGTGAGTGCTCATGATCAGTAGAGAAAACTTAGGCGAAATTGTAGGAGACGTATCGGGAAGGATTCCGACAAGTGGGGAAATCATAACTCTAGATTTTTTCCAATTTTGTCTCCAACCCTTAGTATCCCTATTTATTAATTTACTACTTTAATTTGTTAGTTAATTAGTTAGACATAAAAATCTTAAATTTCCAACTTAGGAATTGTTCGATCTCGTTTTCTTAGTGATAGTAAACAGTTGTAGCTAAATCTTTCTCTGTGGGATTCGACTCCGGACTTTGAGACCGGAGTTATATTTGTAGCGACCGCTTANATGCTCGTTACCATTTTAAAGTCTAAAAAGCTGAGAAGAATGAACTGACAACACAGGAGAGCCCAGATACAGTGTTTAATAAGCATTAAATACTGAAAACGTTAGAGAATCTGTATTAAATTGCAATGATTATGTAACGTATAACTTAAAAATAGCTATAAAAGGGAGAAGACTGATCATTTGTAAGGACACGAAAATCAACTGAATACATTGATTTACTTTTCTTTTTGCAATCTAACTCATTGTTATCAATTTCTTTTGCTCATTATTGATTATCAGTAACCCGGGTTCTTCTAAATTTAAAGCTTTGACTGAAATTCTATTTTTTGGTTAAATAAATTGGTTCCGTTACCGGGAATCTGATAATCTATTCTTTCTTAACCTTATCTATTTCGTTACATCAACAATCATGTCAAATATTAACGATAACACTCAAGGAAACCAAGGAAACCATCAACTCCAAGGGGACCCACAAGATGTTCACACTCCGATCCCTTCTCCACAAAGTTCGCCTCGTCGGTCTCGAGAAGGAACTCCTGATGGATCTCACTCAAATGCAAATGCTCAATTTAACAACGATGAAGCTATCAATGAAGCTTTGCAGAAGCCGATCGCTCAACAAGTCAATAAAGCTCTTGAGGCTTTTGCCAGCCAATTACTTGCTGCACCATCAACACCATTCCAAATACCAACACTTTGGAAAACCCTCGTTTCTGGGCTTGTTAATTCAGGCAGTGGTGGAATCCCCAGTGAATCACGAGAGGGAGAACTAGGTAACTTAGTCAATTCCGATTTACAAAATTTAGTTTTAACATTGCAGAAACGGCTCAAGGAGCAAAGTGACCGCCTAGAGCAAATACCTGGAGTACCGCCTATAATCAAAGGAATCGATATGGACAATTATTCACAGCAACCTTGGAAGCCAAGCACCGCTCCTCTACCAATTCCAAAGAAGTTCAAAATGCCCGATATTCCAAAATACGATGGAACAACTGATCCACGAGACCACGTGTCTGCATTCACAACTGGCGTAAAGTCAACTATTTGACCAAACAAGAAATTGAATCAGTATTGGTCAAAAAATTCAGTGAAACACTCACTAAGGGAGAATTAGCATGGTACTCTCTTTTACCCGAAAATCCCATAAATTCTTTTGCTGAGCTTGCAGATTCATTTATCAAAGCACATTCGGGAGCTCAAAAAGTCGAAAAGAGAATGGAGGATATTTTCAAAATCAAACAAGGGGACTCCGAGTTGCTCATAGAGTTCGTGGATAGATTCCAGCGTGAGAGAATAACATTACCCCCGTGTACCACATAATTGGGCAGCTATAGCATTCACTTGTAATTTGAATGAGAAAAGCTCAGAAGCCACGAGGCGACTCAAGGAAAGTCTTCGTGAATTCTAGCAACGACGTGGAATGAAGTTTACAACAGGTATAGCACGAAGTTAAGGATCGAAGAAGATATTATCTCACAATCTCAAAAAGAAGAAAAGGTGAGTTCAAGACGGGCAGAAACAGAAAAAAGGTCTGGTAAAAACAGGTACGAACCATATATGGGCCCAGTTGGAAAGATTCACGGTCAAAGCGTGATAATTCAAGGTACGACCATAGATCTAGAAATAGAGAATCAGGCTCATCATCGAGGTATGGAAATGATCGTAACACACAAGAGTCACGAGATGATGATAGAAACTTGAAGGCACGATTTGGCGATTATAATTTTAATGTAAGCACTTCCGAGCTCGTAGCTGTTTTAAGAAGCGTGGGTGATAAAGTGCAATGGCCAAAAGAAATGAGATCAAATCCAAACAGGCATAATCCTGATCACTGGTGCGAATCTCACATTGATCATGGTCACAAAACGGCAGATTGCAGGTTGCTACAAGGTGAAGTTGATTATCTGTTGAAGCAGGGGTATCTCACTGAGTTATTTAGCAAGAAAGGTAAGCAAGCACACATGAAGAATAGGCAGGAGCCCCCTAAACCGCCTTCTCCAAAAAGGACTGTTAATGTCATAAGCGGGGGCGAAGAAATCAATGGCGTGACGTATACAGCAGCAAATAAAGTATCCAAAGTCACGATTACCCACGGGAAGCGGGTGCGACATGTATTAGAGGAAGAAAGCATTACGTTTGATGATACAGATGCGGATGACGTATTAACTCCACATAACGATGCACTGGTAATATCTTTACTTGTACATGACACTAATGTGAAATGAGTTTTGATTGATCCAGGTAGCTCTGTGAATATTATTCTTCTAAGAGTTCTGCACGAGATTCAAGCTGAAGCTAAATTAGCACCCAAGGCGCACACTTTGTCTGGGTTCGACAATTCCAGCATCGTGACGAAAGGTGAGGTAATACTTACTACATTTGCAGAAGGGGTCATCAAGGATACAATGTTTTAGGTGGTATAGATGGAGATGGCTTATAATATGATTCTCGGAAGACCATGGATCCACGACATGGACGTCGTTCCATCAACCTTACATCAAGTTATTAAATTTCCAACACCATGGGGAATACGTCAAATCCGTGGAGATCAACAGACATCCAGGAGTATCAACTCTGTGGCAGATTCAAGTATGAGGAACGAAGAAAAATAGCAGTTACAGAATCCAGTTGAGGGTACTACAACACAAACCTTAGCTGAACAAGAACGAACAGATGTAGACTCAAGGCCTGATGTCATTCAAGAACCAGAGGAAAATGAAAATAGCAAAACAACGATTGAAGAGCTGGAGGCTGTAGTATTATTCACACAGTGGCCTGAAAGGAAAGTCTACGTAGGGGCCAATCTAAGCCAGGGCATGAAAGGTAATTTGATTGAATTTTTGAAAACTAACGTGAATTGTTTTGCTTGGTCCCATTCTGATATGACATGAATACCACCGGAGGTAATGACTCACAAGTTAAATGAAGACCCCTCATATACACTTGTCAAACAAAAGAAGAGAAAGCAAGGAGCTTTCAAGAATCAGGTGATTCAAGATGAGGTCCAAAAATTACTAAAAATCGGGTCTATCCGCAAGGTAAAGTATCCTAATTGGTTAGCTAATACTGTTGTAGTACCGAAAAAGAATGGCAAGTGGCGAGTTTGTGTAGATTACACAGACCTTAACAAAGCTTGTCCCAAAGACTCTTTTTCATTGCCACATATAGATCAGCTAATTGATGCTACTGTAGGACATGAGTTGTTAAGCTTTTTAGATGCATATTCAGGTTATAACCAAATTAAAATGGATCCTTTAGATGAAGAAAAAACCTCATTTATAACAGACAGGGGGACTTACTGCTATAAAGTAATGCCTTTTGGCCTCAAAAACGCTGGTGCAACGTATGAAAGACTGGTGACCAAAATGTTCCAAGAACACTTGGGAAAAACTATGGAGGTCTATATAGATGATATGATCGTCAAAACTGAACATTCGGGGGATCATATATCGCACTTATCAGATACGTTTCAGATCTTGCAGAAATTCAATATGAAATTAAACCCTGAGAAATGTGCGTTTGGTGTTGCATCAGGTAAGTTTTTAGGTTTTCTTGTTTCTAACCGTGGTATTGAGGTGAATCCAACGCAGATTAAAGCCATTGAAGAAATCCCTGATGTACTTACAAATAAAAAAGAAGCACAAAGATTGACAGGAAGAATTGCAGCTTTGGAGAGATTTATTTCCAAATCATCCGAAAAGTGCTTTAAATTCTTTTCAGGTCTTAAAAAGCAAGACAGGTTCGAATGGACTGAGGAATGTCAACAGGCGCTCAAAAATTTGAAGACATACATGTCAAATCCGCCGTTGCTCGCAAAACCAAAGGTCGGAGAAAGATTGCTCATTTATCTTGCTGTCTCAGAAGTAGCGGTAAGTGCTGTTTTAGTTCGTGAAGACCAAGGTAAATAGTCTCCAATTTATTATGTCAGTAAATTATTATTAGATGCGGAGACGCGATATCATCAATTAGAAAAGCTTGCACTTGCACTGATCATGTCATCTAGAAAGCTGAGACCTTATTTTCAATGTCATCATATTATCGTGGTAACTGCTTATCCATTACGCAACATATTACACAAGCATGAGTTGTCTGGTAGGTTAGCTAAATGGGCTATAGAACTAAGTGAATATGATATTACATACCAACCTAGAACCGCGATAAAATCTCAAGTATTAGCAGATTTTTAGCTGATTTTAGCCAAGAGATGCAATTAGAAGCGGAAAAATAATTACAAGTGTTCAACGGGTCTAATCCAGGAATTGTGACCTTATTTGTAGATGGCTCATCTAATGTAAAGGGAGTAGGTTTAGGAGTTGTTTTGATGCCACCTACGGGTGAAACCATTTGCCAGGCCATAAAATGCCATTCTATAACTAACAATGAGGCAGAGTATGAAGCTGTGATTGTAGGTTTGGAACTGGCACGTGAACTTGGCATTAATCAAATTGTAATCAAAAGCGATTCACAGCTCGTGGTTAACCAAATGTTGTGGACTTATACAGCCAGGGAGGCACGAATGCAGCAATATTTGGAAAAGGTACGGGATTTAATTAGATAGTTTCAAACCTGGAAAGTCATGCAAATATCGAGAGATGAAAATGTCGAAACAGACGCCCTAGCTAATCTCGCATCTGTGGCAGATGTGGCAAGCAATGAAAATGCTTCTGTAATTCATTTGTTTCATTCAGTACTCGATCCAGACAAAAGTGAGGTAAACTTCAATAATTTAACCTGGGATTGGAGAAACGAGATTGTCGCTTTTTTGCAGTATGGTACCGTCCCTAAAGATAAGAAAAAAGCCCACGTGCTTCGGAGAAAGACCGCACGATATTGTTTGAAGCAGGGTAATCTTTATCGAAAGATGTTCGGTGGCCCCTTAGCAAGATGCCTCGGACCTTCTCAAACAGAATATGTAATGAGAGAGATATACGAGGGGCATTGTGGAAATCACGCGGGAGGAAGGTCACTTGTAAGAACCATGATTAGAACAGGCTACTATTGGCCTAAAATGGAAGAAGAAGCAGAGAATTTCGTGGCTAAATGTGATAAGTGCCAAAGATATGGAAACAACATGCATAGACCTGCGGAACTATTACATCCGGTCAATGCACCGTGGCCCTTTATGAAGTGGGGAATGGATATTGTGGGACCATTACCACAAGCAAAGGGACAGGTAAAGTTTCTACTTGTACTCACTGATTACTTTACTAAATGCGTAGAAGCAAGAGCATTTAAACAGGTACGGGAAAAAGAGGTCAGAGATTTCATTTGGCGAAATATCATATGTCGATTCGGTGTACCAAAGGAAATCGTGTGTGATAACGGCTCACAATTTATGGGCGCTCAAATTACAGAATTTTTGCAAAGCTGGCAAATCAAAAGGATTACGTCCACACCTTACCACCCAGTAGGTAATGGACAAGCGGAGTCAATAAATAAAGTCATTCTCAACAATTTGAAAAAACGGTTAGAAGAATCTAAAGGCAATTGGCCAGAAGTGTTACCTGGTGTTTTATGGGCATATCGCACAACAACAAAAACAAGCATAGGTGAAACACCATTTTCATTGGTGTAAGGGGCTGAAGCTTTAATCCCGATTGAAATAGGGGAACCAAGCACGAGGTATACGCAGGCGTCAGAAGAAACTAATGAAGAGCAAATGCGCATAAACCTTGACCTACTTGAAGGACGAAGAGAAAATGCATTAATAAGAATGGCAGCACAAAAACAAGTCATTGAGCGATATTACAATCGGAAGGCACGATTATGATACTTCAAGATTGGGGACTTCGTGCTCAAGAAAGTTTTTCAATCCACGAAAACAGTCAATACCGGAAAATTAAGTCCAACTTCGGAAGGACCTTACAGGATTCATGGTACTGCGGGAAAAGGAGCATACGAGCTGGAAAATATGGATGGCAAGATATTATCTTCACATTGGAATGCCGTTCACTTGAAGAGATACTATTTCTAAAAGAATACCCACGGTCAGGTATCTTCATTTTAAAATTCCGTTTTTGAATTGATAAAAGTTTTACTAACGATTTTAGATGATAGGCAAAAAGCTATCCTGTACTAAATGATGAATCACGACCTGCAAGGCACGTGGAATAAATTAAAATTCCCGGTCTAGGGTTACAACTATTTTGATAGAAATTCAGACGCGTTAAGCAGTCTTCATCTATAATCGCCCCTCCGAGTCCCGTGTTTTTTTCTTTTCAGGGAAAGGACCGAATGAGAGGAACAATCAAGTGCTCAAGTTTTCATGCTTCAACGCTCAAACACTTGGGGGACCATATGATGTATACATACGCAAATCCATAAAGAAGACAAAGAAGATTGAGAAGCAATCAAAAGTTCAAGCCTAATCAACTCATTGAAAGAGTTAAGTGCAGAGCAAAAACCACCAAAAGATAGTCACGAGCTAATAGCCACGGGCCAAGGCCAAGACGAAACCTTACCATAGTTGGGTTAAAGGCAATGTACTGAAACAAGTTATAGATAAAAACCTTGTATTTAGAGTACGTGTACTAAAACGGGTTATTACATAACAACCTTGTATTTTATTCTTTCTTTTGAATCTGTTGTGAGGAAAACAGTTACGAAAAAGTTATAGATGTTATTTAAATACATGTAAAGTGTTACTTAAACTTGGCAAAGTTCAAATAAAAACTTGTCAAAGTTCTTTCAAGAAACATGTTTATTCCTATTTCTTTTGTCGTATGTTAACACCATTATGAAGTTGAGACGTCTTCTTCATTAAGTGTCGAATATAAAAGGGCCCTCTTTTATAATTCATGATTGATTTAAGACATTCATGAGAAAAAGTAAGCATTTTACAAAATAAAAATGCAAGTTATTCAGTAAGTCCTTAAAAATAAAGGCAAGAATAAACGAAACAGAAGTTTAAATAGTAATGAAAACTTCATAATATTAAAAAGTTCAGACTAATTATGAACTTAGTCATAAACCAAAAAGTTGATTAAACAAAATGCCCCATAAAAGGTCTGGGGACTTAACGTTTTCCACAAACCCTTAAAAAGACCAAGGGTTGCAACCACCACCAAGGAAAAAAAACAACAAAAAGCAACAAAGGAATTTAAACTTTTCACTGGGAACTTGAAGGAACTAAAACAGGGACATCAACAGCAGCGGGCGGCTCAGCTTGACTTGAAGGAGTGGGGATACTATCATCTTCAACTTGTTCAGAAACTTCAGCCATGGGAGAAGAGAAATCTTGGTTCTGCTGAGTCTTCTCGAGAGCCTCTTTGATCTTGGCTAACTCAGATTCTAAGTTGAAGTTCTCCTGGCTAACTTGAACGAGGGTATCATGGCGAGAATCTAAAAACGCCCAACACACTTCAATGGCAGATTTCTCTTCAAGGATCTCATAATCTCTTTCCCAATCAGCAATTTCATTTCATAATTTTTCATTTTCAGCGAAGGCAGATTCGTGAGAAGCTTGGAGTGCAGCATGAGAACTCTCTAAAAAGAGAACCTTATCAGAAGATTCCCGGAAGTCTTCTTGAGTTTGAGTCAGTGTTTGGACGAGTTCTCCAGCATATGCTTCTTTCTCAGCCAAGAGAGCCTTCAACTCTCTAATCTCCTCACTAGCCTTGGAATGTTGCTCAGAAAAAGAGGTTTCAAGACGTAACTTCTCTTTACTTGCTTGACTTGAGGAAGCTTTTACAACTGCCAGCTTTGAAGTCAAGGTCCTTACCTGCTGCTCCAAGGTACTTTTATTTTCTTCTAAGGTTTCCACATCAATTTGAAGACCGTCATACTGTCCCTTCCAATTATCCGCCTCCAATTGATAGTCACGCATTAATTGCTCTAAAAGGGTAACTCTTTTCATCATCTCTGTGCCAATTAAATTAACCTAAACAAAAAAGAAAAGGGAAGATGAGAACGCTAAAAATAGGAGAAGGATAAAATAAAGCTTGAAAAAAGGGGTACCTTTAAAGAAGCATGCAATATGTCATTCATCAAGGTCAATGAACTGTGGCTCTCAAGCTTAGCTCTTTCAACTGGACCAATCAAAGGCTTTAGCCACACGTCTGCTTGTCCTGATTTCCTTAAAAGATTACACTTAGCAGGAACTTCAATGGTGACTTGTCTCATAACAGTATTTCCACTCGAGGAACCAACCTCAGTATGATGAACAGGTGGAGGAGGAATCGTTGAGGGGGGGACAGTGGAAGCAGTAAAAACAGTCTGGGAAGGAACGGAAACAGTCATAATTGGTAAAGAAAGAGTCACAGGAACGGAAGTGGTAAAAGAAGCCAGGGGTGCTTCATCAGAAGCCGGACCAAAATCTTCACTATCAAACCCGCGGTTAAAAAGCTTCTCAACAGAATCATGAGCAGCAGTGGGAACATCATCAACATCATCATCAGGGATCACCACCAGGGCTTCAACAGACTCGGTAAGAGGAATAGAATGGTGGGGGGATGCTTCATCATCAGAGATAATACGCCTACGAGCCCGCGGCCTTGTTACCAAGGAACTTTCATCTTCATCTTCTTCAGAGTCTTGGTCATCAACGACTTTTCTTTTCGATGAAGAGCCCAAAATTATTTCTTGGGCCCTTTCCAAAGAAATACAAGAAGCCACGACCGCCTCTGTAGTAATCCCTCGAACTGCAAATCCTGATAAAGAAGAAGGATTAAAATAAGTTCAGAGAAAAGAGAAAAAAAGGGGCAATATGTGAAATAAAAAAAAACTCTTACCGTGAGTTTTCACTTTCCAACCGAATCATTGGGAAAGAGTCTTCCATGACCTACCCTCCATTGGGGAAGCATTCAATAATTTTCCTACCCAAACACGGAAATTGGGAATATCATCCACAATTCCCATGGTTGCTGGAAAAGAAAAAGAAAATTTAAAATCATCAAAATTAAAGGGAAAAAAGGTACGAGAAAATTACTCACGTGCAAAATTCCACTTCTCGGGGAAGGGAACGTTTCCATCACCCACCAAACCAGCGGTGGGGGAAGCAACAAATCGGGCATACCAGCCACGGTCTCTGTCATCCTCTGGATTAACTAGAACTCTTTTGCTCCTTGCTACTAAAGTGAAAACACCATTGCGAAAGAGCCTAGGGGAGTAAAGATGAATTAGATGAGAGAAAGTGAAAGGCACACCGGCCAAATTGCTCAAATGCCTCAAACAGGCAATAGACCTCCATACTATAGGGCCGATCTGACCTAAACATACGTCGAAAAAATGACAGAATTCTAGAATGACAGGGTCAATAGCAGGTTTGAATCCTAAGGTGAAAGGATATGTATAAACAAAGGAAAACCCCGTCAAATAAGAGGTGATTCTTTGGTTCGCATTAGGAATTATGATAGGAAAATCCTGACTCCAGTGGCAATCTTTACGAACTAAAGAAATTAGACCTTCAATGATCTGAGTTGGGTAAATATCAGCATGATCTAAAGAAGATACTTGGTTTCTAAGAGACTCTCTATCATTATAGAAGGAAAATTCCGCAGGAATTATCTCCTCTACTAGAGGTTCACGAAGAGGCTCAGAGGATTCCTTACCTCTAGAGGAAGATCTATGTAAAACAGAACCTCTGGTTCTAGAAGAAGGGCCAGAACTGGATGAAGACCCTAAATTACGTAGTCTACCACCCCCTCTTCTACTCCTATTAGGGGCAGAAGGAAAGTTATCAACTATGGAGACTCTCCTAGGGTTAGGGTTTGGTGAAGCCATGGCAGTACGAGGAAGGTAAAGAACAAGAATTGAATATTCTAAGAGTTTTACAAGGAAGATGGAAACAAGAATTGGATATTCTGAAAGCTTTATGAGGAAAAGACAAAGGCACAAAACTAAATTTATACTAGGAAGCAACCGTCAAAGAAAAAGGTACAATGATGGAAAGGTCATAATGAGAACTGTCGCTTCCTGATTAGTGAAGCCGTAAAAAATCCTTAAAAGGCGCTGCAAAGTTGCAGAGCCAATAAGAGGGCGCCACGTGTAATGAGCATTAAATGAAAGTGACAATTGAAGCATTGATTCTATCATAGCATTAATGGCAGTAAATATTCCCGCTTTAATGAAATTCGCTTCCCAAATATTCAATTGATGAATAAATGGCAAGTGGGGGGACTATCTGTATTGGGTAAAACTGAGTTTATGCATATCGAAGTGATTGAAAGATGACATGTCATGACACGTAGGCAGGTCAAAGAATGGTGATTAAGCAAAGAGGCACGAGTTGCAACAGATACGAGCGGAAGCACAAGAAGAGGCACGAGCAAATATTCATAAGACTCGACGTTCATACCTATTTAAATCTAAAAGCTGAGAAGAATGAACCTGACAACACAAGAGAGCCCAGATACAGTGTTTAATAAGCATTAAATACTGAAAATGTTAGAGGATCTGTATTAAATTGCAATGATTATGTAACGTAGCATTTAATGCCTTTAATCGTCCATAATGACCTTATTATGACAAAGGCAAAACGTATAGCTTAAAAATAGCTATAAAAGGGAGAAGATTGATCATTTGTAAGGACACGACAATATCATCTAAATATACTAGTTTACTTTGTTTGCTGCTATCTATTGGTTATCAAAATCTATTTCTTTTATTCATTTTCGATTATCAGTAAACCTAGTTCTTCTAAAAATAAAGCTTTAACCGAAATTCTATTTTTTGGTTCAACAGTTATCTCAGTCGAACATTCATTATATTATCTTGTTATGATTGTCTATATGTTTGTTGATTCGTCTAGTGGGTTGGGTTAGATGCCATCTTGGTCTTGGTGGAATTTTGGGTCGTGACATTCAGATGAAGTGATCAATGTCTAGAATTGATGAAAAGTGTTGAATGATCATCAGAGACAGATCCAGTATTTTAACTCTATAGATTTATTCTTTAAGTTTCTTAGTATTGAACTCGTTATATTTTAAAGTTGTGTTAGTCTATCCCTTTAAGCTTCTCTTTATCTCAAAGGAGTTTAAACGATCCTGAGCCGATATTAGACAAGAAGGATGCAAGCTAGCCAACACCATGATCTTAACCGCATTGGTCTCTGGCAGGATATCAAGGAATATCAGGAAAAAATTAGCCTTTTTTCAATTCTTAGCCAAATATTGAAAGTTTGCAACTCCTCTTGCCGTGTGAAAAGATAGGAATGCTCCTTGTTCTTTTTTCTGAATATATACAAGGAATACTAACATTAAGAATATAATTATAACTATTATTTTAATTCTAATACCCTTCTTTAATTTTCATTTCTCTCTCTCTCTCTCTCTTCCTTTTCTTGCTGCAGGCATAGATCAGAGTGGCCCTTGGATTATTTGATAGGTTAAGATTAGCTGTTCTAACGTACAAAGGGATCCATCTCAGCTGGATAAATGTGATATAATCTCAGAGAATTAAAGCTTAGTACATTCTTTTTTTATATAGTACTATATATATATATATCTGATCCGTATACCAAATTCCTTTTTGAAGTGGTTGTTATACTATATAATTTTGTACAATGCTAAACAGTAGCCCCATAACTTGAATTTGGTAGCAAGAAACGCAGCTTCTGAGAATATTAGTTATGATCAGATCTGTCAGTAATTAAATGGAATTGTGAACAAGGATCCACATCGTAATTACAAAGTTGTAAATGTTTATACATATATTCAACTGTGTAAGAACAATTTAATTTGGACTTACTATCTTCGATTCAAAATTCTATATATACTAGGAGTATAATTTTAAAACTTACAGCTATATAGAAAAAAAAATCTAACTACTTATTGCAAAAGAAATAATTTGTGAATCAAGTAACCTTTTACGATTTAGTAATCACTTCATTTTTCTCATATTAATAAGCGCGTAAGTGTCACAAAAATGAATATGCAATTGATTTGGACAGGGCTTCCACTACATATATGCATTAGTGAATGTACTATCATCCTTTTTCAACTACTTTAAGGGTATTGCGTACTATATGTATGAAAATTAAGTGTCCACTTGAATGTTCCATAGGACGAGGAGTATCAATTAACTACATGTTTACTGCAAAAACAAGTACTTAAATAATATTTAGATTGTCAAAAGTTCATTATATCTTCAGAACGTAATAATAATTGCTTGGAAAATCACTGTGATGTGTTGAGTTAGGCATGTTACATGGTGCAAAGATGCCACTGCAAACCAATTAGAGTTTCTTCACATGCCCAAAGTAAAATATCGTACATCACAAACATTCCTCCTTTAATTTCTTTGGGGGGACCTTATTAGCAACAAATATTACATATTATGTAGTTGGCCATGTCAGCAATGTCTCTTCCACCTATGCAAAGTCAATAGTCAAAGGTGTTTATTACTCCTCACTTTGTAAATTGGAAAATTATAAGTTTATTTATCGGGTTGGCAATTGGGTGCAAGTTTAAGTGGTCAGGAGGTCATTTTGCCTTCTTAAAATTAATTTTTTGCTTTGTATGGGTTACGCACATCTCCACTATTATATCGGGTACTTATTATCTTTCATCAGTATAGGTTTTGAGTAACTCAACTCATCAAGGCTTCGTTGCTAATATTTTAACCTGAGAACCACTCACTTTATTTGTGCGGCTTCTCTAACTTAATTTGAATTAACAATTTGAATATGAATGATTCCGATCAGATCATAAAATTTTATTAATGAAGCACACTCCAAGACATGGCTCAAAGTACTCTTTCTGACACAGTACTTTTGTCGTATTTTCGGACTAAAGTGATTTATTAAGTATGTATTTTCCTTAAAAGTTAACGAGATCTTGATAAAGTTAAATAATATTTCAAAAGAGGAATAATTAAAGCGAACAAATGAGTGAGCTTTAATCTCGAGTCTCGACAAACATAAATTGATGGAAATAAGAAGGAAATACTACAAAATGTCCGAATCTTACTTGAATTAAGAAGGAATCTTTGAGTTAAAAAAAATTATCACAGGCGTCGTCCAAAAGGTTTTAGTAATTAATTAATTACTTTTGGAAAATGAATGCCTCCTAATGCGCTTGTTGTCTCCCCTAAAGCCCACTAGTAGCAATCATCAGGCAAGTATCCTTAACGTAGACAATTCTAAGAAGTTTAATTTAATTTTTTGGTTTCTTTCCCGGAGATTGGTACTTGTATTCGAGTTCGACTAATTCGAATTCACATTTGAAAGTCCCACTTTAGATATAAAGTACTTACTATTAAAGACGATTTCATATTCAGGGCTCAAACTCAAAACCTCTAGTTAATGATGGATGAGTACTAACAAGAATATTGAATGTTCACCAATGGCTTCTAATTAATTAAGATTTCATACACTTTTATTTTGTAATTTGATTAATTAAATTAATCTATCACGAACTTCATTTAGATAGTGGGGACCAACCAATCTGGCAATCTTCCTATGTCCATAAAGCATGATTAGGAAAATTTATTTTCGCTCTTTTCAATTTTGTCCTTAATTAATTACTCTTAAAACCACATCACTTTACCTTTTTGCTACTAAGTCGTCAGTGCTTGATAGCACATAAGTTAGGTGGGGTTTTTTTTTCTTCTATTTATGTAAAAGATATTTCCCATTTTGGTATTATTCCCAAGCTCTAGTTCGTGGGCATCATGCATCGGATAACATACTTTTATGTGCAGTCAAAAGAAAATAAGACCTCAAGAAACTCTTTTTATCTCATTATTTTATACTCCAATAAATATTTGTAGACCATATAGGCAAGACATTAATTAACCATATAATAGTGCTAACCATTTCTAAAAGGTAGTTATGGTGTTACTTCTGGAAATTCATAGAAGAAATATGAAATTAATCTCTGATCAGAGGCGGATCCAGAATTCGAAGGTTGCGGGTGCCACTATTTTATGCATATAGGAAAGGTTGGTCGATTCAGCTAATCTTTGGTTAATTCGAATTAGATTTTTCACTCACAAAGCAAATTTAAATATATTCTAAAAAATTTGCAAACGGAAAAAAAATCCATAAATGAGCGCCTCCAACTAAAAAAATTGCTCAAAAAGTAGCTTAATATATTTTTAGTTTGACTAAATTAATTTACCTTTATTATTCATGGGTTAATATTTCCATCTTAATTGTCGTGTTATTAGACAATTATTTTCAAAGCAAAACCTTTAACTTTTAATATATGATAATAAACTCAAAACAACTATTGATCAAGCTAGTTTAAATTTTTTAAAATCCAATAGAAGATATTGTTCAAATTATACTCCAATATAGAAACAAATTTCGTATCATTAAAAAGAGAGAATTTGTATGCTAAGTAAAATCAATTTAAGTTACCTAACAAAAAAGAAGCTCATAAAGTAAGGCATAATAATAGATACAGAGGACATTATAAGGAAGTTTAAAATACGAAGATGAGAGATTAGCATATATTAGGATTAAAAAGGAAGAAAACGAGGACAAGAGAACGAAGGAAAAAATAAGGAAGAAGAGGTGGGGCCCTAGAGCTCAAGTAAGAATAAATTTTTTTTAGTAAGTACTAGTACTAGAATAAAAGGAAAAACCAAAGAAGTCTGCCCCATCACCAAAGCCTTTGGACTGAGCGCTGAACCAGTGGCACCGGAGTGCACGTTGTGATGTCCTATCTTCTGTACATACTAAAAAGTTTATCGAAGCGAGCGGGTGGCGTGGCACCCCTACCTCATAAGGTAGATTCGTCCCTGTCTCTGATAGACTATTGAGTTATTTATAGTTCCGAGCTCCACGAAAAGTACACCATGTGAGATTGATAGATTTCACCCTGCTTAACTAAAGGTTTCGATACCTAATAGGGAACGCTTCCCCTCAAATGAACCCTATGTGACGCGAATCTGAATTAGTCGGATTATTGAGTTCCTAATACCATATGACTATAAGAAACATAAAATAATAATAATAATAATAATAATAATAATAATAATAATAATAATAATAAAACTCCAAGGAAAGTAGAAAAATAGAACTAGAATATATAACTGTGAAGATCTTTTAATAAAAGGAGATATTGTAAAAGTGATGAGCAGCTAGCGGTTCCCATTTTCTATAGCCACGTAGAAGTGACATAACTTAGTTATGGGTTATGCACTTGGTTATGGAACTAATTAAATAACATAGAAATAATTGTGTTTCTTTTGTGACAGACTGTATTAGTATCTTAGGATATATCATATGAGACCCATAAAATTGGGGGCACTAACGTTGACTTTATACCTATGATCTTTTGTCATTTATGTGCGTTCTGCTATTTAAATTAAATTTAAGGGTACAACATTAACAGAGTATCAAAGCGAAAAGAAAACCTAAACAAAATCAAGATAAGGTAAAGAAAAGAGAAACAAAGTCCTTTATTTTGGCAACATCTTTAGCCGAGAAAATCGACTTTAAAATGTTTCTTTAATGTGGCTTATTAAAATATTACCTAAAATAAAACCCACTAAAAAAATTCTAATGAAGGAATAATAGTACACATATCTAATAATACGTTTTTTGGTTGCCTCATTAAAAACATTGCAAGAAAAATCCAATGGAATAAACCTAGTAAGGGAAAAATAGCAGAACGTGTATTGACTTCCCCTGATGAGACAATCAATTCACATGTTTGAGCCTTCACATTCCAATCTTGTGCACCATCTTTAAAAGATAGTTGGTAGTGATTTGATAAACAAATCAGTCATATTAACTTGAATGAATATGTTGCACCTTGAAATCATCATTCTTGTTAGATATGTGATGTTTTCATATAATGTCGTGGAATGGCCTTTTCAATATCTCCATAGAGGTAAAAATTCTATCTATCACATTATCATGCTTATAGTTATAGTAAGATACATATGTGTACAAATTGCATTTAGGATGTGGTACTTGAGGACCAAGAATTATATGTGCTTGAAACGATTTAAACCCTTCAGGGATTGTCAAATAAGTTAGTCATATAAGTCATATAAATAGACTTTAGATGCATATCAAGTTTTCGTGTGATGCTAGACATATAAGAAAGATAAATGTGATTGCACACAACACCGACTTTATACTTTCGAGTGTTTGAACAACGTGTCCAAAACTATATATCTTTCATATGAAACTAATTCTACTTGAATTATTTCTCCAGACATAAGATCCTCATATATATATTTAGCATCATCATAGATGTAGTTGATGAACATTTTATATCGGTTTCAACCTCATTTTTTTCTTCATAAACACATAACATACAGATCTCTTTCTTCATATTTTCAGGTACTTGATCCTCTCTCGAGATTTTATGAAGTGTTATGTCATGTGATATTCTAGATCACTTGCCTCCTCATTATGATCGTTTTAATCATTTGCTCATCTTCTTTACCAAGAATTTTATTTGAAATCGATTTGTCTATGCGCTTTAAGCGTACCATAGACTTTGTCCTTCTAGGACTTATTCTAGTAGGAGCATTTGCAGTTAGAATATAGATACTTTCTTTAAGTCAGCAAATGCGTATGACATGCTTTGTAATATATTGCAAATGAATTATCTTTTTATGAATTTCAAGTTCATATTATCTTATTCGAGAATCTAGATGTACAAATAATAATTTATTTCCACGTAACTCTTTCCTCAACTGTTATCATGTCTCCCCCTCAAGCTAGAAAAATTAACTTGCTTCCTCGACTTTGAAAACCCACATTTGTGCGTTATGGTGTTAATCAACATGTACACCGTACATCAATAATAATAAGATGAAATTATTTGGTTCCTCACCCTGTAACACTTGTGATGGGAGAATGTTAATTGTATATAACATATATCAAACTGATATAGATAACTTTGTTCTCATAAGCAATAAATTAGATGTTAAGTGGAAGCACTCAAAAAATTATTTTGCTAAACCAGTTGTGATGTAAACCAACTTATCAAGATGAACTATCTTGAATATAAAATATAGAAATTTTTCTCTAACTTATATTATTGAGCAAGTTACCTCGCAAACACCAGGTTGTGGGTTAATAATAATCGTACATGTAACCATCTCATAGATGCATCTTATGTGATATACATAGCATGTGAATGAGCCGATATTCACCTTTGATATTTCAAACATTCATGATATTCAATCCCAATTTTAGTTGGTTTATTAGTTAATGAGAACAAGCAACATAAGAGAATTCGTAAAGAGTTTTCTAGTTCTTTAATATTTACCCAAGTGAATTCTATTTTATTTTTGCACATCATACTTAAAATAACATGGCTAAATCAATTATGCCAACTGGATAAATTATCTATATTGATAAATTGCAGGTCTATACCACGACGTGTGCAATTATCAATAAACTCCAAGTTTATTATGATTTTATATCAATAAAATTTTACTTTATTGTGTCATTATTTTATTTGTGTAGTACAAATTGGAGTAAATCGGGTAGCTTTTCACATACATATTACCCTACTACAAGTTATAGTAATAGAAGATTTTAAATATTTTTTTTTATTTATAGTCTCAATATAACCAACTGCTTTCGCGAATACTTTAGATACTTAATAAGTTTCTTTGAGACTTACAACGACGCAATACCTTATTGATAATCAATTTTATTTCTCCAAAATAATATGATTGGCTCTTCTCGAGCGTTCAATTAATTTTATACTACCACATATTCATCAACATCCATATAGTGAATATCTCTTTCAAGGAGAAAGTTATACCATTATAGTCATGGTCAAAATCATTATAGGCAACATATGTTGCTTCTATTACTTTTGCCTTGCAATAATCACATTACCATTATATTTTGGCATAATCACAATAGGTACGTGATCAATGGCCATTCATGCCATAATAATAAAATTATTTTCTTATTTCATCTCAAACCTCCTTCTAGAGGTGAGTATGGTATATTTACTACCACTAGAACGTTCATATTCTTCTATTCATAAATCACATGTTGTCACATTCACATCATGAAGGACCATAATCATCTATATGTATTTTATAATATAATCTCATGTCAAATCGATGACAAACATTACATTCATAGAGTGAAAGATTATTTCGAGAAGCATTATTGTTCTCATTACCACATGATGATGATTATAATTTCGTCTATTGCCACGTCCATATCCATACATTCACAGCAATAATTTTGTCTTCTTTCAGACTTATCATATACTGCTACCAGATTCTCTTAAGGGAAAGAGAATTGAAGCAAATTCAATTAGACGTATTTTCACTTCTTGTGCTCACAATCATACATGAATTTGATCATGACAAGATAAAAATTTTACCGCTTCAGGTGGTTATAATTTCTTAAAAACTCTATTAGAGTTATAATCAAAATTTATTATCATTGCTTGTATTTAAAATTAAATAATAGAATTTCAAGAATTAAAAAAAATATAAGGTAAAATACTTACCTTAAATCCAGAATTTATTCCTGAAGGAAGTTCATGGATCAATTGACACTCATTATGCTCAATATTATGTACAAGTTGATCATCATGCACGTATCCTAAAGCTTGGTGTCCAAAGCAGATGCCTAGTATAGGAATATCAATACATTCACGTAAGAGCCTCACCCAAATTCCGATATCTTCTCTCCATGGGTGGTTTAATTTCTCAAATATTAGACAACTAATTAATAGTATATCTATAAATTAAAACAATCGCCTTCTACTTGGTTGGTTAGAGTCTCGGGCTGATAACATGTTATAAAATAATAAAAGACGAAGAAAAGTATTGCAGAAAAAAGTGGAGAGAGAGAGAGAGAGAGAGAGAGAGAGAGAGATTAGACAACTAATTAATAGTATATCTATAAATTAAAACAATCGCCTTCTACTTAGTTGGTTAGAGTCTCGTGCTGATAACATGTTATAAAATAATAAAAGAAGAAGAAAAGTATTGCAGAAAAAAGTGGAGAGAGAGAGAGAGAGAGAGAGAGAGAGAGAGAGAGAGAGAGAGAGAGAGAGAGAAAGAACATTCTTATTATTTTTGGGATGAATTACAATGCAATAAAACCCTTTATTTATAGGGAAAAACTGACTTAGCCACAAAGTCACAAACTCTAAAATCTCTATAAAATATAGACATTCATCATAAATAAAATATTATTCATAATAATATCTTAATTTTTAGAATAAAATTTTAGAATTAATACCGATTGTAATGATCCGATCGGTCGTTTTGAACTTTAGCATTAAGACTTTAAGTAGCTTCATAATAAGTATTATGACTTGCGTGTATGGTCGATTTTGATTTTCGAGCGGTTCATAATTGATTTGGAAGAATGACTCTCGATTTGGAAGCTTAAGTTGATAGAGTTGACCAAAGTTTGACTTTTTGGGTAAATAGACTCGGAATCGAATTTTAATGATTTTGTGTGATGACCTGATAGGTCAGAGTTTTAAACCATAATTCTATGTTTCGAAATCTCAAATAGCTCCTTTTTACCTTCCTCGATTTGCATGCACAGTCCGTGCTTTTTTCGGAAAGCTTTTATGTGAAAAATAGATTATAATGTGAATTCGTGCCTTAACAAATCCATTTGAGTTGACTTCGGTCAATGTTTTGAGCAGACGGACCTGGATCGATGTTTTGGCGGTTCCTATTGGGTACGTATCATGATTTGGTACTTGGGCGTATGTCCGAAATCGAATTCGGAGGTCCCTAGCTCAAGTTATCGCATTTTGTTGGAAATTTGATGTTTAAAGGTTTGAAGAATTTAAAGATTTGACCAAAGTTTGACTTTATTGCTACCGGGTCTAGATTTTGGTTTCGGAGCTTGGTATAGGTTCATCACTATACTTATGACTTGTTGCAAAGTTTGGTGCAAAATAGAGTTGAATTGATGTGATTCAGACATCCGGGTGTTAAAATAGTAATTCTTAAGTTTCATTGAAAATTTCATTTGATTTGGTGTCTGATTCGTTGTTCTAAGGGTTATTTTGGGTGTTTTGAACGCCCGAGCGAGTTCATATGAGGTTCTTGGACTTGTGTGCATGTTTCGTTTGGAGCTCCGACGGTTCGGGTGAGTTTCAGATAGGCTACAGAGTGAAATTGGACTTAGAATCATAGCTGGTGCAAGTGTGTGTTCTGCTATTGTCTGCAGATCTTGTATTTGCGAGGTCTGGCTCGCACATGCGAGCCTCACATTTGTGAAGAAACCTTTGCATTTGCGAGCATGGGCTGGGGGTTGGTTTCTCGCATTTGCGAGTACTCTGCCGTAATTGCGAAAGAGGCAGGTCCGCATTTGCGACAGGGACTGGGGGGAAGCTTGTTCTGCGATCAATTTGGTCACATTTGCGGTAAGGCTCAATTTGCATTTGCGTACAAATCATCGCAAAATGCGATGATAGAAGAAATGTGAAGACTTCTCTTTTGGGAAGGAAATCTCGCATTTGCGGGGGTTCGTAATTACGAATCCCAGGTCGCAATTGCGACATCTACAGCTGGGTAAAAGCTAAATTAGACGGGATTTTTCTCATTCTTTCAAATTTTCAACCCTGAAAACCTTAGAGACTATTTTCCCAAGAAATCTCCTTCCCCAATTCATTGGTATGTGACGCTAACCTACTTTCTTTCAATTAGCCATTACATTTCATAAGATTTCAACCTTAAATATAGGATTTTCATGGTAGAAATTGAGGATTTAGGTAGAATTAGGAATTTTTATAAAATTGGAATTTAGACCTCAAGTTGAAATCGAATTCCAAAACAAATTACATAACCGGGCGAATGGGTAATCGGGTTTTTGTCCGAATTTTGGGTTTGGACCAAGCGGGCCCAGGAGTTGACTTTTGTTGACTTTTTCAATAATGACCTAAATTGAACCTCTTTCATTCGTGGGTAGTTCCTAAGGCTTATTTTGAATCGTTTGATTAATAATTTGCTAGATTTGGTTTGTTCGGATGCTTGTTCGAAAGGAAAAGTCGTGGTTGAGCTTTGAGTCGATTGCGGAGCGAGGTAAGTGTCGTGGTTAACCTTGACTTGACGGATAAGGACTTGTCTGCCTACTTGCTACGTGTTTAAATGTGAGGGTACAACGTATATGTGAGGTGACAAGTACTTACGCGTTGTTGGGGTTAAAGCATGTGGGTGGGACTTGTTTCTTGTAATTTATTTCCTTCTTGATTATGATATCCATGCTTAGACTAGTTTATTTCTTATAGATTGTTCTTTCCGCATTTATGAACTATTTGTGATTTTTGAGTACTTTGGAAGTTGAGATTTGGTATTTTGGAACCGTTGTTGACGTAAGGTTTATTCTTGTTTTAATTCTACCTTCCGAATGCTATATATTCAATGATACATGGTAATGGAGAGTGTTAAAGCACGAAGGGTGATACCGCGCCATTATTATTATTTCATGGTGAGACTAAGAGTAAAAGCACGATGAGTGATGCCGTACAATCTTTTTTCATTATGTTTATCTGTTTTTCATTGGTTGGTGATTTACTTGACTGTGTTATGTTGACACTCCCGTTATAGCTATCGAATCCTGTTCCCCTTTGCATGTCCCCTCCCAATAGTACGTGTTTAATTTCTATTTGTTGTTATGTTGTACGTATATTTTCGTTTGTACAGGGATTAATTACATAGGTTTCCTGTCGTATCCTCGTCGCTACCTCGTCGAGGTTAGGCTCAACATTTATGGAGTACATTGGGTCAGTTGTACTTATACTACACTCTGCACTTCTTGTGCATATTTTGGTACTGGTCCCAGCTGTACGTGAGGTACATCAGCTCGGATTAGCATTTCGAGACTCGAGGTAGATGTGCTGGCATCCGTAGACCTTGAAGTCCCCTTCCTCTTTCCTTATTTACTATTCATTTCTTTTGAAATAGTTGTATTTATTCAGACTCTATGATTAGAACCTCTAGAAGCTCGTGTACTTGTGACTCCAGATCCGGGTTATATTTAGATATGGTGGTTATTATACTAAGTCACACATCATTTTAGTTTTATTCCTGTTTAATTGGATTATTTATTGGACATGTTTAAAAATATGTTTAAAAATTTCTCTAACGTTGGCTTGCCTAGCGAGTGAAAATGTTAGGCGCCATCACGATCCCAAAGGTGGGAATTCCGGGTCGTGACAAGTTGGTATCAGAGCACTAGGTTTCCTAGGTCTCACGAGTCACGAGCAGGCTTAGTAGAGTCTAGAGGATTGATACGGAGACATCTGTACTTATCTTCCAGAGGCTATGAAGTTTAGGAACAATTTCACTTCTATTCTTCTCCGTCGTGCGATTTTTATTCTATCATTTGATGATTGAACTCTTCGATTCTTGTTCTCTCGCAGATGGTGAGAACATGTACGGCATCCTCAGGTGGACAATAGCCGAAGCCCCCAGTAGTAGCTCCTACGAGGGGTAGAGGTCGAGGCCGAGGCCGCGCTAGAGGCCGTGGAAGAGTCAGAGCTCAGCCTAGAGCTCGAGCAACAGCACCAACAGTGGAGCCTCAGGTGGATTTTGATGAGGTGGTTCCAACTCAAACTGTACCTGTTGGACCAGCTCATGTCCCGGAGGGGTTCATAGCCACTCCAGTGCTTCAGGACACTCTAGTCCGTTTGGTGGGCCTTATGGAGAGTGTGGCCCAGGCTGGTATATTTCCGGTGGCACCAGCCGTCTCTCAAGCTTGGGGGGAGCACAAACTCCCACTACTCACACCCCGAAGCAGATGGCTCCCCAGTATCAGACTCCAGCAGCCCCACTAGTTAGGGTAGTTTAGCCGGTTATTGCGACACATGCCGGTGATAGGCCCACCACGTCTTCTGAGGGCTTATTGAGATTGGACAAAATTACTAAGCTCTTTCTAGTTCACTTCAGTGGTGCCCCTTCTCAGGACCCATAGGATTATCTTGATCGTTGCCATGAGGTGCTGCAGAACATGGGTATAGTTGAGACCAATGAGATCAATTTTGCTGTATTTCAGATGACGGCTTCTGCCAAGAGGTGGTGGAAGGATTATATGTCGACCAGACCACGTGGGTCTCCTACACTTACTTGGGATCAGTTCTCTCAGCTATTTCTAGAGAAGGTCCTCCCTATCATAGTGAGAGAGGATTACCACAGGCAGTTTGAGCGTCTCTAGCAGGGCAGTATGATTGTTACTCAGTGCGAGACACATTTTGTGGATCTAGCTCATCATACTCTTATCTTGCTTACTAATGAGAGGGAGAGGGTGAGGAGGTTTATTGATGGAATCACTCACCTATCAGGCTACAGATGTCCAACGAGATCGGGGGTGAGATTTCCTTTCAGACGACTGCAAATGTTGCTAGGCGGATCGAGATGGTTCTTGCACAGGAGAGAGGACAGGGGTATGATAAGAGGCCTCATTAATTCGGTGGGTTCAGTGGTGCCTCGTCTGGGGGCAGGGGTACTTTTGGTATAGGTCATCCTCCCAGGCCATTTGAGTAAGCGCTCCATGCATCTCATAGTGCTCTAGGTGGTCGCGGCCCTTGTATGTTTCATCCAGACCAACTAGCCTACAGTGCACCTCCGCTCTAGAGTTTTCAGGGTGGTTACTCAGGTCGGTAGGGTCAGTTCCAGGGTTAGCAATCACAGCAACTGAGGGCCTGTAATACCTGTGGTGATCCAAGACACATTGCTAGATTTTGCCCCTGGGCATCGGACGGCACACAATAGCAGGGTTCTCGTGCCATGGTTCCAGCACCAGTTGCTTCACTGCCGGCTCAGCCAACTAGAGGTAGGGGTCAGGCAGCCAAAGGTGGAGGTCGGGCTGTTAGAGGTGGAGGTCAGGCCATTAGAGGTGGAGGCCAGCCAGCTAGGGACCGTCCCAGAGATGTAGTTCAGAGTGGTGGGGCCCATCCCCGATGTTATGCTTTCTCAGCCAGGCCTGAGGCTGAGTCATCTGACGTAGTTATCACAGGTATTGTTCCATTTTCCATAGATATGCTTAAGTTATATTTGATACGGGCTCTACTTATTCCTACGTGTCAACCTATTTTGCTTCATACCTGGTTGTGCCTCGTGATTCTTTGAGTGCTCCTGTGTATGTGCCCACACTTGTGGGAGATTCTATTGTTGTAGATCGTGTCTATCGTTCGTGTGTGGTTACTATTGGGAGTCTTGAGACTAGCGTAGATCTTCTACTTCTTGATATGGTAGATTTTGATGTCATCTTGGGTATGGATTGGCTGTCATCTTTTCATATGAAGTCTCAGGCATGAAGCTGGTGTCCAGGTAAAATATGCTATGATGGCATCGTGTCTATCGTTCGCGTGTGGTTTGTATTATTCCCAGCTCTAGCTCGTGGGCATCATGCATCGGATAACATACTTCTATATGCAGTCAAAAGAAACTAAGACCTCAAGAAACTCTTTTTATCTCATTATTTTATACTCCAATAAATATTTGTAGACAATATAGGCATGAAGTTAATTAACCATATAATAGTGCTAACTATTTCTAAATGGTAGTTATGGTGTTACTACTGGAAATTCATAGAAGAAATATGAAATCAATCTCTGATAGACTATTGAGTTATTTATAGCTCCCACCTCCAAGATAAATACAACCAGGAGTCTGTGAGAATGATAGATTTCGCCATGCTTAACTAAAGGTTTCGGTACCTTGATAGGAAACGCTTCCCCCTCAAATGAGTCCTATGTGGCGCGAATCCAAATTAGTCGGATTATTGAGTTCCAAATACCATATGACTATAAGATTTTTTTTTTTTAAAAAAAAACCTCCAAGGAAAGTAGAAAAATAGAACTACAATATATAACTGTGAAGATCTTTTAATAAAAGGAGATATTGTAAAAGTGATGAGCAGCAAGCGGTTCCCATTTTCTATAGCCAAGTAGAAGTGACATAACTTAGTTATGGGTTATGCACTTGGTTATGGAACTAATTAAACAACATAGAGATAATTTTGTTTCTTTTGTGACAGACTGTATTAGTATCTTAGGATATATCATATGAGACCCATAAAATTGGGGGCACTATGGTTGACTTTATACCTATGATCTTTTGTCATTTATGTGAGTTCTGCTATTTAAATTAATTTGAGGGTACAACATTAACAGAGTTTCAAAGAGAAGAAAACCTTAACAAAATCAAGATAAGGTAAAGAAAAGAGAAACAAAGTCCTTTATTTGGCAACATCTTTAGCGAGAAAATCGATTTTAAAATGTTTCTTTAAATATGTACATTTGAACTCCACCTCCCTTCTACTCCAACTCAATCTTTGGAATTTTCTTTTTTTGTTTAAAATCTCTCACTTGTTACTCTCTATGACAATGAGATTTTAAGATGATATCTTAATTTTTAGAACAAAATTTTAGAATCGATACGATTGTCACGACTCGATCGGTTGTTTTGAGCTTTAGCGTTCCGTTCGGTTAAGACTTTAAGTAGCGTCATAATAAGTATAATGACTTGCGTGTATGGTCGATTTTGGTTTTCGAGCGATTCGAGATTGATTTAGATGAATGACTCTCGATTTGGAAACTTTAAGTTGGAAGAGTTGATCAAGCTTTGACTTTTGGGTAAACGGACTCGAAATCGGGTTTTAATAATTTTGATAGGTTTGATGATGATTATAGACTTGTACATATATTATCTGGTTTTGGAGGTTCCTAGAAGAATCCGACACTATTTTGTCGAAACTTGGCAATTTGAAGAACTTAATAGTTCATAAGTTTGACCAAGAGTTGACTTTGATGTTATTGAACTTCAATTGGTGTTTCGAGACTTAGGATGAATCTATATAGTTGAATCGAACTTGTGTCCAAAGTTTGGAAGTAATCCGAAGTGTGTAAGTATCATTTAGACACTCTTTTGAGAAAATTGAAGATATAACAACTTAAGAGAAATTCTCTTCGGTTTGAGCCTCGATTCTTTGTTGTGATGTTCATGTGGGTATTTTAAACCTTTGGATAAGTTTGGATAATATATTTTTACTTGTTGGTATGATTGGATGGGGTCCCGGGGGGCTCGGGTGTGTTTTGGATCATTGGTTGGGAGACTAGTTATGATTTTGGTGTTTGACCATGATCAAGACAACCTCTTTTCGATGTTTTGAGTGCGCGAGCAGGTTCATAGCGTATTTTATTATTGATGCATATATGGTTTGTGTCCTCGAGGTTCCGAATGAGATTTGGGTGCTAAAATGAATATTTTTCTATTGCTGATTTTTCTGGTGTAATAATTTTGAAAATTCCAGTTATGGCCTTGAAATTTTCAGACTTCTTTAAAACTTCAAAATACCACATCTCCCTTATTTTAAGGCCAAATTGGGGATTCAAAAGGCTATCTTGAGTGTAATCTCACAAGAACTATTTTAGGATTATCAAATATGAGTTTTGGGATCATCTAACATCTGATTCGAGCTGGGAGAGCTGCTGCATTTTTTTGCTTATTAGTGATTTAGTCACTTTTTCTTACAAAGTTTTGGAGCTCGGAAAGATGCGATTTTTGAGGGAGTTTTCATCTACTTCATTGGGCTAAGTAAGCCTAACTCGCATTTAGGATTATAACATGGATCTATCATTAATTTTGGCTCTAAATCAAGGAATCTTAAAGAAGAAAAGAGAGTTTTGGCTTGAAAGATAAGAAAGTGCATTTTGATAATTTTGACAAAACTTTTCTAAAGTGAAAAATGGAGGTTTGACCCCGATTTGGAGTTGGTTATAGATGAAGCATGTATATTTGGAATCGTATTGGAATGGGTGTTCAGAATTTTTTAATTTTGTCGGGTTCCGGAGTGCGGGCCCAAGTTGACTTTTTGGGTTGACTTTGTGCATTTGTATAATGATTGAAGACTTATTATTTGGGGTTATTTTCTATGGTATTATGTGATGCCCTTGAGTTGTTTTTGGCAAGATTTGAGTTGTTCGGAGCTGGTGATACAAGCCAACACAGCGATAATCATAATAAATCTCCAAGACTGGTAGTACAGAGTCACGAGCTCTAATTGAATACATGAAAATATCTCGAAAATACAATATTTTTCGGATAGAGATTTGACAGTATAAATGTAAGGAAAGGACTCTAAGGGACTGCAATGAGCAAAATAGCTCTATCTTGAATCTTCGCGATTGAAGTAGCTCTCACACCCTAGGTACGCTACCTCCAACACCTGGATCTGCACAAAAATGTGCAGATGCATAGTATGAGTACATCACGGTCGGTACCCAGTATATATCAAGGCTAACCTTGATGAGGGTAGTAACGAGGTTGGAGTCAAGACACTCACTAGTCAAATATAACCTATGCAAAATGTCAAGACAGACAACATGAATAATAATATAAGGCAATAAGTGAATCTCATCAGAATAAGCATAACAGTTTAGAACAAATAAAGGTCCAGTCTCGATGATAAATCATTCAGTTGAATCATACACATATGGAACCTCGTGCTCACATTATCAATCACCCTCGCACGGAAAAGACCTCATGCCACAACATGTATCAAACCCTCATGGCAAAGACGTCGTTCCACAATATAAGTCACACTCGCACGAAAAAGACCTCTTGCCACAATATAAGTCACACGCGCACGACAAGGACCTCGCGCGATAATATAAGTCATACTCGCACGGTAAACACCTCGTGCCACAATATATCATACCCGTGCCAGTTACCAATAACATGTTCAAGAGGAATTTATCAAGAATCAAATAAAGTAAAGCATGATAACGACTTTCTTTATACTTCAATCCATTATATTACCAACAACTACCCAGAAAATGAGATAACAACTCCACGTAGGTAAATGTATCTTGGCTACCAGATTATCAAGCATAACGGAGACTAAGATTAGCACATTAAAAACAATGCAATAAATCGTGTAGAATGCATGACACGCACAACAAGTCATAAACTGTTCCAACACAAGAATTACAACAAGATCCACTATGATATACAACATCTATAAATCACAAATAATCCTTATGATGCCGCGTGAACTTTACATTTTTGAAACATTTTTTCCGAAATAGCTTCACGTTCATAAGCCCCCTTATCTCGCTGCATGTGCATCACAATGAAGTGCTTCCTCTTAGTTGCACCATGCGCATAAGTACCCCCTTTATCTTGAGACATGCGTATCAATATTCACCTTTATGTTGCCGTATGCACATCTCAATTACAACACAACAACCAACCGCACACTACGTGCCCATATTCCACAACATTGCTCAAACAATAGTAGCAATGCCACAACAATACATAGCCCACGCCTCAACAACAATAAGTACAATAATAACAATAATAACACAAGAGCACGGAAAGTAAATCAACAATGAATGTGATTCACATAAAAACAACTTCAATTCCAGGCATAATAATAACCTAAGGGTCTAATCTAGTCAATTACCACACATATGCCCGTGTTCACACTCGTCACCTCGTGTACACATCTTTTCACATAGTACAAGTAGTGCAAATAGACCAAATCCTATGGGATAATTTCTCCAACATAAAGTTAGGCAAGATACTTACTTCAATCAACCAAATCAATACTCTAGAAGTGGAATCCCATACGAATCGACCTCCGAACGGCTCGAAACTAGCCAAAAGCAACTCAAAAACATCAAACAATGCCTTAGAAAACAAACCCAAACGATAGAAGTCGAATCTTTAATCAAATACTCTAAGTCAACTAAAAGGTCAACCTGGCTTCGCGCCCCGAAACCTGATAAAACTCACAAATTCCGAAAACCTATTCAAATACGAGTCTAACCACACCAATTTCATCCAATTTCGACCCTGAATCATTGTTTAAACCCCATTAATCACTTTAGAAAAGTTTATACAAAAACACCCAATTTCTCTTTTGGATTCACCTATTAAATACCAAAATCAGAGATGGAATTATGTAAAATAATTACATTCGAGTAAAAAATACTTACCCCAATCCAAATCGTGAAAATCCCCTCCAACATCGCCCAAATTCGAGCTCTATAACTCAAACTGTCATAAAATAACCAAAACCTTCGAAGTTGAGCACTTATAACAACGCTCCAGGTAAACACTTCGCAATCGCGGGACTAGCTTTGCGATCACGAAGCACAAACTTCACTACCCACAGAAATACACTTCGTGTCCACGACACCTACCTCACGAATGCGATGCATAACGATACCAACCTTCGCGAACGCGACATCGACCTTGCTATCGCTTAGGCAACTCCACTAGCTCCCAGCTACCCAATGCGAACACGGTACCACTGGCGCGAGCACGAATGCGCTCCACCTATCGCGATCGCGATAAATATAAGAACCCAGCTCCAAGAATCACTACGCAATCGCAGTTAGTTCCTCACGATCATGAAGGACATCAGCAACAACCAAAACCAGCAACACTAACATGAAAGAAAATGGTCCGACATCACCCCGAAACTCACTCGAGCCCCTCAGGACCCCGTCCGAACATACCGACAAGTCTCAAAAGATAATACGGACCTACTCGAGGCCTCAAATCAAACATAACAATATTAAAACAACCAATCATTGATCAAGATCAATCTCTTAAGTTCATAAAGTTCAAACTCCGAACCAAGTGTCTGATTCAAGCCTAACCAATCCGGAATCCAACCAAACTTTTCGCACAAAGTCCAAATGACATAACGAACCTATTCTAAGTCCCGAAATAACAATCCGGACCCGATAACATTGAAATCAACTCCCGGTCAAAATTATAAACTCTCCAAACCTTCAAATTGCCAACTTTCGCCAACTATTGTCAAAACCTTCTAGAAGCATCCAAATGCAAATCCGGGGCATATGCCCAAGTTCAAAATCACCATCTAGATCTAACGGAATTATCAAAACTCCTATCCGAGGTCACATACACAAAAGTCAAACTTTCTCTACTCCTCCAACTTAAAGCTTCCTAGTTGAGAATTATTTTTCCAAATCAATCCCGAACCACTCGAAAACCAAAACCAACAATGCACACAAGTCATATTACACCATACAAAGCTACTCATAACCTCAAATCGCCAAACTGAATGCACATGATCAAAATGACCGATCGGGTCGTTACGTTCTCCTCCACTTAAACATATGTTCGTCCTCGAACGTGCCAATAGTCATAACAAAGCCATCAAATCACTGAATAAACTCACCATACACATACCCATGGGTGTGATCCCCCATCACCACAATCCATATAAGCCCAATAACACAACCTAACTGAAAATCCTTACTTCAACCTTAGTCCACAAACCTCAGAACCAATTCTCCAACATTTGAAATCCATTATAAGACCCGCATCTCGCAAATATAATAAGTCTGAACAAGAGGTATCAATCCATAATCGTAACCCAAGGTAAAATCACATGATTTACTGTATAACTCTAATACTCGTCGAAATAACTTCCAACCACAATAGCTGGTGAATAACAAATGTGGTACCGGTAACAAACCTTATATCAAATGAAACCTTGTTCTGAACCTTCGTACACTACCAATAATGAAAGAAACATGCAAGAACCTATAACCGCCCATTAGATCTACAAGTTGTGGAGTTCTCTCGCCCGACAAGGACCATAGACAAATTCTAAGCTGATTAGTGACGTTATTCTTCCAAACATACCTTAATTGGCCTGATAACACTCATTCCAGGTCCGATAACCTCACCACACTCAGTACAAGTTGCTCAATTGATACGCCACACTAGTACCATCTAGAGACACACACCATGCAATTCGTGCACCAAACAAGCAATGACTCAAATTCACCCAATAATGGAAAGAAAATTAAATATGATAATTGTCCTACAAACTCAAAAAATTTCATTGCAAGGCACAATTTTATGAACCCGTCACAGAAAGAAGAAATAAAACACACAAAGTAAGCACAAGGATCATATACTAACATAAAGCTGCTACGATGTGTGACCCAATCCAAACACTGGTCCATATGAGATACCCCGAGCCATGATTCTCATAATAAAAAACCATGTGCATATCACAACAAACATGCAAGTGCATGACCGAAACCATGAAGAAACAGGTAGCATAATATACAACATATAGGAAGACCATAACTATGGCACAATCAACCATTCAACATCCCAAGAACCATCTCGCACAAATTTCGCCACATCCTCAACGAAACAACAACATGTGCGTAAATAGCCAATAGTCTCACAACTCATCGTAGCATAGGAGAGTAATACATGGAACATATCAGAACACAAATAAGATCAACTCTAACCGATGACACATCCCCAAAAATTGTTGTGTTGAGTAAACAAACTCGATCCGATTTAGAACACACATTCTCATTGGGCCTACCAATGGCCTCGTAAACCAATTCCGATCCTTCCGAAATAGATAAATAACCACTGAAAAGTCAATAATAAATTTCCCTTCGAATGGAACCGCAACCTCGTACTGGCAAACTCAACCCCACACGTGGTACCACATCTATCATGCCATTATATGAAAATACGAGAATTCCCTTATCAACTCTGAACCACAAGCAGGATATATTCCATCATCCAGAACCTTTCACTTGACCCCATCCAAGAGATAATCACAATGCGTCACTTACTCAACATGCCTGTCTAAAACATCTGTTCCTAGCCGTAGTCGAAACCATTGAGAACTCTTTGAAACCCATTTGCACATAACCAAGCCATCAAAACTAAAACCCTGTAACTCAACCAAGTCAGGCAGGTTGCCAAGCCCAAGAGTATCGCCGCAAAACACCAGTAGAGTTTTACTACACCAAAGGAACCGATCACTTTTATTACTATGCTGACCCAAACCACAACCAAGTTGACCATTTTCTTCGAGTTCTTCTTGACTCGCCTTCAAGTTAACACTCCTCCTTGCCGCTGAACTATGATCCTTATTCAAAGCTCATCACAAGAGATCCTAGCTTGAACCATGTCGTCTGAATGCGCATAAACCATTGTATTCCCTCTAAAGCACCCAATAATGCTGCAACCGAGATACCCACTCTGAAGAGACCTTTAGTGAATCTGAAGCTATTTCATTAACCTTTCTGATACTGAAATGTAGAATCACTAATGATACAAAAATACCGCAAGTCTCAGCACCGTCTAATGCAAATCTCAGATCTTAGCCATGTAGAAATTTGGGAAATCCATAAATACCGCATATGAATCTTGAACTCAGTAGAACTTTCTCGAGAGTCATCCTTGAAACCAACATCTTCATGTCATAACCGATCCACAATTATGTCTCAGACCAATACTCATATGACCATGAACATGCAATCTGATCATCACTAGTAGACTCCCTAACTTGGCATGAAGCCAGAGAAGCATTTGATAATCCACAATACCCTTATTCCATATCTGCCATGATCCCACACTGTACTCTAACTAAATCCTTCATAATCTCATGTAGCACTAGTCATAAAATACCTCCAATCATCTGCTAAGCGCATATCCGACCTCGTGAGAGTTGTGCGAACTACTTCAAGTGATTCGAACTCAAATTGCAGCACATACACATCCCACTAGTAGAAAGGAAACTCTTCAAAAAAACACAAATCACACAACCTCATAACTTCCCATAGAAGATAATCCACCTACCTAGCCTCAAACTAGCATCTCTCGATGCCTTATCGTGGTCACAACCACTTTGAAATCACTGAAGCCTACCGAGTCTGAATTCGTGAGCATGACATAAGAATATACTACATTCCATAATGTACACTAAAATATCCCTCAACACACTCTTAACTAAAGGCTATATGACACATCAAGACAGGAATCCATCATCCATAGTCCTTCCACGTCCCAAGAGAAATCCTTCTTGTCATATCCAAACCATCTAAGCACATTCTACCATCACATAATACCCATCATATAACAATCCAACCTCTCACTAAGCCATCAGTCCCACTCCTAGGGACACTACCGGACATATAAGTCCAAAAGTACATACTCACATAATAGAAACCATCGAGCCCGAGCTGCGGTCTGAACCTAGCCTCAAGTCCTCCAGACTAGCCTAGCTCCATGACACAGAAAACAAATCTCGCACCTCATCCATGACATTACAAGCCGTTGATGCCTAGCTAATACCGAGTGCATCAATATAACATACGAATGGATGGAAAGAAATCAAGAGAGATGCTTCAAGCTGAATCAATATCATACGATAAGGGAGAAGGATGGGTAGTTTCCTACATTCCCTGTAGCCCCTCGAAGATAGGTATGGACGTCATCATACCGATCTGCAACACTCTCCTAGACACTTGCTCATGACTAGCAGAACTTATGAACCTAGAGCTCTGATACCAACCTGTTACCACATTAAATTCCACCTTAAGGACCGTGTTGGCACCTAGTATCTACAACTAGGTAAGTCGATCACTTACAACAGTTAGACCTTTGAGACACGATATTATGAAGCAGAGTTTAATATAAATGAGAAAATAAAGGTGATAGAAGCCAACACAACGACAATCACAATAAATCCCCAAGACTAGGTAGTACAGAGTCACGAGCTCTAACTGAATACATAAAAATATCTCAAAAATACAATACTGTATGGATAATTGATAGTATAAATGTAAGGAAAAGACTCCAAGGGACTGCGGCGAACAAAGAAGTTCTATCTTGAATCATCGCGATCAAAGAATCTCTCACAGCCTGGGTCCACTACCTCCAACACTTGGATCTACACAAAAATATGCAAAAGCGTATTATGAGTACAACACGGTCGGTACTCAATAAGTATAAAGACTAACCTCGGTGGGGTAGTGACGAGGCTCGAGTCAAGACACTCATTAGTCAAATATAACCTGTGCAAAATGTCAAGAACGACAATAGGAATAATAACACAAGGCAATAACTCAATCTCATTAGAGTAAGGATAATAATTTAGAACAAATAAAGGTCCAGTCTCGACGATAAGTCATTCAGTTGAATCATACACATACGGAACCTCGTGCCCATATTATCAATCACCCTCGCACGAAAAAAACCTCGTGCCACAACATGTACCAAAACCGTATGGCAAAGACCACGTGCCACAATATAAGTCACACTCTCATGGCAAAGACATCGTGCTACAATATAAGTCACACTCGCACGGCAAGGAGCTCGCACTACAACATAGGTCATACTCGAATGGCAAACTCCCCATGCCACAATATATCGTACCCGTGCCAGTTATCAATAACATGTTCAAGATGAATTTATCAAAAATCAAATAAAGTAAATCATGATAACGACTTTCTTTTTTACTTCAAACCATTATATTACCAATAACTCAATGGAAAATGAGATAACAACTCCATGTAGGTATATGGATCTTGGCAAGCAAATCATAAAGTATAACGGAGACACAAATTAGCACATTGAAAATGACGCAACAAATCACGTAGAATGCATGACACACACAAGAAGTCATAAACCTTTCCAACAGAAGAATAACAACAAGAGCAACTCCGATATGCCACATCTATAAATCACAAATCATCCTTATGACACCGCGTGATCTTCACATTCTTAAAACATTTTCTCGAAATAGCTTCACGTGCATAAGCCCCCTTATCTCAATACGTGTGCATCACAATGAAGTATTTCCATTTACTTGCACCACGCACATAGGTACCCCTCTTGTCTCGCCACATGCGCATCAATATTCACACCACCCTTATGTCACCGCATGAGCATCTCAATCATAACACAACAACCAACCGCTCACCATGCGCCCATATGCGACAACATTGCTCAAACAACAATGCCAATACCACATCAATACAGAGCCTATGACTCAACAATAATAAGTACAAGAATAACAACAATAACAGAAGAGTACGGAAAGTAAACCAACAATGAATGTGCATCATAAAACAACAACTTCAATTCAAGGCATACTAATAACCTAAGGGTCTAATCCGGTCAACTACCAGTTTACTACATAGAATCCTGTATTCACACTCGTCACCTCGTGTACACGTCTATTCACATAGTACAAGTAGTTCAAATAGACCAAATCCTATGGGGTAATCCCCCCCCCCCCCACATAATGTTAGGCAAGATACTTAACCCAATCGAGCCAAATCAATACTCTAGAAGCACCATCTAGCACGAATTGACCTCCGAACGGCTTGAAACTAGCCAAAAAATAACTCAAAAACATCAAATAATGCCATAGGAATCAAACCCAAGCGATAAAGGTCGAATCATTAATCAAACACTCAAAGTCAATCAAAACTTCAACACGAGCGCGCACCCCGAAACCCAATAAAACTAACAAAATCCGATAACACATTCGAATACGAGTCCAATCATACAAATTTCATCAAATTCCGACTCCGAATCGATGTTCAAAATCCAATTATTCACTTTAGAAAAGTTTATACAAAACCCCCAATTTCTCTTATAGATTCATCAGTGAAATACCAAAATACAGATGGATTCATATAAATAATCAAATTAGGTAAACAATACTTACCCCAATCCAAATCGTGAAAATCTTCTCCAAGATCGCTTAACTCAGATCTCTATAACTCAAAATGTTATAAAATAACCAAAACCTTCGAAGTAGAGTACTTATAACATTTCTCCATGTAAACGTTTTCGTGATCGCGGGACCAGCTTCGCGATTGCGAAGCACAAACACCATTGCCCACAGAAATACACTTCGCGTTCGTGGCACAAACTTCACTGACGCGATGCACAACAATACCAACCTTAGCAAACGCGGCATCGACCTTGTGATCATGAAGGAAACCCAACTAACTCCCAGCTACCCAATTCGAACGCGGTACCACTGGCGCGAACGCAAAGCATAACCAGCTCAAACGTTCGTGAATGCGCTCCACCTGTCACACCCGCGATGAATAAAAGCACCCAGCTCCAAGAATCACTATGCGATCATGGTTAATTCCTCGCGATCACGAAGGACATCGGCAACAACAGAAAACTAGTAGCACTAACATAAAAGAAAATGTCCCGACATCACCCCGAAATTCACCCGAGCCCCTCGGGACCCCATCCGAACATACCAACAAGTTCCAAAATATAAACGGACCTAATCGAGGCCTTAAATCAAGCATAAAAACACCAAAACCACAAAACATCGATCAATATCAATATCTTATGTTCATAAACTTCACACTTCGATCCAAGTGTCTAATTCAAGCCTAACCAATTCGGAATCCAACCAAACTTTGCCCTAAATTCTAAATGATATAACGAACCTATTCCAATTCCTGGAATAACAATCTGAACCCGATAACATCGAAGTCAACTTCCGATAAAACTTATGAACTCTCCATACCTTCAAATTGCCAACTTTCGCCAAATAATACCAAAACCTTCTAGAAGCATTCAAATGCAAATCTGGGCATACACCCAAGTTCAAAATCACCATCCGGACCTAATGGAACCATTAAAACTTTGATTCGAGGTCAAATACATGAAAGTCTAGCTTGGTCAACTCCTTCAACTTAAAGCTACCTAGTTGAGAATCATTCTTCCAAATGATTCCTGAACCACTTGAAAACTAAAACCAACGATGCACACAAGTCATCATACGCAGTGACCTCAAACTACCAAACTAAATGTACATGCTCAAAACTATTGGTTAGGTTGTTACAATTGTTCAATTCATTGACTATGTTAGCGTAATCATGCTAGAGCTAATGCTAAGGTTAGTGGTGCTTAGTTTGAACATGATGAACTAATCTTCAGATTTATTCTAAACTAACCTCGAAGGTAGATACACATATGATATGAACACATATCCGTACTTATTCTTGCATTGTGCCTTGATTGGGATGCATGTACTTTGTGACATATATGTGATCCTTTGTATGACTACTTAAACTTGGTTGATATAATTGATTTAGCCGTCATCATGCCTTATCCGCATTTTTATTATTATCATGTTCTTATACACTTTATTGATGAGTTATGAGGATATGCCCGTTAATGATAATATGTTATCTTGCATTGTTGTGATTATGGCACTTATGGACATGTTGAGCGGATCGATGGTGATGATATTATGGCACGAGGTCTTTACCGGGCAATTGTGATGATATTGTGGCACGAGGTCTATGCCGTGCGATTGTGATTGGGGGTGTCAACACGAGGTCTTTGCCGTGCTTTTATTATTATTATTATTATTATTATTATTATTATTGTTATTGTTATTGATATTGCACATGTGGTGAGATAAGGTAGGCTATGTCAGGTTTGCACATGTGGCGGGACAAGGTGAGATAATTTGTTAATACGCATGTGGCGAGACAAGGCGGACATTTACTTTATTTTAGCACACCCGCGGATATAAGGATGGTATTGTGATGTTGTTGTCCGTGATTGTTTCGGGGGTTATTATTGCTCAGATTATGTGATATTTCTGGATGTCATTTGTGATATTACTGTTGTGATGGGACGAAAGTAATGTGTTAATCCTGTACTCATTTTTGTTGAAACTTCGTGTGGTATTTTCACAAATTGTGGAATTTCGTTCGTTATGCTATTTCATATGCCTTCTCTTCTATTTGATGATTTGGTTGTCAAAAGGGGTTTACCTGTATCTTATCTTTTTTTGAGTTGTTGGTAGCATATTGGATTGACATGATAAGAAACTTCTCGTCGAGCATTAATATAGTTGATTCTTGAAAGGTTCTCTTGAAGATGTTATTTGCCATTTATATGGACGGATCATACAGGGCATCAATAATGAACACAAAAATTATGTGGCACATACCTCTTTGTGAGCGGGGGTTTGGTGCAAGTTGTTGTAACGAACTGACCGATCGTTTTGAGTATCTTAGCCCAGATCCTTGATTTATTGCCTCCTCTATGTTTTATTGTGCTTATGTGACTTACCGGGGTGGTTGGTTTGGGTTTCAGATGAGTTTTGGAATTGTTGGGACACTTAGTCCTAAAGTTGAAAGCTTAAGTTGAAAGAGTTGACCGGAGTTTGACTTTTGTGTAGACGACTCCGGAATGGAGTTTGATGGTTCCGATAGATTTATATGATGATTTTGGACTTAGGAATATGTCCTGATATTGATTTGGCGGTTTGTATGCCGTTTTGGCTTGAATTGGCTAAAGTTAGAAAGTTGAAGGTTTGGAAGGTTGAGAAGTTTGACTGAGAGTTGTCTTTACTAATATCAGGGTCGTATTTTGATTTGAAAGTTGGAACAGGTCCGTTGTGTCATTTATGACTTGTGTGCAAAATTTGAGGTCAATTGGAGTTGGTTTGGTGTGAATCGGCGTTAGTTTTGGAAGTTGAATGTTCATGGATTCAATATGTTTGAATGGAGTTGCGATTCATGGATGTGATGTTGTTTGTTATGATTTTAGGCCTTAACTAGGCCTGTTATGTGATTTAGGACTTGATGGTATGTTTTGACGGGGTTCTGGGGACCCCAGATGTGATACGGATTGAATCCGAAATTATTTTTCACTTAGAAAAATTTCTCTCTAGCTGAGGTTCTGGTGAAATCGCACCTGCACACTTTGGGCTGCAGGTGCGGTACCGCAGAAGTGGCTTGTGAGCTACAGAAGTGACTTTGGGGCTGGGCAAGCTGTGACTACAGGTGCGGTCATTTCTCCGCAGAAGCGGACGCGGTGATGCTCCCAAAGGTCCGTAGAAGCGATTTTCCTAGCTTAATGAAGAGTTGCACCTGCTATGGAATTTTTGCAGGTGCGGAGCCGCAAAAGCGGCTATTTCTCCACATAAGAGGAAATACTGGGCAGAAAAGGGGCTAAATCGAGGGTTAGAGTTATTTTTAATCTTTTGAGTTAGAGAGCTCGGTTTTGGGCGATTTTGAAAGGAATTTTCAAGGAGTTGATCGAGGTAAGTGTTTTGACTTGGATTTGGTTATTATACATGAATCCATCATTGTTTTATCATTTAATTTGTGTTTTTAGTTGAAAAAATTGGGGAAATTTGTGAAAAATTACTAACTTGAAATTAAGGATTTGAAGGTCGATTTGATGTCGAAATTGGATAATTTTAGTATGGTTGGACTCATTATTGAATGTGTGTTCGGATTTTGTATGTTTGGTCGGGTTCTGAGAGGCAGACATGGTGGTTGACTTTTTAGTTGACTTTTTGATTTTCTTTAAAGATTGCAACTTTATTATCCGGAATAGTTTCTTATGGTTTGTATTTATGTTATTAAGTTATTTTGGCTAGATTTGAGCCGTCCAGAGTTGGATATTCGCTGAAAAGTCTTACTAGTGGATTGAGTTAGCTTGTATGAGGTAAGTATCTTGCCTAACTTTGAATGAGAGAACTACCCCTTAGGATTTGGGTTGATTGTTCTATTTGCGATATGTGAAAGCCGTGTATGCAAGGTGACGATTGGGTACGCGGGATATACGTGTTTTTTGATCAGTTTAGGGTATTTGGACTCTTTTCATGTATTTAATTGGATTGTCATAACATGTTATATTTTTCATTGTTAGTCTACCCTTACATGTATTAATCTACCCTCACACGCTTTATTCGATATTGTTAACACTTGTACCACCTCTTACATGCTTTAGTTGAAGTTCTTATCTTCCTTAATATCTTGTTACTTCTTTAATTGTTTAATTATTTACTTGAAGTCGTCAATTTCATGTAGTATCTTCTTGTTGAGTTATTGGTGTTGAAGTTGTAAAAGTTGTGATTACATTGAGGCAAGGTTGTTAATTGTTGAAATACCATTCTTGTACACATTGTGGTTGAGCCATGGGCTATGTGTCGTGGAAACATTGATATTATTGATTCTTTTGGCAAGTTGTGGCATTTGGGCACTTGAGGTGCGAGTTGTGTTATGTTGTGATATTTTTACACATGGGGCGGTATAAGGCTTGGGATTTATACCCATGCGCTGAGATAAGGTGGGATTGATACCCGTGTTGCTAGTAGGGGAACTACTTGAAGCCACACGGTGTGATAAGGCAAGCTAAAAGGTGAGTAGCTATTTCGGCAAAAATGATTTTTAAAACTAAACTTAAGGCTCCCGCAGTGATATAAGGAAAGATTGTGATTGTGATTGTGATTGTGAAATGAGATTACGAGGCGGTACCTCGGTTGTGATTCTTGTTGTTATCTCTCACTTACCTCACTTGTATTTGTCCATATTGTTTTCTTGATGTTCTTATTATGTGTTCCGTCCTTATTGCCTTTATTGCTTTAAATTCAGTTGTAGCTTATCTTGTTGTGCTGCGTTATTGCGTCATTTTCATCGTCTCCATTATTAGACTGTACTATACTTGTTCAACTTATTTTTCTTATCCTAGTAGGTGTCTTGACCTGACCTCGTCACTACTGTATTGAGGTTAGACTTGATAGTTGCTAGGTACCATTTTGGCGTTCTCATACTGCTCTTCTGCATATTTTTGTGCAGATGCAGGTACCTCGACCCAAGTTAGGCACTAGTGAGTAGGGTATTCAGTTCGGAGACTTCAAGGTATACCTGCCATGCGTTCGCAGACCTCGGAGTCACCCTTTGTCCTTCTTTTTCTACTGCTTACTAATTATATAGATAGTGATGTATTAGGGATTTTATGGTAGATTCGTGTAAATCTTATGACTCAGTCTCACCAGATTTTGGGAGTTATTGTTAACGGTATTCTTGAGTTCTATTATGATATCTAGATGGTTTAAATTCGAAGTTCTATTATTTCCGCTATTTCTCCATGCATGTTAGGCTTACCTAGTCTTAGAGACCAGGTGCCATCATGACATTTACGGTGGAATATTGGGGTTGTGAAAAGTTTGTATTAGAGCTCTAGGTTCATAGGGGTTACGAGTCATAAGCAGGTTTAGTATAGTCTTGCAGATTGGTACAGAGATGTTTGTACTTATCTTCGAGAGGCTACAGAACTGTTAGGAAACTTAACTTCTTTGATTCCTTATCATGCAAATTTGTTGACTTCAAAATTCTGAATCTTTGTCTTTCCATTCTCTCTCACAAATGGTGAGGACACGCATTGCTGGATCCATCCATCAGACACCCGTGCCCACTGCTAGAGCCGCGAGAGGTTGGGGATGGGGCATAGACCGAGGAGGGGCACGTGGTGTAGCTAGAGCACTTGCACGAGCACCTACAGTAGAGCTACCAGTGGCTCCAGTTGGGGGGCAGCCACTTAAGGTGCCTGTTGCCACCCCTGCACTTTAGGAGACCCTCACACAGTTCCTGAGCATGTTCGGTACTCTGGTTAAGGCGGGGTTGATTCCACTTTCTCCAGCCACATCTCAGGCTGGGGGAGGATCTCGGACTCCTGCGGCCCCTACTCCAGATCAACGGTTCCATGTTGATCAGGTCCCAGAGGTTATGCCAGCGGCTTGTTGTTCCAGTTGAGCTCGAGGTTAGGGCAGTGGCATCTGAGGAGGAGCATCTTAGACATGAGAGGCTCAACAAGTATCATCCTCCTACTTTAGAGGTCTAGCTACAAAGGATGCACAAGGTTTTCTGGAGAATTGCCACATTATTCTTTGCACCATATGTATTGTGGAGACGAGCGGGGTTCCTTTTACTACATTCTAGCTAACCGGAGCAGTGTATCAGTGGTGGCTGGCTTATGAGGAGGGCGGCCCAGCCTATGACACTTCACTCACATGGGCTCAATTTTTAGAGATGTTCTTGAGAGATTTTGTTCCCTAGAGTCATCGGGATGCGTGGCACGCGATGTTTGAGCAGATGCGCCAGGGAAATATGACAGTGTCAAAGTATGCTGTCAAATGCAATGAGTTGTCCAGCCATGCACCTGCCTTGGTTTCTATGATTAGAGAGCGAGTCTGTCGATTCACCGAGGGGCTCAACTATAGTATTAGATTCAGCATGGCTTGAGAGTTGGAGACTGATACCCCATATCAACAGTTAGTAGAGATCGCACAGAGGTTGGAGGGTATGCGGGGGCGTGAGAGAGAGAGGACAGGGAGGCCAAGAGGCCTTGAGATTTTGGCAGATATAGTGGTGCCCGCGCCCCAGCTACGGCCCATCATGGTAGAGGCTATGTGAGCCATCTAGTTCATTAAGCACTTTGAGCTTCTAGTAGTGCAACTACTTCCAGATCTCAGGTTGCCCATTATGCACTGCCACTATCTAGTGCACCTCCTACACGAGGTGCTTTTAGCAGTCAGTCCAGCTGACCAGGCCGAGCGAGTTTTAGCAGCCATGCCCATCGAGAGCTTGCATTTAGTGTGGTGATACCTGATATATGGTGAGGGACTGCCCCAGACTCAAAAGGGGTGCACCTCCACAGATTACACAAGCTCTACGTATTCCACCGGGTCCATAGACTTCACAGGCCGTGGTTGCTGCTCCAATTGCCGCTCTACTTGCACAACCAGCTAAGGGTGGAGGTCAGGTTGGTAGGGGTCTCCATAGAGGGGAGGCCAGGCCAGATTCTACGCTTTTTCGGTAGGACGGAGGCAGTCTCATCAGACGCAATCATCATGGGTATTGTTCCGATTTGTCATAGAGATGCATTAGTCTTATTTGATCTAGGCTCCACTCATTCATATATGTCATCTTACTTTGCTGCATATTTTGGATATGTCTCGTGAATCTTTGAGTTCTCCTCTATATGTGTCCACGCCTGTGGGAGATTCTCTTGTTGTGGACCGTGTGTATCGATTTTATTTAGTTATTATGACCAGAGTTGATTTATTATTACTCAGTATAGTAGATTTTGATGTTATCTTGGGCATGGACTGGTTATCGCCCTACCATGCTATTCTGGATTGTCACACCAAGACTGTGACACTGTCTATGCTAGGATTGCCGCGGTTAGAGTGGATGGGTACATTGGATTATATTCCTAGCAGGGTGGTGTCCTTCCTTAAGGCACAACGGATGGTTGAGAAGGGGTGTGATACATATATAGCCTTTGTGAGAGATGTTAGTGCTGATGCTCCTACCGTTAAGTCAGTTCTAGTAACGAGAGACTTTCCAGATGTATTTCAGGCAGATCTAGAGATATCGATTTTGGTTTTGACTTGTTACCGGGTACTCAGCCTATTTCTATTCCACTGTATTGTACGGAACCAGCGAAGTTGAATGAGTTTAAGGAGCAACTGCTAGAGTTGCTTAATAAAGGCTTCATTCGGCCAAATGTGTCGCCTTGAGGTGCTCCAGTTTTGTTTATGAAGAAGAAGGATGGTTCTATGCTTGTGTGTATTGATAATCGACAGTTGAACAAGGTTACAATAAAGAACAGGTTCCCATTGTCGCATAATGATGACTTATTTGATCAGCTACAGGGTGCCAGAGTGTTCTTAAAGATTGATTTGCGGTCAAGGTATCAGCAGTTGAAGATTCGAGATCCAGATATCTCGAAGACTGCTTTCAAGACTCGATATGGTCACTATGAGTTCCTTGTGATGTCATTTATGCTGACCAACGCCACAGCAATATTTATGCACATGACGAACAATGTATTCCAACCATATCTTGATTTATTCGTCATTGTGTTTATTGACGACATCTTGGTGTATTATTGTAGTTAGAAGGATCTTGAGTAGCATTTGAGGATTGTGTTCTAGACCTTGAGAGAAAGGAAGTTGTATGCAAAATTCTCAAAGTGTGGATTTTGGCTTGATTCGGTGGTGTTTTTGGGTCATGTGGTGTGGAGTGAGGGGATCAAGGTAGATTTCAAGAAGATTGAGGCAGTTCAGAGTTGCTTAGACCATTTTCAGCTACTGAGATTTGGAGTTTTCTTTATTTGGACGGGTATTATTGCTGTTTCGTAGAGGTTTCTCATCCATTACTGCACCTATGACCAGATTGACCCAGTTTGCTACTTCTTTTTGATGGTCCGAGGAGTGTGAGGCGAGATTTCAAAAGCTCAAGACTTCTTTGACTACAGCCCCAATGTTGGGGTTGCCTACAAGTTCGGGTCTTACACTGTGTATTGTGATGCATCCCGCATTGGCCTTGGCACGGTGTTGATGCAAGTCGATAGGGTCATTGCCTACGCATCTTGGCAGTTGAAGGTTCATGAGAAGAATTATCCAATCCACGACATGGAATTGGCAACTATTGTTCATGCCTTAAATATTTTGCAGCTCTATTTGTACGGTGTCCCTTATGAGGTCTATATCGACCACCAGAGTCTCCAGCATCTTTTCAAATAGAAAGATCTTAATTAATGGCAACGGAGGTGGTTAGAGTTGCCTAAAGCCTATGATATCACTATTTTATATCATCCCGGGAAGGCTAATGTGGTGACAGACACCTTGAGTTGAAAGGCGGAGAGTATGGGTAGTTTGGCATATCTACTGGCAACGGAGAGGCCACTAGCCATGGATGTTCAGGCATTGGCGAACTAGTTTGTTAGACTGGATGTTTCGGAGCCTGGTCGAGTTCTTGCTTGCATGGTTTCTTGGTCTTCTTTATACGATCAAATTAGAGACCGTAAGTATGATGAACTCCATTTGCTTGTCCTTAATGACACGGTACAACATGGTGATGCTAAGGAGGTTTCTATTGGAGATGACGGTGTGTTGCAGATGCAGGGCCAGTTATGTGTGCCCAATGTATATGGGTTATGTTAGTTGATTCTTCAAAAGGCCCACATTTTGCGGTACTCCATTCATCCGGGTGCTGCTAAGACGTATCAAGATTTGAGGCAACACTATTGGTGGAGGATTATGAAGAAAGACATAGTGAAGTATGTATCTCGGTGCCTAATTGTCAGCAAGTGAAGTATGAGCATCAGAGGCTAGGTGGCCTGCTTTAGAGACTTGAGATTTCCGAGTGGAAATGGAAGTGTGTTACCATGGACTTCCTTGTTGGGCTCCCACAGACTTTGTCAAATTTTATGCTTTATTGGTGATTGTGGATAGGTTGACCAAGTCAGCCATTTCATTCCGGTGGTGACTACATATTCTTCAGAGCAGCTGGTTCAGATCTATATCTGCGAGATTGTTTGACTTTATGGCGTGCCAGTATCCATCACCTCTGACTGGGGCACGGAGTTTACATCGCATATTTGGAGGGCCGTACAGCGTGATTTAGGTACACGGGTTGAGTTAAGTACAACATTTCATCCCCAAACAGACGAACTGTCCGAGCGCACCATTCATATATTAGGGGATATGCTTCGTGCCTTTGTTATAGACTTTAAGGGTTCTTGGGATTAGTTCTTTGCACTGTAGAGGTTGCCTACAACAACAACTACCAATCGAGTATTCAGATGGCTCCTTATGAGGCTGTATACGGGAGGCGGTGTCGTTCTCCAGTTCGTTGGTTTGAGCCGGGTGAGGCTAGATTGTGGAGAATAAAATTGGTTCGAGATTCTTGGGAGAAAGTCATGTTTATCTAGGATCGGCTTTGTACAACATAGTCTAGGTAGAAGAGTTATGCTAATACGACGGTTTGTGATGTAGCATTTATGGTGGGAGAGCGAGTTTTGCTCCAGGTTTCACACATGAAGGGTGTGATGAGGTTCGGGAAGAAGGGCAAGTTGAGCCCTAGGTATATTTGTCCTTTTGAGATTCTTGAGCGAGTGGGGGAGGTGGCCTACAAGCTTGCATTGCCACCTAGCCTATCGGAGGTTCACCTAGTGTTTCATGTTTATATGCTCCAGAAGTATTATGGTGATCCGTCTCATGTTTAAGATTTCAGCTCAGTCTAATTGGACAAGGATTTGACTTATGTTGAGGAGCCGGTGGCCATCTTGGACTAGCAGGTCTGAAAGTAGAGGTCAATAAACATTGCTTCAGTGAAGGTTAAGTGGAGGGGTCAACCAATCGAGGAGGCGAGTTGGGAGATCGAACATGATATGCTTATCTGGTATCCACATCTTTTCACCACTTCAGGTATGTCTCTATTCTCATTCGAGGATGAATATTTGTATTAAGAGGGGGAGGATGTAACGACCCGGCCGGTCGTTTTGAGTATCTTAGCCCTCCTTCCCTATTTATTGCCTCCTGTATGTTATATTGTGGTTACGTGACTTGCCGGGGTGGTTGGTTTGGGTTTCAGATGAGTTTCAGAATGGTTGGGACACTTAGTCCCAAAGTTGGAACCTTATGTTGAAATAGTCGACCGGAGTTTGACTTTTGTGAAGACGACTTTGGAATGGAGTTTTGATGGTTCCGATAGCTGCGTATGGTTATTTTGGACTTAGTCATACGTCCGAATATTGATTTGGAGTTACATAGGTCGTTTTGGCTTGAATTGGCAAAAGTTATAAAGTTGATGGTTTCGAAGGTTGAGAAGTTTGACCGAGAGTTGAATTTATTGATACGGGGGTCGGATTCCAATTCCCAAGTTGAAATAGGTCCGTTGTGTCATCTATGACTTGTGTGCAAAATTTGAGTCACTGGAGTTGGTTTGGTATGAATCAACATTAGTTTTTGAAGTTGAATGTTCATGGATTCAATAAGTTTGAATTGAGTTACAATTGGTAGATTTGATATTGTTTGATGTGATTTTAGGCCTCAAGTAGGTCCGTTATGTAATTTGGGACTTCATGGTATGTTTTGACGGGGTTGCGGGGGCCCTGGATGCGATTCGTATTGAATTCGGAATCATTTTGTACTTAGAAGAATTTCTGTCCAGCTGAGGTTCTGGTGAATCCGATCCTGCGAACTTTGGGTCGCAGGGGCGGCATTGTGGATGCGCTCAGAGGTCCGCAGAAGCGATTTTCCCGGCTTAATGAAAAGCCGCACCTGCGATAGATTTTCCGCAAGTGCGGATCGAAGAAGCGGCTGTTTGTCCGTAGAAGTGTAATTACTGGGCAAAAAAAGGGCTAAATCATGGGTTAGAGTTATTTTCATCTTTTGAGTTAGAGAGCTCGGGTTTCGGCAATATTAGAAGGGATTTTCGAGGAGTTGATCGGGGTAAGTGTTTTTGACTTTGATTTGATTATTATACATGAATCCATCATTTTTTATCATCTAATTAGTGTTTTGATTTGGAGATATTAGAGAATTTTTTTAAAACTTCCAAAACTATAAATTGAGGATTTGAAGGTCAATTTAAGGTCGGGATTGGATAATTTTAGTATGGTTGGACTCGTTATTGAATGTGTGTTCGGATTTTGTAAGTTTGGTCAAGGTTCTGAGATGCGGGTGGAGGCTTAACTTTTTGAGTTGACTTTTTGGTTTTCTTTAAAGATTGCACTTTATTATTCGGAATAGTTTCCTATGGTATGTATTTATGGTATTAAATTATTTTGGCTAGATTCGAGCCGTCCAGAGTTGGATATTTCCGAAAAAAAGGCTTACTAGTGGATTGAGTTAGCTTGTTTAAGGTAAGTATCTTGCCTAACTTTGTGTGGAGGAACTACCCCTTAGGATTTGGGTTGATTGTGCTATTTGCAATATGTGAAAGCTGTGTACGCAAGGTGACGAGTGGGTACACAGGCTATACGTGGTATTTGATCGGTTTAGGCTATTTGGACTCTTTTCATGTCTTTAATTGAATTATCATAGAATGTTATACTTTTCATTGTTAGTCTACCCGTACATGTATTAATCTACCCTCACATGCATTATTTGACATTGTTAACACTTATTCCAACTCTTACTTTGATACTTGCTCTTATATGCTTTAGTTGAAGTTATTGTCTTCCTTATTTTCTTGTTATTCCTTTAATTGTTTAATTATTTACTTAAAGTCGTTGATTTCATGGAATAACTTCTTGTTGAGTTATTGGTGTTGAAGTTGTAAAAGTCGTGATCACATTGAGGCAAGATTGTTAATGGTTGAAATACCAATCTTGTTGAGCTATTAACTTTTAGTTTGTTGTTGTTGAGATTCTTTTACACATTGAGGTTAAGCCATGGGCTAATTATTGTGGAAACATTGATATTGTTGATTCTTTTGGCAAGTTGTGGCATTTGGTCACTTGAGGTGCGAGTTATGATATGTTGGGTTATTGATACACATGCGGTGGTATAAGGCTAGGGGTTGATACGCATGGGGTGAGATAAGGTGGTCTTTATACACGTGTTGCTAGTAAGGGAACTACTTGAAGCCACGCGGTGTGATAAGGTGGGCTAAAATGCAGGTAGCTATTTCGGGAAAAATGAATTTTAAAACTAAATATAAGGCTCCTGCGGTGATATATGGAAAGATTGTGATTGTGATTGTGAAATAGGATTACGGGGCGGTACCTCGGTTGTGATTCTTGTTGGTATCTCTCATTTACCTCACTTGTATTTGTTCGCATTGATTTCTTGACGTTTTTATTATGTGTTGCCCCCTTGTTGCCTTTATTGCTTCAAATTCAGTTGTAGCTTATCTTGTTGTACTAGTTTATTGCCTTATTTTCCCCTTCGCAATTATTAGACTGTACTGTACTTTTTCAGCTTCTTTTTCTTATCCTAGTAGGTGTCTTGACCAGGCCTCGTCACTACTCTACCGAGGTTAGGCTTGATACTTACTGGGTACCATTGCTGGTGTACTCATACTACTCTTCTGTAAATTTTTGTGCAGATCCAGGTACCTCGACCCAGGCTAGGCACTAGTGAGTAGGGCATTCAATTCGAAGACTTCAAGGTCTACCTGCCCGACTTTCGCAGGCCTCAGAGTCACCCTCTGTCGTTATTTTTCTACTGATTACTCTTTACTTAGACAGTAATGTATTAGGGATTTTATTGTATATTCATGTAGAACTTATGACTCAGTCTCACCAGATTTTGGGAGTTCTTGTTGAGTTCTATTGTGATAGCTAGATGGTTTAAATTCGAAGTTCTATTATTATTTCTTCTATTTCTCCATGCATGCTAGACTTGCCTAGTCTTAGAGATAAGGTGCCATCACTACATCATACGATGGGAGATTGGGGTCGTGACAATTGTATTTGTTGATCATGTCTAATCGGGTAGAGTTTGTTTATTACCTTATCCCAGTTGTGCACCTGTAGTGTTGATATTCTTTAATCTATGATTTCCTCTTTGAAATATTTTTTCTGTATTATACATGTTATTGAGCTGCAGAGGTTCTGCAAAGTGAGTATCTTTTGATTTAAAAACCTCACGACCCTACTTTCCCTCCGTAGGACGTCATGATGGCACCTGGCATCTAAGACTAGGTAAGCATAACACTTACTGAATTAATAACAAATTTTAACCAAATAACTATTAAGCATGAAACAAAAATTTCTATAATAAGCCAACAATCCAAGGTAGATACATAACATCCCATAACTGGTAGTACTAGTCATAAGCTCTATGAGTTCAGTAGGAAATTTCTACGTACAACTGTTCCGAAATAGAAATGAACTGTACAAATAACATCAGAGGGTGACTCCGAGGCCTGCGAACATGATGGACAGTATACCTTGAGTCTCCACAGCAATGCTCGATTAGCTAGCTAATGATCAACAAACTCCGAAGTACCTAGATCTTCACAAAAATATGTAGAAAGCGTTGCATAAGTACACCAAATAGCAAGACAAACCTCGCTGGAGTAGTGACGAGGGACAGTCAAGAGACATACTAGTCTTAATAACCTATACAAGTATGAATGTGAAACAAACAGAGAACAATATCAGTATAAAGCTAAGCATGGTAAAAGTAACAAAAAAATACTCGCATTAGAAAACTAGAAACAACAATTAGCAACATGGAACAAACAGGTAATAACATCGTAGAGTAAGCTGAACACAACTTAAGTCCGTCGAAACCAAGTAAGAAAAACAAGTAACAACTCAACAAGAACAACCACTTCCACATAAGATTTATTCAAGAATTTTCCCAAGGTACCACACCTCATAGTCACAAATCACGGGTCCCAATTCACGAACCCAAATCACTTGGCATCTTGTGCCCATATTACAAATCACAACCGCACGGACAACTCACGTGCCAATACCGTTAGTAGCTCATATCTGCATGGACAACTCACATGCTAAGGGAGAGACAATATCTCATTTCTGCATGGAGAACTCACGTGCCCACAATAACAATAACCTATAACCGCACGCATAACTCACGTGCCAATAGTACAACTCTCACACAGAAGGCAAGTAACGAGAATACATGTAAATGAGCAATAAACCTCAGGATTCATCTTCTTAAACGGATATGAGTGATTAATTATGTGTATTCTTGTGCAATTGTTCTATCACTACTCGAGTCAACAAGTAAGATCAGAGACAACAAATGTCACATAGGAAACAACACAACAAAACGTAAAATGCATAACTCACACAAGGTAGGCACACCATTACACAAATATCATCAATAACAATGCCCCCAAGCCATCACAAATCATCCCTGACATAGCCCCCCTTGTCTCTCCACGTGCGTAATAATAAAGTAGATGCCCGCCTTGTCTCGCTGCATGCGCATAATAATATTCCCACCTTATCTCCCTATATGTGCAACCTACACACATATATATAGCTAGCCTTGTCACGCCGCATGTGCAGATATCATTAATAACAATAGCATGGACAACTCACGTGCGAATATTCCGTCAATTCGTTCAACAGTATCACGTGTACAAAAACATAACAATACAATATAATAACTCGCACCACATATGCCCGTATGCCAGAACATTTCTATAACGACCCGGCCGATCGTTTCATGAGTTACCGTTTCATTTCCCCCATTTCTGCTTCTTATTGCTTTGTTTATTGGTTCCATGTATTATCGGGTTGGTTGGCTTGGGTCCGGAAAGGTTTTGGTAAGGTTTGAGACACTTAGTCTCTTTAAGAAAGCTTAAGTTGGAAAAGTCAACCAGATGTTGACTTATGTGTTAGAGGGCTTGGATGTGAATTCTGATGGTTTGAATAGCTTCGGGAGGTGATTTGAGACTTAGGAGCATGATCGGAATGTGTTTTGGACGTCCGGAGTAGATTTAGGCTTGAATTGGCGAAAATGAGATTTTGGCGTTTTCCAGTTGATAGGTGGGATTTTGATATAGGGGTCGGAATGGAGTTCCGGTAGTTTCAGTAGCTCCGTTGTGTCATTTGGTATACTTTTTGATCAAAAGCGGAATTCAGAAGATTTAAGAACCATAGGCTTGAATTCGATGTGTTTTGGTTGTTTTGATATTGTTTGAGGTGTTTTGGAGGTTGGTATAAGTTTGAATGGTAGTATAAGACTTGTTGGTGCTTTTGGTTGACGTCCCGGTGGCCTCGAGGTGATTTCGGATGGTTGGCAGAAAGATTGGGTGTTGGTTGTGACGGCTGAAGTTTCCCATAGCTGTCATAACCGCACCTGCGGCTAGGGGACCGCAGGTGCGGTCTCGCAGAAGCGAGATTTGAATCGCATAAGCGGATAGGGCCTGGGAAGGCAGAAACCGCAGAAGCGGTTGAAGAACTGCACCTGCAATGGCGCAGGTACGGATTGGGAGTCGCAGATGCGGAATTAGAGGTTTATGCGATTTTTGCAGAAGCGCACCTTGGACCGCAGGTGCGAGCTTGAGACCGCAGAAGAGGTTTAGCTGGGGCAGAACATATAAATTATTTCCTTAGCGATTTTTGAGCTATTCCACCATTTCTAAGTGGGTTCTTGGAGCTTTTTTGGGCGATTTGAAGAAGGATTTCGAGGGGAATTCATTGAGGTAAGGAATTTGGACCTAGAACTCGTTCCTATGGTATTATTTGACGGATTAGGGCTGTAATTAATGGAATTCAAGGGTTAAAATTGGGGAAACTAGGGCTTGGAAACTTAGGCCTTTGATTGAGTATTTGAAGGACCATTTGTGGTCGGATTTTGGAACTTTTGGTATGCATGAACTCGTGGGGAGATAAGGAGTCTAATGATGTAAAATTTATCGAATACCGAGACGTGGGTCCGGGGGTAGGGTTTTGGTAATTTTGGGAATTGCGTTGTTTTTCGATTGTTTTCGAGTGGGCTTTGTCCCTTTAGCATATTTTGATGGTTACGTTCTGATTTTGAATAGATTTGGAGCATCCGGAGGCCGATTCGAGGGGCAAAGGCATCGCGAGCTAGAGTTCGGGCCTGATTGAGGTAACTAATGATTTTAAATGTTGTCCTGAGGGTATGAAACCCCAGATTACACAGCGTTTGGCTATGTTGAGGTGACGCACATGCTAGATGACGAGCGTGGAGTCGTGCACCGTTGGGGATTGTGAGTTGGTCCATCCTGAATGACTGTTTTATTGCGTATTTGATTGCAAATTGTCTGATATTATTATGTTTTGGGCTAAATGCCATATTTGGGCTTCGTGCCAACTGTTTGGACCCTTAGGGGATTTTCACTGCCACTTCCTCACTATTTTGACTTTGTACTTGTACTCAGGCATGCTATATTTTACTGCTTCCATAACTCAGCCATGTTTACTCTGTTTTAAACACCTTAATGAAATTTTAAAAGATAATTGAGCTGAGCATCATGTTTTACTGTTGCCCAAGGGGCTTATGAGATTCTGACTGAGTAAGGCTGAGGGCCTGTGTTGTGAGGATACTTTTAGGCCGGGCTGCACGCTGCAGCGGTGATACACTGATTATGATTATGAGGCAGAGGGCCTGAGATTTGTATGCCATGAGGTGGCTTGTTAATATGAGGCCGAGAGCCTAGTGATTGTCTCACGAGATGGCTTGATTTTGCACTTGGGCCGTAAGGGGCCCCTCCTGGAGTTTGTACACCCCCAGCGACCGCGGGTGCCCATTGTGATATGAGATAGAGCCCGAGGGGCTGGTATTGTTCTATGATATTGTCCGAGGGGCTGATTCTGTTGTTATCGTGCCCGAGGGGCGGTTCTTATTTGTTTACCTTTTCTAGTTGCTTTCCTTTATTTGTTTAACTTCTTATAAGGTGCTTTATGAGATTTCACTATTTAATTGTATTTATTGATTTTATTCCGCCTCTTATAGCTTATTGTTGTGTTTAACGTGATTTTGTACCGCTCAGTCTTCATTTATTGTTATTACTCACTGAGTTGGAGTACTCACTTTACTCTTTGCACCCCTGTATGCAAATTTGGGCACTACAGGTCCTGCTTGTGAGGGTTGAGAGCTGTCCAGTAGATTCGGGAGATTCACTAGGTAGCTACCCGATGATTCGCAGCCCAGTGCATTCTCCCTCTATCTTATTTCCTTCTGTGTTTAGTTATGTAATAGTGAAGTAGACCCTTTCAAACTTGTAGTATTATTACAGATGCTCATGACTGGTGACACCCCAATGTCGGGCTGTGTTTTTATTCCGCAAACTATATTATTTACCTTATTTTGGGATTTTATTCTGTTAATGACTTAATATTTATCATTCTAATTGATTAAAATGAATTTGAAGTGTGTCGGCTGGCCTTGTCTTCATGAGAGGCACCATCACGACCGGGTCCGGGTTTAGGGTCGTGATAAGTTGGTATCAGAGCCTATGTTACATAGGTCTCACGAGTCATGAGCAGGTTTAGTAGAGTCTCGTGGATCGTTACGGTGACGTCTGTATTTATCCTCGAGAGGCTGCAGAACTTTTAGGAAAAATTCCATATTCTTGAAATTCTCATCGTGCGAATCTGTTGATCCGAGTACTAAACTTCCGTTATTCTATTCTCTCACAGATGGTGAGGACACGAGCGATCGGTCAGGATGGACGACCACCAGTACCACCAGCTGGGGCCACTAAAGGCCGAGGACACGGTCGAGGCCGTGGTTGGGGAAGAGGTGCAGCCCGCACAGCAGCTGGGGCAGCACCTACAGATCCACCACCAACACCAGTTCAGGATCAGGTCCCAGCTGTGGATGCTCCAGCAGCACCAGCTCAGGAGCCAGCTATGCCCATTGTGATTCCAGGTCGTGAGGAAACCTTAGCCCAGATCTTGACAGTATGTACGAGTCTTGCTCAGGCGATCGCGGTTTCTACTGCCACATCCACTTCTCAGGCAGGAGGAGGCTCTCAGACTCCCGCCGCCCGCACACTCAATCAGGTGGTTCAGGGATTGCAAACGCCGGAGGCACCACTAGCCCAGCCGGTGGAAGCTGCTCTGGGTTACGTAGCTCCAGTTATGCCAGAGGACGAGCAGCGTAGATTGGAGAGGTTTGGCAGACTCCAGCCTTCTACTTTCAGTAATGCAGAGGGCGAGTATGCCTAAGGTTTCTTAGATAGATGTTAGAGGATTCTTCGCACCGCGGGTATTCTAGCGACCAGCGGGGTTGCATTCACGACTTTTCAGTTTACCGGAGCTGCCTTCACCTGCTGGGAGGCATATGAGAGGCGTAGGCCTATTTGTTCGGCACCTCTTACTTGGCAGCAGTTCTCCGCTCTATTTTTGGAGAAGTATGTCCTACAATCCCGTAGGGAGGAGCTGCGTAGGTAGTTCGAGCAGTTATGACAGGGGATATGACTGTTACTCAGTACGAGATGAGGTTCTCAGAGTTAGCTCGTCATGCTATTTGGTTAGTTGCTATGGAGAGAGAGAGGATCAGGAAGTTTGTGGATGGCCACACAAACTAGCTTCGGCTTCTCATGACTAGGGAGAGAGTGTTAGGTGCTACGTTTGAAGAGGTTATTGATATCGCTCGTGAGATTGAGTTAGTCCGTCACCAGGAGCACGAGGACAGGGAGGCCAAGAGGACATGGTAGTTTTGGGGTGCTCCTTCGAGGGGCCAGTTTCAGCACGACAGAGGCCGTCAGTTCAGGCATGCTCAGTCAGCTCACCCAAGTTATCGTGGGGCATCATCGGGCCATGGTTCTCACGGTTCTCAGTAGGGTCATTCCTCACTCAGTGCACTTCCAGCCCAGGGTTCATCCGGTGCTCCATCAGTTCAGGATTCCTCCACGCCAGGTGCGTCTGCTAGCCATTCCGGTGCTAGGGGTTCCCTTCAGTCCCCATCTCTAGCACCCGGGAGTTGCTATGAGTGTGGAGAGATGGGTCACATGTGGAGGCAGTGTCCTTGTCGTCTTGGGTGGTCATCTCAGCAGAGGGGTCAGCCATCAGCTTCAGCTCCAGTCACTTCACCATCCACCCAGCCAGCTAGGGGTGGGGGATAGTCATCTAGGGGTCGCCCCAGAGGGGGAGGCTGATCCGGTGGTGGTCAGGCCCGCTTCTATGCGCTTCCAGCTAGGCCTGATGCGATTGCATCAGATGCGGTGATTACAGGTATTATCTCAGTCTGCCGCAGAGATGACTCTATGTTATTTTACCCTGGTTCTACTTTCTCTTATGTGTCATCTTATTTTTCTCATTATTTGGATACACCCTACGAGTCCCTCGTTTCTTCTGTTCATGTCTCTATGCCGGTGGGCGATACTGTTGTGGTAGACCGTGTGTACCGGTCGTGTGTTATGTCTATTGGGGGTCTGGAGACCCGACTGGATCTATTGTTGTTATGCATGGTGGACTGATGTTATATTAGGCATGGACTGGTTATCTCCGTGCCGGGCTATTCTGGACTATCATGCCAAGACAGTGACATTAGCTATGCCGGATGTGCCACAGATTGAGTGGCGTGGTCTGTCTGATTATGTCCCCAGCAGGTTAATATCATTATTGAAGGCCCAACGTATGGTTGGGAAAGGTTGTCTTTCATACTTACCATTTGTGAGGGATGTGAGTGCAGAGACTCCTAGTATTGATTCTGTTCCAGTTGTGAGGGAGTTCCCCGATGTGTTTCCTGCAGACCTGCCGGGCATTCCACCGGACAGGGATATTGATTTTTGTATTGATCTGGTGCCGGGCACTCAACCCATTTCTGTTCCACCGTATTGTATGGCATCATCGGAGTTGAAGGAGTTAAAGGAGCAGCTTCAGGAGCTCTTTGACAAGGGATTCATTCGGCCTGCTATGTCACCTTGGGGTGCGCCGGTTCTTTTTGTGAAGAAAAAGGATGGCACGATGAGAAAGTGCATTGATTACAGGCAGTTGAACAAAGTAACAATTAAGAACAAGTATCCCTTGCCTCGTATCGATGATTTATTCGACCAGCTTCCGGGAGCGAGAGTGTTCTCCAAGATTGATCTCCTTCAAGTTATCACCAGTTGAAGATCAGGGACTTAGATATTCTCAAGACAACTTTCAGGACCCGATTTGGTCATTATGAGTTCTTGGTGATGTCTTTCGAGCTGACCAATGCCCCAGCAGCGTTCATGCATTTGATAAACAGCGTGTTCCGACCGTATCTCGATTCGTTTGTCATAGTCTTCATTGATGATATTCTGGTATACTCATGTAGTTAGGAGGAGCACGCGTAGCATTTGAGAGTGGTGTTGCAGAGATTGAGAAAGGAGAAGCTTTATGCAAAGTTCTCCAAATGTGAGTTTTGGCTCAGTTCAGTGGCTTTCTTGGGGCACGTGGTGTCCAGTGATGGTATTCAGGTCGACCCGAAGAAGATAGAGGCGGTTCTGAGTTGGCCCAGACCATCCTTAGCCACAGAGATTCGCATTTTTCTTGGTTTGGCGGGTTATTATCGCCGGTTTGTTTAGGGATTTTCATCTATTGCATCGCCCTTGACCAAGTTGACTTAGAAGGGTGTTTCATTTCAGTGGTTTGACGAGTGTGAGGAGAGCTTTCAGAAGCTCAAGACTGCCTTGGCCACAGCTCCAGTGTTAGTATTCCTATCAGCTTCAGGTTCTTATACCGTGTATTGTGATGCTTCGAGAGTTGGTATTGGGTGTGTTCTGATGCAGGAGGGTAGAGTTATTGCTTATGCTTCTCGTCAGTTGAAGCCTCGTGAGAAGAACTACCCTGTTCATGATTTGGAGTTGGCTGCCATTGTTCACGCGTTGAAGATTTGGAGGCCTTATTTGTATGGTGTGTCTTGTGAGGTGTTTACTAATCATCGTAGCCTCCAGCACTTGTTCAAGCAGAAGGATCTCAATTTGAGGTAGCGGAGGTGGTTGGAGTTGCTTAACGATTATGACATTACTATCTTGTATCACCCGGGGAAGGCCAATGTGGTGGCCGATGCTTTGAGCCGAAAGGCGGTGAGCATGGGGAGTTTGGCATATATTCTAGTTAGAGAGAGACCTCTTGCAGTTGATGTTCAGGCTTTGGCCAATCAGTTTGTGAGGTTGGATATTTCAGAGCCCAGTAGGGTATTGGCTTGTGTGATTTCTCGGTCTTCCTTATATGATCGCATTAGAGAGTGCCAGTATGATGATCCTCATTTGCTTGTCCTTACGGAAAGAGTTCAGCATGATGATGCCAGAGATGTATCTATCGGTGATGATGGGGTGTTGAGGATGCAGGGCCGAATTTGTGTGCCCAATGTAGATGGGCTTCGGGAGTTGATTCTGGAGGAGGCCCATAGCTCGCGGTATTCCATTAATCCGGGTGCCGTGAAGATGTATCAGGATCTGAGACAGCATTATTGGTGGAGGAGAATGAAGAATGACATTGTGCGATTTGTAGCTCGGTGTCTCAATTGTCAGCAGGTGAAATATGAGCATCAAAGACTGGGTGGCTTTCTTCAGCGGATGGATATTCCAGAGTGGAAGTGGGAGCAGATCACCATGGACTTCGTAGTTGGGCTCCCACGGACTTTGAAGATGTTCGATGCTATTTGGGTGATTGTGGATCGGCTGACCAAGTCCGCGCACTTCATTACTATCTGTACTACTTATTCTTCAGAGCAGTTGGCAGAGATCTATATCCGGGAGATTGTTCGTTTGCATGGTATCCCAGTTTCCATCATTTCAGATAGGGTCACTCAGTTTACTTCGCAGTTTTGGAGGTCTGTACAGTGAGAGTTGGGTACACAGGTGTGACGACCTGACCCGTCGTCCCATGTATTACAGCCCCGTTTTTCCCCATTTATTGCTTCTTCATGTTTCATTATCAGCAACGAGTGTGTTATAGTTGAATTGAATTGGTTTCGATAGGAAATGAGACACTTAGTCTCTTTAAGGAAGGCTTAAGTTGGAAAGGTCAACCGGACGTTGACTTATGAGTTAGAAGGCTCGGATGTGATCTCCGGTGATTCGGTTAGCTTTGGGGGATGATTTGTGACTTGGGAGTGCGATCGGAATTGATTTTCGAGGCCTGGTGTAGAATTAGGCTTGAATTGGCGAGGTTAGTATTTTGGCGAATTCCGGAGGATGGGTAAGAATTTGATCCGGGGGTCGGAAAGGAATTCAGAGAGTTGCTGTAGCTTCGTTAAGTGATTTTAGATATGTGTGCAAATTTTCAGGTCATTCGGATATCGTTTGGTCGGGTTTTTGATCGAAAGTGCATTTCGGAAATTCTTGAAGAACTTAGGCTTGAATCCGATGTGAATTGATGATTTTAGTATTGTTAGGTGTGTTTTGATGATTGGAGCAAGTTCGTATGATGTTTTAAGACATGTTGGTGCTTTTGGTTGAGGTCCCGGGGGCATCGAGGTGATTTCGGAGGGCTATCGGGATGAAATTCAAGTTGAGGAAATGGCAGATTTTGCTGGTATCTCGTATGTTCGCTTATGCGGAAATGGACCGCATAAGCGGTTCCGCAGACCCGTAATCTTGGTCGCAAAAGCGGTCTGGAGTGGAGTTGGGCAGTTCCGCAGAAGCGGAACACTTTTCGCTTAAGCGAGTCCGCAGAAGCGGACAGGCGGTCGCAGAAGCGGGTTTGGCCAGGAGGTGAGCTTCCGCAGAAGCGGAAATTTGTGTCGCAGAAGCGGCCCTTGAGTTTTAATGAAATTCCGCATAAGCGGACAAAAACCGCAGAAGCGGTTGCGTGAAAGCGGGCGCGGGGACCGCAGAAGCGGAAACCCCTGAAGCCAGTAGGAGTTTTATATTCATTTTGTTCCGCGAGGGTTATGTTATTTCCACCATTTTTAAGCGAGCTTGGGAGCTATTTGATGGAACTGAAGGGGGATTTCGACTAGGTGTGATTGGAGGTAAGTCCCTTGGCCTAAATACATGGAACTTTGATAGATTTAACATGGAAATTGGTTGAAATTCTTCAAAAAAGGGGTAAAGCTAGGGCTTGAAATTTGATATTTTAAATTGGGATTTGATAGGTCATTTGAGCTCGAATTTGGGAGTTCTTGGTATGTATGAACTCGTGCCGAGACGAGGAATCCGGTAATGTGAGTTTTGTAATTTTTCGAGAAGTGGGCCCGGGGCTCGGGTTTTGCTAGTTTCGAGATTTCTGCTATTTCTCGATTGTTTTCGATTGGGTATTGTTCCCTTAGCATATTGTGATGTATTCGCTCTGATTTTGGTTAGATTCGACGCGCGTGGAGGCCGATTCGAGGGGCAAAGGCGTCGCGAACTAGGGATTTCACCGGTTCGAGGTGATTAATACTTGTAAATGATATCCTGAGGGTTTGAAACCCTGGATTTGCACATCATAGTGCTGTATTGTGGTGACTTGCACGCCAGGTATGAGCATGGGGTAGAGCACCGTTAGGGATGGTGATTTGGTCCGTCCCGGTTGTTGATTTTACTGCGTAATTGACTAAAACCTGCTTGATGCTATCGTGATTTGGGCTGATTGCCATGTTTTGGGCTTCGTGCCGATTATTTGAATCCTTTAGGAATTATTGTCACTGTTTTCATGACACTTAGCATATTAAATGATTTCAGTCATGAGTTAAACCCTGTTTTGAAATGTGCAGTCATATTGTTAAAGTTTAAAGACTTAAATTGCATTTTTCTGATGTTTTGAGTTAAAAGCTATTACTTGACATTACCCGAGTGGCTCATTTGCATGTTCTGGACTGAGGATGGATCGGCCTGCACGCCGCAGCGATACTATGATGATATTGCGCTTGGGCTGTAGGAGCCCCTCCGGAGTCTGAACCCCCACAGTGAGCGCGGGTACCCAAATGGATCGGGCTGCGCGCCGCAGCGGTCATGTGCGTTGCATTGCATTCATGCATTGGTTCCTGTTTGTACTACGTGACATGACATTCAGCACTCTCATTTTATTGGCATTCATGCTACATCTTGCACTGTTTACCAGACGCCCTGGTGTTAATTGTTAGTGGAGTGCTGTGCCTGAGGGGCTGACTTATTTGCGGACTTGCACTATCTGATTACGCATTCATTTGCTTGACTGTTGGAAAAGGATATTTTCAAAAGAGGTTTTTAAACTGAGCCAGATATTTTCTAAAGGATTTTTTTCACGGTTTTACTGTTTTTCTCAAAGGGTTGTACTGTCCTATATAGCATGATGGAGTGCTCTTACGTGATTTCTTGTCTCTTAGTTATTATTTACTCTTATTACCACTGAGTTGGAAGTACTCACTTTACTCCCTGCACCTCGCGTGCAGTTGTAGGTATTGCTCACCCGGTAGCGGGTGATTAGCGGACTGAAGGTAATACTAATGTAGCTGAGCAAGGTGACCGCCAGCGTTCGCGGCACCGGATGTTGTCTTTTGTTTTCCAGAAGTTTTACTTGTATAAATTTATTGGCCTGTAGTTGTATTAAGGTTTCCTTAGATGCTCGTGACTTGTGACACCCCGGTCGGGTAGTAATTAACAGTTTCTAATGCCATTAAGTCGTATCTTCTATTCATTTATGTTTAATTATTGTTAGTGAAAGGATTTGGGTTAGTTGGCTAGCCTTGTCTTCACGAGAGGCGCCATCACGACCGGGTATGGGAATTGGGTCGTGACAAGTTGGTATCAGAGCCAGGTTACTAGGTCTCACGAGTCATGAGCAGGTTTAGTAGAGTCTCGCGAATCGGTACGGAGACGTCTGTATTTATCCTCGAGAGGCTGCAAAACCTTTAGGAAAACTTTCCATTCTTGGAATTCTTATCGTGCATACTTGATTCAGCTTGAGATATAACTCTTGAAATTCCTTCCACACGTCTGTATGCGCACGTGAGCGCTCAGTATTATATGTGCCTTGATGGTTTGTGATTCCCCGATCGAGGGGCGAGATGTATTCTTCGTGAGTATGTTGGGCCAGTCTGGAGGACTTGAGGCCAGATCCTTGCCTATGGCTTGAGCACCGAGGTGCTGATTGTGTGAGCAAGTGTTTTGAACTTATATGTTCAGTATTGCCCCTATTAGCCGGAATGGCAATTTGGTATTCATGTGATGAGTATGTTAGTACTGCGAGATGTAATTATATGACTTGGTAGTGACGAAGAGGTCTGTTGGATAATAGATGAATTGTTAAGTGTTCGATTCCTATTGTGATTTGATGTGTAGCCCGAATTAAGGGCGCGTGAAGAACATTGTCGTACCTCCTAGTTGGGAAGTGAAGTGCAGTGCATACGGCGGTATGAGTTCGGACTCAGGAAGACTAATGACTGAGTAATGTATATGATGGTGAAAGGTATGCTGAAGTACTAAATTGAGGCGAAGCAGGGGTCATCTCCTGCAGAGTGTTCTTGAGTGGTATGGTCCTTACGTGTATGTTAGAAGATCTCATGTGTAATTGAAGGGTATGTGTTGAAATTAAAAAATTCTGGTCGCTTAAGAGAGTGGACTCAGTTGATGTGGGGATAAATGCGAGGGTTGTAGAGGATTTCAGTACTAGATGATCTGTGTTTTCAGAAACTTGTAGGTGATTTGAGTTTAATCTCACTATGACATTGTGGCATCATTAGGGTAAAAGTGTTATGAGTTGTTAAGTGTGTCTTGATATATGGCTTCGAGCCAAGTTGGGGAGGTTGCTGTTGATTAGCTAATTGCACGGTTATGTGCTATGTTGGTTACGTCTCGAGGTATGCTGGCGAATCGGTTCTAGTTGCAGAAATTGAGCCGAGGATTGTCGAGTGAAGCAAAATTTCGACAAAGGTTATATTATGTTCCATAGGGTATGAGAATTTCGGAATGTCTAGAGTTGTTGTTGGTAAAGAATGCTCGGTGCATAGAGCAGGAAATTGCTTGGTTGTATTGGGATAAGGGTCTCATTTTACGGTATCAGAATGTCAATAAAGCAAGAGTGGTTCTGTTCGTTAAATCAGGCAATTTGCAGATGAATAAGAGAGAATGACTCTCGAGAATGGTTTTAATGTGTTCAAGAATCTACATGTAGCACTCAGGTGTTTTAAGGTGGTATATGTGACTAACACAGTGTTTTCAATAGAAAATATCAAGACTTGTGGTATTTTTATGTTGATCATGGGATCCTATGTGTCGGTACCTGGAAAGTAAAGGAAGCAAATTTAGATTCGCAGAAAGTTCTTCAGAGTAAAGTATTCTAGAATGTGGTATTTCTGGGAAACAATTGAGAGAGTATTCAGTGGCCTATGGGTGTTAGACAGTGTGTTCTTATGTTCGAGTCTCGTGCGGTAAGCTTGGATTGAGGCATTGTGATGCTACAGCGAGGGAGAAATATCAAGTGGATGATGAATCAAAAAGGGAAATTAGATAGATGGAATAGCTTGATAGTAGACCGAATCGGTATGGTAAGGATGTGGTTAATTCTTCTTATGTGTTCGAGGTAATGGGCTTTTACAGGTATTGTGCAGCAAGGCTCTTGAGTCCTGACAGGTTGCTTAGCTTGGTTCGGGTAGAAGGATTCATTCCTGGCAGTTTAGTTTGTGCAATGGAATTGGGGGAGAGTCCTTGATAAGTTTTACCGTGGTTTAGAGACGTATAAATTGCCTATGGGCATGCGAAGCATGGAATGTGTAATGATTTCTCTTCTTGATGGGATTGATGGAGAGTTCTTGACTAGTGGAGTACGTAGATGTTTGTGGTTAGGAAGGGAGATGGAGTTCTCATGTTATACTAGTATGGTATGGTATATGCGATATGTGGTGGAGGATTGGGATTTGTGTGTGTAAGGTTACGGTTCTGTTCATAATGGAAAGTCATTAAATTCTTAAGCAGCACGGGCAGCTGCAGGTGATTAAAGAATCGATCTTCAAATGATTAAGGAAAATGGTATTGCCAACCATAGTGATTCGATGGGGGTATATGTTCCAGTAAAAGGGCAATGTGATGTAAATTGATAATACTTCGGTAGTGTTGCGGCATTTGGGATCGACTGTTGATATCTGAGTTTGTTTGATGGCACAGGGAAACTTTAGAATACCTTTCGTGGGATGATTGGGTACTTGAGGTGTGATATGTATTCGTACGGCGCAATTTGGGATCAGGTATAGTGATTTGTGTGCTATATGGAGTTGGAGACTAGGAGTTCTCGTGTTCAGGCTATGCAGTTGTTGGAAATCGTGTGTATCGGCACCGTCTAGCGGTTATTGGGATTAGAGGTCCGAGTGGATCTTTCTTTGCTTGGTATGCCAAATTTTGGATATGATATTGGATTGTAGGCTGGTTGTCTCGGTGTTGGGTTATTCTAGACTATTGTGCTACGGGCTAGGCCGGAAATGCCACGGGTTGAGCGGCAAGGTGCATTGGATTATGTTCTTGCAGAGTGGTATATATTTCAAAAGATGCAGTGGACGGCTGAGAAGGATTTCTTTTCTTAATGGGGCATTCGTGATGGATGTCTGTGCAGAGGTTTCTACCATTGATTCAGTTCCGGTATTGAGTGACTTTTCGAATGCATTTTTTTGTGGCCGGGCATGTCGCCGGGTGACATGGCGAATTTCGGCATTTATTTGGTGCCGGGCACCGTATCGTACGGCTCTGGCAGGAGTTATAGTAGTGGAAGGAGCAGCTTCAGGCTTCTTGGTATTGAGTTTGTTGGCAGGCCAATGTGGCTACGTATTTAGCTTGAGTTAGCTTGGTTAGTCTTGAGTTGTGTTGTTGAGGGACAGGTGGATTCGATCGTTATTGAACTTGTTAGTGATCTGGGGAGATCTATGAGTTGCTTTTTCTGTGCTGTGAGGCGTTATGATTTGTTGGTTATGGTCACACGTGGTGCAGATCTATTGGGGATTCATAGTGGAAGTCGAGCAGGAAGAGTAATCGGATGTTTCTCGATAAATGGAGTGTGGGTTATGACCTATCAGGTGGCGTGTCGTATGTTGTTTATTTCACCGTGGGTGGATGAATTGCCTTGGTTTCAGACATCAAATTGGGTGTGGCTGTCGAATTTTGATCAGAGTGTCTTGAGGTGCTCCATGTGTAACAATGTTTGGATAGGATCGCGTATTGTAGCGAGGCTGCGTTGAGTTATGACCTTTTGGGGTAGATTCAGATGTTCTATTTCTATGATGTGAGACGGGGTCTCAGCCTTGTGTTGTGATAATACTGATGAGCTTGAAGTACAACTCTTTTGTTTGAGTTATTTTCATGATATGAGTATATTCAGGTCGTTTCTTGTTGGTACGCGTATTATGCAAGTTGTGGCTTAGGCCTGTATTGAGGTATCATATCACCAGACTGGTGTGTTGGATTCGAGGTGATCCTTAGAGTCATTAATGAAAACGAACAGAATTGATTGCAGCTTATTAGAGAGATAATATCAAGGTATGGCCCGGAAATCTGTTGTGATATTAGACAAAGGGAAGTGGCTTCATGAATGGTCGATCTGAGAGATGGTTACGGTTTATTGCGTGTTCCAGTTGCCGTCGGCGGTATATGAAAGTATATGAAAGTATATGAAAGGGTTTTCTATCGGTATTTGGTTATTGTGGGCAACTGCTGCGAATAGAATTTATCGTTTCGAGTGTTTGAGCTATATAGTATATCATGTGATTGAGGGTTACTACAGCTAGTTCGGGCTTATTCTTAGTATAGATGTGAGGTTCTGATCTTGTGTATGATCTCAGATAGTGCAATGTGGTTCTACGGTTTATGGTTTAGATGGACTGTGAAATTTCAGCTATATTGTGTTGTCGGACCTATATGAGTAGGGTGACGTGAGATCACCGCAGGTATATGCTTGGTAAAGTTATTCAACTGTTGGTTAGCTTCTAGGACAACTCTGGGTACGCTCGAGGATGAGCGTTGGTTTAAGTTGGGGAGGATGTGACGACCCGACCCGTCGTCCCATGTATTACAGCCCCGTTTTTCCCCATTTATTGCTTCTTCATGTTTCATTATCAGCAACGAGTGTGTTATAGTTGAATCGAATTTGTTTGCATAGGAAATGAGACACTTAGTCTCTTTAAGGAAGGCTTAAGTTGGAAAGGTCAACCGGATGTTGACTTATGATTTAGAAGGCTCGGATGTGATTCCAGTGATTCGGTTAGCTTCGGGGGATGATTTGTGACTTGGGAGTGCGATCGGAATTGATTTTGGAGGCCCGGTGTAGAATTAGGCTTGAATTGGCGAGGTTAGTCTTTTTGCGAATTCCGGTGGATGGGTGAGAATTTGATCCGGGGGTTGGAATGGAATTCCGATAGTTGCTGTAGCTTCGTTAAGTGATTTTGTATATGTGTGCAAATTTTCAGGTCATTCGGACATCGTTTGGTCGGGTTTTTGATCGAAAGTGCATTTCGGAAATTCTTGAAGAACTTAGGCTTGAATCCGACGTGAATTGATGATTTTAGTGTTGTTAGGTGTGTTTTGATGATTGGAGCAAGTTCGTATGATGTTTTAAGACATGTTGGTGCTTTTGGTTGAGGTCGCGGGGGCCTCGGGGTGATTTCGGAGGGCTATCGGGATGAAATTCAAGTTGAGGAAATGGCAGATTTTGCTGGTATCTGGTATGTTCGCTTCTGCGGAAATGGACCGCATAAGCGGTTCTGCAGAAGCGTAATCTTGGTCGCAAAAGCGGTCTGGAGTGGAGTTGGGCAGTTCCGCAGAAGCGGAACACTTTTCGCTTAAGCGAGTCCGCAGAAGCGGACAGGCGGTCGCAGAAGCGGGTTTGGCCAGGAGGTGAGCTTCCGCAGAAGCGGAAATTGTGTCGCAGAAGCGGCCCTTGAGTTTTAATGAAATTCCGCATAAGCGGACAAAAACCGCAGAAGCGGTTGCGCGGAAGCGGGCGTGGGGACCGCAGAAGCGGAAACCCCTGGAGCCAGTAGGAGTTTTATATTCATTTTGTTCCGCGAGGGTTATGTTATTTCCACCATTTTTAAGCGAGCTTGGGAGCTATTGGACGGAATTAAAGGGGTATTTCGACTAGGTGTGATTGGAGGTAAGTCCCTTGGCCTAAATACATGGAACTTTGATAGATTTAACATGGAAATTGGTTGAAATTCTTCAAAAAAGGGGTAAAGCTAGGGTTTGAGTTTTGATATTTTAAATTGGGATTTGATAGGTCATTTGAGCTTGGATTTGGGAGTTCTTGGTATGTATGAACTCGTGGCGAGACGAGGAATCCGGTAATGTGAGTTTTGTAATTTTTTGAGAAGTGGGTCCGGGGCTCGGGTTTTGCTAGTTTTGAGATTTCTGCTATTTCTCGATTGTTTTCGATTGGGTATTGTTCCCTTAGCATATTGTGATGTATTCGCTCTGATTTCGGTTAGACTCGACGCGCGTGGAGGCCGATTCGAGGGGCAAAGGCGTCGCGAGCTAGGGATTTCACCGGTTCGAGGTGAGTAATACTTGTAAATGATATCCTGAGGGTTTGAAACCCCAGATTTGTACATCATAGTGCTGTATTGTGGTGACTTGCACGCCAGGTATGAGCGTGGGGTAGAGCACCGTTGGGGATGGTGATTTGGTCCGTCCCGGTTGTTGATTTTACTGCGCAATTGACTAAAACCTGCTTGATGCTATCGTGATTTGGGCTGATTGCCATGTTTTGGCCTTTGTGCCGATTATTTGAATCCTTTAGGGATTATTGTCAGTGTTTTCATGACACTTAGCATATTAAATGATTTCAGTCATGAGTTAAACCCTGTTTTGAAATGTGCAGTCATATTGTTAAAGTTTAAAGACTTAAATTGCATTTTTCTGATGTTTTGAGTTAAAAGCTATTACTTGACATTGCCCGAGTGGCTCATTTGCATGTTCTGGACTGAGGATGGATCGGGCTGCACGCCGCAGCGATACTATGATGATATTGCGCTTGGGCTATAGGAGCCCCTCCGGAGTCTGAACCCCCACAGTGAGTGCGGGTACCCAAATGGATCGGGCTGCGCGCCGCAACGGTCATGTGCATTGCATTGCATTCATGCATTGGTTCCTGTTTGTACTACGTGACATGACATTCAGCACTCTCATTTCATTGGCATTCATGCTACATCTTGCACTGCTTACCAGACGCCCTGGTGTTAATTGTTAGTGGAGTGTTGTGCCCGAGGGGCTGACTTATGTGCGGACTTGCACTATCTGATTACGCATTCATTTGCTTGACTGTTGGAAAAGGATATTTTCTAAAGCATTTTTTTCACGGTTTTACTATTTTTCTCAAAGGGTTGTACTATCTTATATAGCATGATGGAGTGCTCTTACGTGATTTCTTGTCTCTCAGTTATTGTTTACTCTTACTACCACTGAGTTAGAAGTACTCACTTTACTCCCTGCACCTCGCGTGCAGTTGTAGGTATTGCTCACCCGGTGGCGGGTGATTAGCGGACTGAAGGTAATACTAATGTAGCTGAGCAAGGTGACCGCCAGCGTTCGCGGCACCGGATGTTTTCTTTTGTTTTCCAGAAGTTTTACTTGTATATATTTATTGGCCTGTAGTTGTGTTAAGGTTTCCTTAGATGCTCGTGACTTGTGACACCCCGGTCGGGTAGTAATTAACAGTTTCTAATGCCATTAAGTTGTATCTTCTATTCATTTATATTCAATAATTGTTAGTGAAAGGATTTGGGTTAGTTGGCTGGCCTTGTCTTCACGAGAGGCGCCATCACGACCGGGTATGGGAATTGGGTCGTGACAACAGGTTGAGTCGAGCATAACTTTTCACCCTTAGATGGATGGGCAGTCCGAGCGCACTATTTAGATATTGGAGGACATGTTACGCGCTTGTGTCATTGATTTTGGAGGGTCATGGGATCAGTTTCTACCGCTCGCAGAGTTTGCTTATAACAACAGTTACCAGTCGAGTATTCAGTTGGCTCCATATGAGGCTTTGCATGAGAGGCGGTGTAGATCTCCAGTTGGTTGGTTTGAGTCGGGCGAGGCCAGGCTATTGGGTACAGATTTGGTGCAGGATGCTTTAGACAAGGTGAAGGTGATTCAGGAGAGGCTTCATACAACGCAGTCGAGACAAAAGAGCTATGCTGACAGGAAGGTTCGGGATATGTCCTACATGGTTGGTGAGAAGGTTCTGCTGAAGGTTTCACCCATGAAGGGTGTTATGAGATTTGGGAAGAAGGGTAAATTGATTCCTCGGTTCATTGGGCCTTTTGAGGTGCTTCGGAGGATTGGGGAGGTAGCTTATAGCTTGCTTTGCCACCCAGCTTGTCGAGTGTGTACCCGGTATTCCATGTTTCTATGCTCCGGATGTATACTGGGGATCCGTCTTATGTTCTGTATTTCAACACAGTTCAGTTAGATGGTGATTTGACCAATGATGTGGAGCCAGCAGCTATTTTGGAGCGTCAGGTTCGGAAGTTGAGATCAAAAGATATAGCGTCAGTGAAAATGCAGTGGAGAGGTCAGTCCGTGGAGGAGGCTACCTAGGAGACCGAGCGGGATATGCAGAGTAGATATCCTCACCTATTCGAGGATTCAGGTATGTTTCTTGACTCGTTGGAGGACGAACGTTTGTTTAAGAGGGAGAGGATGTAACGACCCGGCCGGTCGTTTCATGAGTTACCGCTCCGTTTCCCCCATTTCTGCTTCTTATTGCTTTGTTTATCGGTTCCATGTATGATCGGGTTGGTTGGCTTGGGTTCGGAAAGGTTTTGGTAAGGTTTGAGACACTTAGTCTCTTTTAAGAAAGCTTAAGTTGGAAAAGTCAACCGGATGTTGACTTATGTGTTAGAGGGCTCGGATGTGAATTCTGATGGTTCGGATAGCATTGGGAGGTGATTTGAGACTTAGGAGCGTGATCAGAATGTGTTTTGGAGGTCCGGAGTAGATTTAGGCTTGAATTGGCGAAAATGAGATTTTGGCGTCTTCCGGTTGATAGGTGGGATTCTGGTATAGGGGTTAGACTGAATTTCCGGAAGTTTCAGTAGCTCCATTGTGTCATTTGGGATGTGCGTGCAAAATTTCAGGTCATTCAGACGTGGTTTGGTATACTTTTTTTTATCAAAAGCGGATTTCGGAAGATTTTAGAACCTTAGGCTTGAATTCGATGTGTTTTGGTTGTTTTGATGTTGTTTGAGGTGTTTTGAAGGTTGGTATAAGTTTGGATGGTAGTATAAGACTTGTTGGTGCTTTTGGTTGAGGTCCCGGGGGCCTCGGGGTGATTTGGATGGTTGGCGGAAAGATTTGGAGTTGGTTGTGACAGTTGAAGTTTCCCATTGCTGTCATAACCGCAGCTGCGGCTAGGGGACCGCAGCGGTCTCGCAGAAGCGAGATTTGAATCGGAAAAGCGGATAGGGCCTGGGAAGGCAGAAACCGCAGAAGCGGTTGAAGAAGCGCACCTGCGATGGCGCAGGTGCGGATTGGGAGTTGCAGATGCGGAATTGGAGGTTTATGTGATTTTCGCAGAAGCGCACCTGGGACCGTAGGTGCGGTCCGCAGGTGTGAGCTTGAGACCGCAGAAGCGGTTTAGCTGGGGCAGAACATATAAATTATTTCCTTCGTGATTTTTGAGCTATTCCACCATTTCTAAGTCGGTTCTTGGAGCTTTTTGAGGAGATATGAAGAAGGATTTCGAGGGGAATTCATTGAGATAAGGAATTTGGACCTAATGCTTGTTCCTATGGTATTATTTCACGGACTAGGGCTGTAATTAATGGAATTTAAGGGTTAAAATTGGGGAAACTAGGTCTTGGAAACTTAGGCCTTTGATTGAGTATTTGATGGACCATTTGTTGTCGGATTTCGGAACTTTTGATATGTATGAAATCGTGGGGAGCTAAGGAGTCTAATGATGTAAAATTTATCGAATTCCGAGACGTGGGTCCGGGGGTCGAGTTTTGATAATTTCAGGAATTACGTTGTTTTTCGATTGTTTTCGAGTGGGCTTTGTCCCTTTTGCATATTTTGATGGTTACGTTCTGATTTTGGATAGATTTGGAGCATCCGGAGGCCGATTCGAGGGGAAAGGCATCGCGAGCTAGAGTTTGGGCCGGATTGAGGTGAGTAATGATTTTAAATGTTGTCCTGAGGGTATGAAACCCCGGATTACACAGCGTTAGGCTATGTTGAGGTGATGCATACGCTAGGTGACGAGCCTGGGGTCGTGCTCTGTTGGGGATTCTGACTTGGTCCATCCCGAATGACTGTTTTATTGCGTATTTGATTGCAAATTGTCTGATATTATTATGTTTTGGGCTAAATGCCATATTTGGGCTTCGTGCCAACTGTTTGGACCCTTAGGGGATTTTCACTGCCACTTCCTCACTATTTTGACTTTATACTTGTACTTAGTCATGCTATATTTTACTACTTCCATAACTCAACCATGTTTACTCTGTTTTAAACACCTTAAATGATATTTTAAAAGATAATTGAGCTTAGCATCATGTTTTACTGTTGCCCGAGGGGCTTATGAGATTCTGACTGAGTAAGGCCGAGGGCCTGTGTTGTGAGGATACTTTTGGGTCGGGCTGCACGCCGCTGTGGTGATACACTGATTATGATTATGAGGCCGAGGGCCTGAGATTTATACGCCACGAGGTGGCTTGTTGATATGAGGCCGAGAGCCTAGTGATTATGTCACGAGATGGTTTGACATTGCGCTTGGGCCGTAAGGGGCCCCTCCCAGAGTCTTTACACCCCAGTGAGCGCGGGTGCCCATTGTGATATGAGATAGAGCCCGAGGGGCTGGTATTGTTCTATGATATTGCCCGAGAGGCGGTTCTTATGTGTTTACCTTTTCTAGCTGCTTTCCTTTATTTGTTTAACTTCTTAAAAGGTTCTTTATGAGATTTCACTGTTTAATTGTTTTACTGATTTTATTCCGCCTCTTATAGCTTATTGTTGTGTTTAATGTGATTTTGTATCACTCAGTCTTCATTTATTGGTATTACTCACTGAGTTGGAGTACTCACTTTACTCCCTGCACCTCTGTGTGCAGATTCGGGCGCTACAGGTCCTGCTTGCGAGGGTTAAGAGCTGTCCAGCAGATTCCGGAGATTCACTAGGTAGCTGCCCGGCGATTCGCAGCCCAGTGCATTCTCCCTCTATCTTATTTCCTTCTGTGTTTTTAGTTATATAATAGTGAAGTAGACCCTTTCAGACTTGTAGTATTATTATAGTTGGTCATGACTGGTGACATCCCGATGTCGGGCTGTGTTTTTATTCCGCAAACTGTATTGTTTGCCTTATTTTGGGATTTTATTCTGTTAAAGACTTAATATTTATTATTCTAATTGCTTAAAGCGAATTGGAAGTGTGTCGGATGGACTTGTCTTCACGAGAGGCACCATCACGACCGGGTCCGGGTTTAGGGTCATGACAATTTCCCCAAAACAATTCCAATACCACAATGATACATAGCCTTTGGCTCAACAACACTGAGTACAACAACAACAACAATAACACGAGAATACGGCAAGTAAATCAACACAAGAATTTAAAAATACCAAGAGACCGAAGAAAGGGTTCATAAAGAAAGACTTGACAAGTAATAATGGTTTCAACAAGAATAACTCAACAATGAGGGAGATAGTGTGTAACAACGATATCAACTAGGAGTAATCCAAATAAGAAGGACCCAACGATAAGAGATATAACATGTAACAATGATTCCAAATGAGTACAACTCAATGATAAGAGAGATACATGTAACAACGATTTCAAATAAATACAACTCAAAGATAAGAGAGATACATGTACAATGACTTCAAATAAGGATAAGTCAACAATGGAGAAGATAACAATAACTTCAATTAAGGATAATCAACTACGGAAGAGATAACATGACAATAGAAGAGGAAACAATTTCAATTTAGGCATATAAGAGTATATTTGGTAATAAAGGGTAGAACATGAACCAATCAACTTCAAATAAGACACGTAAGAGTAAATTTAGCAATGGAGGATTTAACATGATAAGACAACTTCATTTTAATGTATATAAGAACCTGAGAGTCTAAGCCACTCAAATTTCCACATATAAGCCATGTACCCACTCGTCACCTCATGTACACATCCTTCACGTAGTTCAAATAGTGCAAACAAATCAATTCCTACGGGGTAGCTCCCCCACACAATGTTAGGCAAGATACTTACCTCAAAAGCCCTCAATCAACACTCTAAAATAGCTTTTACTTTACAATTCACCTCCGCTTGACTCAAATCAAAGCGAAATTAACTCAATAACATCAAATAATGCAAGATAAATTAGTTCCAATAATTAAAGATATGATCTTTATACAATTTCTCAAAAGTCGACAAAAGTCAACCCCAAGCTCGTCCGGTCAAAACGCGGGTCCAATGGTAGATTCCAACTACCCATGACCCCACGAGTTCATATATGTGATTAGTTTCAAAATCCGATCTAAATCGACTCTCAAAACTCAAATTCTTATCTTTTCAAAAACTTGACAAAGTTTCACAAATTTCATTTTGATTCATATGATTTTGATGTTAAAATATAAGATATATTGATGGAATATTATTAGAAATAGATTGGAATCACTTACCTAAAGTTTGTATTTGAAAATCCCTCTTCAAAATCGCCTCCTACCGAGTCTAGGGTTCCAAATTATGAAAATGAGACTAAGAATCCCATCCCTCAGCTTTTGTCTAGTCGCAGGTGTCGCAATTGCGATGTGGGGTTCGCAAATGCGAAGAAACAATCGCAAAAGCGAAGTCACTCACACCCTGCTACAGTTTCAAATGCGACATTATGTTCGCAATTACGAATTAAGGACACCTCGCAAAAGCGATCAGGATGATCACAAATGCAAATCAAGCATACCCAGCCCCCCATCACAAATGTGAACCTCGAAGATTCAAGCCGAACATCACAAATGCGATATATATATATCACAAATGCAAGACCTGCAACACATGATCACACCAGACAAGGCGGCCTGATCCCATTAGAATACTTTGTAATCCTGCTGAGGCAAACGACCCGAGCTCCCAAATCTAGCCAACCCAAGTGAAAATGAGAGAAAATGAGCTAAGTCCCATATCAAAAATCAAGTCTGCCCAGGTCTTCCTTCTTTGCGATCGCAGAATATGACTCGCGATTGTGAAGGCCAAAATCTTCCAGCTGCCCAAATACCCTTAGCGTTCGCGACCTCTAAGTAGCATTCGTGATGATGTCTGACCCATGCCTTTCGCATTCGCAGTCCCTGAGCCGCATTCGCAATGGCTTAAGCCTGCCAGGCCGATCATTTACTTTCCCTTTTCGCGTTCGCAATTGGACCTCTACTTCACGAAGGAGAGCCAGGTCCTCCCTCGCATTCGTGGAGCCTTCTTCGCGTTCGTTATGAGCAACCAGCTGCCCCTACAGAATTCCTTCTTCACCACCGCGGGATACCCTTCACGATCGCGAAGCAGACCAGCACACCAACATTTTCATCCAACTTTAACTATGCTCCGAGTGATCCGAAACACACCGAGCCACCCGTGACCCTATCCAAATGTACCGGCAACTCCATAAACATACTACAGACCACCTCAAAATCTTGGAACACGTAAAATAACATTAAAACCAAGAATCGCACCTAAAAACCAAATCAATCAACTTCTAAGCATCAAACTCATTACAACCAACTCCAAACGCGAGTAACCATACATAGACAACTCGGAATGATGCCAAATTTTATGTACAAGTCAAAAATCACAGTACAAACCTATTCCAAGGCTCGGAATCCCAAACGGACATTGATAACACCAAAGGCCATTTCTAATCAAACTAAGGAAATTCTAAAACCTTCAAAATGCCAACTTTGAACATTAAGCACCGAAATACTCCCAGTCCACCCAAAACTCGATCCGAACATATGCCCAATTCCATCTAAAATCTTCTTAGACCTCAACTTCGGACATGCTTATCAACAATGGCAATTGGATCCTCCTCATAACCCAAGCTCTTATCTAGCTGAACTGTACTGTAAACCAACACATGTGACCTGTCAGCATGGTACCTACGGAGCATATACACATGGAATACCGGATCAGCTCCTGATAGGCTAGGAGGCAAAGCAAGCCTGTATGCGACCTCTCCAACTCGCTCCAATACCTCAAATAGACCGATGGCCCTCAGACTCATCTTGCCCCTCTTCCCGAACCTCGTGATATCTTCTTCGGTGCGACTTTCAAGAGAACCTTCTCGCCTACTATGAATGACAAATGACGCGCCTTCTAATCTGCATAACTCTTTTGTCTGGATTGTGCTATGTGAAGTCGCTCCTGAATCAACTTTACCTTATCCAAGGCATCCTTTACAAAATCTATACCATATAACCTAGCCTCGAGGGATCAAACCAATCGATGGGAGAACGACATCACCGACCGTACAAGGCCTCAAATGGAGCCATCTCGATGCTGGAGTAATAACTATTGTTATAAGCATGCTCAGCCGACAATAAGAATCGATCCCACTGCCCTCCAAATTCAATCACACATGCTCTGAGCATATCCTCCAGAATCTGAATTGTCCTCTCCAACTGCCTGTCGGTCTGCGGATGAAGGGTTGTGCTGAGCTCTAACCGGTACCCAACTCACTCTGTACAACTCTCCAAAAATGTGAAGTGAACTGAGTGCCTTTATCTAAAATGATGGAAATAGGCATGCCATACAACCGGACGATCTCCTGAATGTAAATATGGGCCAATTCTCTGCAGTGTAAATAGTCGTCACCGGAATAAAGTTTACAGAGTTGGTCAGTTTGTCGACAATGAATGAAACGACATCGAATTCCAACGTTCATGACAAACAAACCACGAAATCCAAATTGACGCGCTCCCACTTCGGCATAGCCATTGTTGATATCTAATTTTGCCCTCATATTTTTTTAAAAATATATAAATGCCTTCAAAATAGCATTTTATGCATCATTATTTAGTTTACAAATAAGTACAAGCATTTTTCTATAATTTTCCATAATTTTAGAGCTTTTAAATTAATTTTTTCTCGCATTTAAATTATATAAATATTAAATAATTATCCCTTTAAATTATTCTTTGATGAATTAGTTACCTAAAATATTATTTCGCACCTATAATATATGTTTCAAATATTTTTACTTCATTTCAGACAATCACATTAGCATTTATAAGCTATATATCTAATTTTACTACAATAGCCTATATTCATATACAAGTGCTTTTTATTTATATTATTTGTGTCAAAACAATATTTTTATAATACAAATATATTATTTTAAGCATTTCAGTGTATAAATAATATTGTCATTTTTTTATTAAGCATTTTTGTAAATTATTTTTTGATAAATTTTGGGTATTTAAATTTAAGCCCAATTTTTGATCAATTTTCGGACCAGAATTCGCCAAATTAGCCCAAGCCCACTCTAAATTACCCAATTCCCAAGCCCAAACAGAAATGAATGACCCCGCTCCCTTTCCTTATATCCCCCAAAACCTAACCCTAACCCCATTTCTTAAAGACCGCCGCCTCTGTCACTCCTCTCTTCTTCACTAAACTCTAGCCGGCTCCCCTAAATCCCTCTCCTAAACCCACGGATAATGGGATTCGACTACTATTCTCTTCTCATATTTGAATCCTTTTGGTACTAGTTGTCCGTTTTTGGTGTTACCTAAGTGCTTGCCTAAACATGGCAAGCAATAACTTCTGCAATCGAACCAAAGGGGTTCGAATCTTTGATTTTGAACATTGTTTCGTCTACATACGTTCAATACTGTATTATGTGAGTCCGATTTCATTTTGATTTCTATTGATTTACACTTTCCCTAAAAAACTAGGGCTTACCAGATTTCTCTCCTAAATTGATTTTGAACTGATTTTGCATGTTTTCTTTCCTTATTTGTTGATTGATTTATTTTGTTTCATTATGTGTTCGTTCAATCTTTACTGTTATATAAACCCCCCCCCCCTCCATTTCCCTTTTTGGGAGAGACTTGAATCGACATATTCTTCACTAAAATTAGGGTTTTTGATATTCTCTTATTCTGTATTCTATTTTGGACGGCTGAAAGCTAAGGCCACTTGTTGAAGACCCCTTTTCCTCGCGAAATCGGGTTTACGACATTTAGGAAGACAACTCTATTCCCGTTTGGGAATTGGATTTTTTGGATTTGAAGAGTCGCCACCTAATGATTAAGTGCATTAGGACACTAAGGATTTTGAATTGGAAAACCAGAGTTCGGGTAAGGGCTAGAAATTATCTCGAGGAGAAGGTGTTAGGCACCCCTCAAGATCCACTAGTGTGGTTCCCGGCCATGCTATGTTGTGACTATAAATGCAGACAAATAATTCTATACACAAAGGTCGCAAATAGGTACGTGACAAGCATGTTGAGATTAAGAACTAAGTTGTCTCACACTTTGTTTAAGAAAACGTCCAAGTACAGAAATTTAAATAAAAGAAATGAATATTTAGAAGACAAGAATAGTGCAGTAAATTAAAGAAGAGTTTTGGGTGGCTGAAACAAAGAAAAAATTTTATTGATAACAAAGTTACATAAAGGAAAGGGGTCCTAGGTTAGTAAAACACATGGATCATCCACACAACACTGGTAGCCAATCGTACGCATGGTGTTATCGTGATATCATCATCTCCATGTCTACTCTCCCCACCCCGTTAAGGTATTAAGCGCAGAATGGTATCGTTACCTACTGCGTGCTATTATCCGTCCCACCTATCAGTACCGGAGGCATTTGAGACTACTAATCCTAAAAGGGGAGGGAGTTAGGCTTTTCAGAGTTTAAAAAAGGTTAAAAAGTTAGGGCAACAATCAAAACACGTAAACAATCAGAGGGGAACTGGTAGCAATTAAGGGCTCAAATATGCCTCCTCATTTAAAAAAACAACTTATTTAGCACGACTGACAAATACTGGTTAGGTCTTTAATTAAAATTAATGCAGGAAAAGTTGATTTACCACATATTTCCCAGATAGGGAGTCCAGATTAGTCCTGCTTAGATGTAGTTGTCGAAACTGACAGTTGGTTAATTACTTAACTATTTGCCTGTGCGTTAAACGGGACTTATATGCATGATATCTACTAATTCAGGAACGGAGGAATAAACTGATTGCAATAAGAATTGTTGCTTGTAAGCTCTGCAAGTGTTTGAAATTACCACTGATTTTAGATTTAAGAGCGGGAGGGCGATTCATATTAAGTTGATAGCTCCTATGGGCATGCTTTCTGAGTGCTACTGATTTTACCGCTGTTTATTGTCATGCAGAGATCCTATAGGCAGGTCATCTATATGTAATTGGTTATCTTAAATCCTATAAGCAGATTTGCCTAGTGACCGGTGCATATGCAAAATGCAGGATGTCCTATAGGCATATTATCTATATGATATGCAGAATTTCAGCAACGATTTATGGGCATGGTATCTATCTGAGATGCAGAGGTTCAAAAATAGTAATTCCTAAGGCATGGCATCTACATAAGATGTTATGTTTCGAAAGTAAGTATCCTACAAACATGATTTCTATGTGAGNTTTTGGAAGTTGAGAGTCGCCACCTAATAATTAGATGCATTAGGACACTGAGAGTTTTGAGTTTGAAAATCAGAGTTCGGGTAAGGGCTAGAAATTATCTCGAGGGAAAGGTGTTAGGCACCCCTCAAGATCCACTAGTGTGGTTCCCGGCCATGCTATGTTGTGACATTAATGCAAATAAGTATACAAATAACTTCACACATAAGGGTTACAAATAGATACGTAACAAGCATGTTGGAATCAAGGTCTAGATGAACTACAATTTGTTTGAGGGAGGGTCTAAATGCAGAAAATTAATCAAGACATTGAATAAACAAAGAAGAAAAATTTAGGGGAAAAAGGAATAATGCAGTAAAATTAAAGAGGGGTTTTGGGTAGTTGAAAAGACAGAATTTTATTGATATTAAACAATGTCACATAAAGGAAAGGGGGTCCTAGGTTTGTAAAACACATGGATCATCCACACAACACCGGTAATCAATCGTACGCATAGCGTTATCATGTGATCATCATCTCCATGTCTACCCTTCCCACCCCGTTAAGGTATTTAAGCGCGGAATGGTATCGTTACCTACTGCATGCTATTACACGTCCCACCTATCAGTCCCGGAGGTGTTTAGGACTACTAATCCTAAAAGGGAGGGAGCTTGGATTTTCAGGGGTTTTAAAAGGATAAAATTCTAGGGCGACAAACAAAACACATAAAGCAGTTAATGGGGGAATAAGAACAATCAAAGGCTCAAGTAGGCCTCCTCACTTAAAGAAACGAATTGTTTAGCATGTCTTACACATACTGTTTAGGTCATTAATTAAAATTACCGTAGGAAGAATTGATTTACCACATATTTCCTAGATAGGGAGTCCAAATTAGTCCTGCTTAGATGTAGTTGTCGATAACTGACAGTTGATTAATTATCTAACTATTTGTATGTTAAACAGGGCCTATAGGCATGATATCTATTAATCCAGGGACGGAGGAATAACTGATTGCAAAAAGTCATTAGTTATAAGCTCTACGAGTGTTAAACAAATTGCCACTGATTTTAAACTTAGGAACGAGTAGCGATTCTGATTAAGTTGATAGTTCCTATAGGCATGCTTTCTAGGTGTAACTGATTTTGAGCAGAGATCCTATAAGCAGGTCATCTATATGTAATGAGTTATTTTAACTCCTATAAGGAGGCTTGCCTAATGACAAATGTATATGCAAAGTGCAGGAAGTCCTATAGGCATATTATCTATACAATATGCAGAGCTTCATTATCGATTTATTGCCATGGTATTATTACAAAGTGCAGAAAACATATGGGCATGGTATCTATGTGGAAAATGCAGGCTTTGAAAGTGATAACCCTATGAACATGGTTTGTAGGCGAGATGCAGAATTTAAAGAGTAAATATCCTATAGACATGGTATCTACATGAAAATACAGAGTTTGAAAGTAATGATCCTATGAATATGATTTCTATGTGAGATGCAGAATTTTAAAGGGTAAATATCCTATAGACATGATTTCTATGTGAAAATGCAGAATTTTAAAGAGTAAATATCTTATAGACATGATTTCTATGCGAAAATGCAGAATTTTAAAGAGTAAATATCTTATAGACATGATTTCTGCCCCTTTGGCATGCATTCAGTCCCATCCCTTTCACTATACCCCAGTAGTTATTACAAAGTTATTACAAAGCTTATTACAGACCAAGCGAATCAGAAGGAATAATAAAATTACATCAGTGATTACATCTACATCTAATCAGCCTAATCCAGACTCAAAGTCTAATAATATGAGATAAACCAACTTCTCGGATCGGATTTTCAAAGCCTTTCTCTTATTTGGGATGTGTCAAAGTTCCAAGGAACTTCAAGAATTCCAGGCAATGCTTACACCCCAAATATCATTGAAGAGTTAAGAACATAGTGCAGTGTGGAAGGGCCAGCCCTCAAATGTCCAAGTTCAGAGGGAACTCAAGGTCCCAAGGCAAGTCTCATAGGAGGGGGGCAGAACTTAGAGACTAGGAGTAAGTGTAAGTGCAATGAAAGGGAATTAGGGGGAGCCAGGGAACTGGCTGGTGGTCATGCCCAGCAACTGGAATGCTGGCACACCCCTGACCAGCCGGTTAGCTTAAAAATTAAAGAGTTAGGACCTTTTGAAGGTCAGGTTCAGCCCTGGACAGCAACTTGGATGCTGCCAGGCTATACCTTAACTCAATACACATAAGGGAATGGGGGTATGGGAAATTGAAAGAGGTTAGGATCCAAAGGACCCAGTTTTAATCCATGACAATAACTTTGTATATTGCCATGTCTTAAACTACAGCCCAAGCACATAAAAGGGGGATGGGGATAGGGATTCATTGCAGCAACAGATAGCAAGACATGAGTATTACTTTAAAGTTGAACTCTACAAAGCAGTAAAGTAGGCATGGGCATAAAAGCTTGTAAATAAACACATTGGAGTTGATGCTAGAATCAAAAGTAGGACATACCAGTTTCAGAAAAATAAATGAAAAGCAGAAGCTTTGGTAAGCCAAATTGCGAGCAAGCAATGCAAAAGATCTCAGAAGAGAGTAAAGAGTGCAAGAGAGTTTGTGATTCGAAAATCAGTGAATGAGGATTGTTGAAAGTATAGAAGGGAAGGCCTTTTTTATAGTGCAGCAAGTAAGTAAGAAAAGGTAAGGAAAATAGCCTTGAAAATCAATTCCCCTTCAATTAAGGGATTCTGATTTCCAACGGGTAAAGATAATTAAGGAAAGGGTCAATCAGAATATTTTCCCAAGCAGTACAATAAAGGGTAAATACATAAAAACTATTTAAGGTAAAAGTCTAGTGGTACTTGATTTGTGAAAAACAAGGAAAGGGAATCAGTAGAACAGCCAGTAAAAGAACCAAGTTGAAAGCCTTGTTCGATTGAACCGAGTCAGAAAAGTGGTAAAAGAAAGTTTAATTTAGGGGAAAATCAGTAACAATCAAATAAGCAACATTAAAGGAATTCAGAATCAATTAACAGTTGGCAAGACCTTTGAAAGAGAAGCTCTCATATATAAAACACATAGACATGTCAAGCAAGAAGGATTTCATGTTAATTACGAAAGACTAGCAAGAAAGTTTCAAANAGCTGTAATGTGGCTATAATTGAAATGCAGATAGGCTATATATTAAATAGCCAATTTCCCCTTTTAATTTAATTAAAATAGTTAATATAAATTTAAAACAAATTTAAAAGCACTAAATTAATTAATAATATATAAATGTTAATCAAAAAATACTGGGAGCAATTTTATAATTGTAAAATGCTATTAATCGCAACATAGGCTATAATTGCAATTTTATGCAATTTTAGCTTAGAAATATCGAATAAATTTATAAAAAAAATGCAAAAATCACCTTAATTGTATGTAAATATGAGGATGAAAATAAATTACTCACCAGAATGATAGTTTTGGGAATAATTATTGGATTTTATACTGCTAAAACAAATAATAAAATGATTTTAAAAAGCTTTAAAAAATAAAAAAAATATCAAAATTCTTGGGCATACTTATATATGCATGTACATGCTATTTTGAGAATATTTTGAGTGTAAAAATAGATAGGGAAAAATTAGGTATCAACACCACTAAGACCTTGTTACTAAACCTTCTCGTGCTGCGAGCATTGCCTAGAGTTCTTTGGAGCTCTTGGGAACTTTGACGCATTGGGATTCAGGGTTCTTGTGGAATTTTGTTCCTTACTTTTATTCGTTTAGTTAGTGAGTTACTAGACTTTGCCACTTCATTTCTATTTGCTTGCCATTTGCATATGTTTTCACTTTTGGAGGTCGTAGCTTAATATGTTTTCTGGGTTGTTCTTATGTGCAATTCTAATTGCTTCACTACAATTTTAGGTCTATTTAACCTTTGACTTCATTATGTTGGTAATTTGAAACATTCCTAAGCCCGACTCGAGTAAACTAGATTCTTCTTTAAGTCTATTTGCCAATGTGTTATGAACTACTGCTGTTTGGGACCTTTGCACTTGTTAGCATGTCTTTGGTATCTATTCTTGCTTCAGGCTGTCAATTCTTTTATTTGAACATGCTTTACCTGTATAATTTGTACTCTTTTTAGCTAACTAGTCAATTATGTTCAGAACATGAATATTTACATATACCATAGGGTACAAGTCTATCATCTTATCCTATTCTGAATTTTTGTGGTGGTATTTTGCCTATGTAGCATGTTCTAATCCTGTATCACAAATTTTATTATCAACCATGACTAGTTCTCTATCAATATTCCCTTTAGCATGTTTTTGGCTCCCTTGATTCACCAGTAGTTGTCATGATTTGCTTCCCTATCCTGTCTAAATGTTGTTCTGCTATCAAATTAACATGACTATTTTGTAACACTAGGACCTATACTTAGCATAATTTGGACCTTTTAGGTTTTCGCTCATTTTGTACTATGAATCTGGGTATGATAACTTTTGCCAATCTTGGAAACTTGTTATTTCCTTAACACTGCTAATGTGTGATTGGCTATGCGCTGAGTGTTGAACCTGTTTGTTCTTAAATACTGTGACATGTTCGATTATCTGCTCTATATGCTTATCTTGACTTTGTCTGTACCCCTCAATTCCTGCCTCTCAACCATTGTCCACTCCCTTTCACTTGTCAGCTATGCTCTCTGAACCTCTTATTCTTAGCCGGCTGAAAGCCAAGGCTACCAAGGTTTTTACTACTTACCTCCCTAGTGTGAGAACTACTCGGGGTCCTTTTGAGGCCCTTGTGAACTCTGACACACTAGGGTTTGGGTCCTTAATCATTTCCCCTAACGCTAGAACCTGAATTATCCCAATTCTTTCTTCTTACTGTCCCATGAACCTGTAAGCTGGCTGGCTTAAGTAATTCAATGTTTGGCAATATGATTGTGTGATTTGGCTTCAAGCTCTTCTATGGATTCTGGGTTGTGTTGATGAACATGGCTTTGTGTTGAAAGTCTGGGTATGCTGCTAAAGGCCCAGACAATACTGGGTATTTATTTGGGCCTGTTGTGGGCTTAGTGTCACTATTTGTACCACGTTTATAACTACTTTATTGTTGGGCCTGTAATAATTTCGTAATGAACAATGGGGTATGAGTAAAATTGGGGAAGGGGTAGATTTTAATATTTGCATACAAAATGGGTAGATTATATGCCTATAGGACTTAGTAATTTATTTGCTATATGTGCTATTCAATTACTATGTGCACTATGAAAATCATGCCATTAGGGGAAGCACGCACACACACATAGCCTGCTAGCAAACATGAATAAAAATGCTGTAATTATTCTTGCTGCTACATGTTGATAGAAAACCTGCCTATAGGAACAAATGTCACTAAACTTTCTTTCAATTCATCTTGGCATATTCACTAGAAATCATGCCTATAGGTTTTTAATCATCTCATTTGTTACTGCATCGCACTGTTCAACTAGAAAACATGTCTATAAGATTGAGTGTAATGATACAATAGGCTCTAAGTACTACACGTTAGAGATCCTGCCTATAGGGAATAATTGTTTGCCATAATTTGTTAATGCTAGACCACTCGACTACTCTTTTATGTACGCTACTGTTTGATGGCATGAATAATTCTAGGGCTTTTCCCTAACAGCTTTTGCTATCTTTGGACTGCGTAGATCACCCAGGCATAGTACCTATAGGTCTAATAACCTGAAACCTCCAATTTTAATAATCAACTTATAACAACTGTATAATCCCTTCTACAAGCGATATCTTGCATTTGAAATGGCTTGCATGCTTTAATTCAAAGTCACCTAGCAATCATGTCTATAGCGTTTAAGGTTCTTAGTTCTGAAACCTCTTAACTTGAATATTTGTCTTGCGTGCATTTGTTGCTTATGTGTGGAGGCAAACTTGAGCGTTAACTGCCTATATGTGAAGTCCAATGTGCTTTTGTGTATGTGGCCTAGTTTTGACATTTTTGAGCAGTGTAAGTGAGGTCTAGATCCACCCAAATAGAGGTCCAATACCTCCTGGGCCATAGGTATAGGACGGGTAGTGTACGCATAGGGTACAACTTAGAATTGAATTAGAACGCTTTTAGGTAATAACTTTAACATAGTAATCGGGATGCCGGAGATGATAGTCTGTGCCCGCTGAATAATTTGGGTAACTCCCTATTCTATGGGAGTTGCGAAGTATTATTTATGTTACACGCGGTGATCCTTTAGACGAAAAAACTTAGGACCCCCCTTTTTTTCTCCATGTGCGGTTATTAGATCAAAATAATTGTATCCCTATCTTTGTAATAAGACTTGTACTAACCTTGTTGAAATAAAATTCTTTCACTTTTGAATTTCCTTTATTTATTTGATCACCTAGTTTAAATGTAATCCATTTAATCTTAAGTTTGGCTGGGACCCACAGTTGTCGATCTCGAAGAGTGCCTAACATCTTCTCTTTGAGGTAATTGGAGCCCTTACCGATCTTTGGTGACAAGGACTAGTTAAAATAGAGTTGTTTGCAAAAAGGTTCCCTAATGCACCTTAAAATCGTTAGGTGGCGACTCTCCTCTTTTAATACCTCCATTAAAAGAGTTGTCACACGTCGAAACCCGCTTTCACGAGAAAACGGGGCGCGACAGCATGGCGACTCTGCCGGGGATATACTTAGGCTCTTACCATAATTAATTCGGCTTATGTGGATTATTTTGTTTGTTATAACATGCACATTCCTTTTCCATCTTTATTTGTTAAATTTTTCTATTACATGCACATCCATTTACCGTTCACCTTTACTTTTTTAAACCCGTTATAACATGCACATCCCTTCGCTTCTCCACCTTTATTTGCTTAAATTTATTATAACATGCACATCCCTTTAACCATCCACCCTTATTTGCCATAACTGCTTTTCATTCGCTTAAAGACTACTATATCATGCTGCTCCCGTCCATACTCCCTTGTTTGTTTATCACATTTATGCATTTATTCCACGAACTAACTTCTTCCTTTGTCTTTCTTTTATGTTTTTCATGTTTTACCTTAATACTGTATTTACCATTTTTTACATATTTATCATGCAAATACTTGGCAATGTGTTATTATCTCTGCATAAAGCATGCTCCACATCATACTCCACTCGTGCCAATTATCAACATAGCGGCGCTTGATGAATGTCCGTGTTCTTCCAAAATTACCCTTTTCAAAATCGGAAAGGCTTATTTGCGGCAGACTAGTCGATCAGCGGTGCAGTTGACGGTCCCATACCTTTCCCTCTCAAGTTGTCCACTTGAGAGTACCAGTCTAGGCCATTCTAGAAACCATACTCCAATATCAAATGTACATGCATCATGTTAAACCTAGTACGGGTTATAACGTTGTGAACGTGATATCCCACTAAGATAAACCTTGTCCAAAGTCCGACGAGATTTCCACAATCCCAAGGGACACTGTCACGTTATGTGCATTACTTGGAGAAAATATGCCAATATGTTGATCATTAATGTGTAAATAGTCGAATCTGAAGGGGGAAAGGGCTGACTCTATTTGTTTGCAGAATATAAAGCATGAAGTCCCCAGTTCGACATGGTCCAAAACACCCCACCTCTGCTGCTGGATTGGTGGAAAAATCTCGCACCTAGAGACAAGAATCATGTGAGAAGGGTCCTTGGTAATCTGCCGTCTTTGTTAGACATCCGACCGAATAGAGCATTGATTGAGGCCGCTACTATGTTTAAGGATGAGAAAAGGGATGTCTTTTGTTTCGGTGACATAGAAATGACCCCTCTCTTGGAGGAAATATGAGGTTTTTCTAAGCTGCTATGGGATAGTTCAGGGTTATTAGCGCCAGAGAATCGCACCCCAAGCGGTTTTTTGAAAATGCCGAGTTTCAAGAAAAATGATGAATTGCTTTGTTTGAAGAAGTCGTACATCCCATTTGAATTCCTTTATGAGCGTTACGAGCACAGTAAGTCATATAGTCTTCATTATGAGGAACTGCCATTACCTCCTTGGGTTGGACGCACCGTCGAGTTTATGTGTACATTGTTTATTTATTGGGGTTGTTGATATTTTCGATAAAAGGGGGAAGGATCCACACTCGTCTAGCATGGTCGCTAGGACCCTAATGGAAGTCATTGACGGACAAACCTATACTGTCATCCCCATTATCTTGGCTGAGATGTACCACGCTCTAGATCGGTGCAAGCATGGGTTTGGGCACTTCGAGGGTTTTAATCTACTACTGCAAGTTTGGTTATTAGAATATTTTCAAAGAGGAGAGTATCGCCAAGAGCTCCTGTGTCGACCATTGAATGACCACATAGCTTACCATCACCCAAAGAGAGTGACATTTATCCCAGATAGATTTGCACAACCTGGAAATGCTGTGAGCTGGTGCGCTTCTTCAGCAATCTGAGGGACGAGTAGGTACATTGGATGTTCGAATGGTTTCCTAGCAGTGAGTTCATTATTAGGTCAAGAGAGACTACACGTCTAGTACTGATCGGGTTGAGGGGAATCTATCCTTATGCTCATATCAGGGTAATGAGACAAGCGGGAAGAAAATAGGTTATACATGGGGTTTCCAACGTGGTCCAGTACAAAGCAGATTTTAAAAGGGACATTATACCATTAAAGTTCAAGGCACATCATATGTGGAGTCAGAAGGTCATTGTGGAAAAGGATACTATTGAGCCTGACAGATATCATGCCGGTCATGTGTACTTCCACCTATCATGGCTAGTGGATGATATAGCAGGAGACGCCAAGCCGGGAGTTAATCTGAAAAACAGGATCATAGATGACGTTGCTGAAGCACAGGTCAAGTACAGTAGAATATGCAAGAGGGTCTTTGACTCTGAAGCTAGGCATCTAGAGCAACACAAAGTGAATATGGAATCAATCAACGAATGCGGGGAAACTGCCACCAAATCAAAAGAGCGATTGGAATATCCGGAGCAAAGGTTGATGGAACGTGAAGGAAACATGAGAAAGAGGGTTGCAGGATGTCAAAACATGTATGGCAATGAAGGAGGGCTCCTAGCAAAGACTTATCGATTGCTAGATATGCGTGACTTGGGGAATCTAATCGATGGAGTCAAGAGAGCCAAGCACGGGAGGGTCCTTCTGGGATCGAGTAGATTAGGGGAATGTTATTTTACTGCTCTCTATTTTAGTTTAGATTTCGATTGTAATAAGGCAAATGTCACTAGTAACCTTCTTATTGTTGTCGTTTTAGTAAAGATTTGATTCATTTTCATATTAATAAAGTGACGCAATTATTGCATTAATTTTCTCCAAGTCTATGTGTCGCTAGGCCAACCTCAGGCACAACGAGGTCCCCCAAATTAGGATGCAAATTTATTTTGCAAAGCATGTTCAATATTGCAAGCATTTTTTCAATATCCCTTACTGAATCGGTTACCTTTTATTTTCCTTTCTTTTGATTATTCCAATTCCCCAAGGTTGGTTTGTGCATACTGCCATCATCCGCATATCATACTAGATCTAGAGGTCCTCCACCTCCTCCTCCACCAAGTGATCCTAAAAGCAGAAGCAAAGGGAAAGGAAAGATGGAAGATTAAAGTGGTATCAGAAAGGACAATGCAGAATATGTTGAGACTTTGGATGGTCGGAGTACTCCAGCACAGAAAGAATTGGTCCTGCACCTGTAACAAAAAATACTTGAGTTACAAGGAGAACTTGAGCAGGTTCGGAACTTGGAAAACTTTTCCCTCACCCTAAATGTCCTCGATATCAACCAGCAAAACACAAATGCCCAAAACACACATAATGAAAACCTACCACCAATTCCTCCCGCACCACATCAATATGCCACACCTCCTCAGAACAAAAACCTCCACCGGTACATACTCCTCAACAGCAACATCACCATCCGACTCAATACCTACAAACGACCACATACCACACTCCCCAGAATGCGCCGCAAGCTACTCCTGATCCACAAAACTCAACCAATGACCACCATTATGCCCAGATTCCCGGATTCTAGCAAAGAAATCCTATATATGTGGAAAATTTACCCCACACCCCACAATAAACCCTATATATACTGGAGTACACTGAGAAGGACCTGCTCATCGAGAACTTGGCGGAAGAACTCAAGAAGCTCACTGGCAGAGTTTTGAGTATTGAAGGTGGTAACGACATTAAAGGTTTGAATTAGGAAGACTTGTGCATTCAACCAGATGTAGAATCGCCGGAGGGTTACAAGCCTTCCAAGTTCGAAATGTTCGAGGGAACGTGTGATCCAAAGGTACATTTGAGGAAATATTGTGACAAACTGGTTGGATTTGGCAAAGATGAACGAATCTGTATGAAGCTGTTCATAAGGAGCCTCACTAGAGATGCTTTGTCTTGGTACATCAGTCAGAACCCAAAAAAGTGGGTTAATTGGGTGAGGATGGTGTCAGATTTCATGGATTGATTCAGGTTCAACACAGAAAATGCTCCAGACATTTTCTACATTCAAAATCCCGAGAAGAAACCAACAGAAACCTTCCGTGAGTACGCCATTGGATGGAGGTCTGAAGCTGCAAAGGTAAGACAAGCATTTGAAGAAGAACAGATGAATAAGTTCTTCGTCATAGCTCAAGAACCACAATACTTTGAAAGGTTTATGGTTATTGAAGCTTTGCAGTCGAGAGGTATCTCTAAGAATAAAGAAGTGGGTGCAGCAATGGTAGCCCAAGGTCCGAAGTCTCCTCTTACACACCAAACACCTCCACCCACATGCCAGCATTCACCCCCCAGATACCAACAACCTGCTGCCACCTACCAAACTTATTGCACCTAACACGCATATTACCACTCACCACCACCAGCCCACCAAAATTATCAAAAACCAAGACCAAATTTCGACTGTAGACCACCTAGACAATAAGCTCTGATTGCTGAACCCGTAGACCGACTCTATGACAGACTGAAGGCTGCCGGTTATGTCACTCCCATTCCTGCTGTAGCTATGGAAAACTCTTCTCAATGGATTAACCCAAACAAGATATGTGCCTATCACTCATGCATGAAGGGTCATACCATTTATGAATGTCTCACTCTGAAGGACAAGATCCAGACATTAATTGACACTAAAGTCATACAGGGAAAGGAGACTGCTCCTAATGTTCGTAATATTCCTCTCCTAGATCACATAGGTGAGGGAGTGAATGTGATAGAGACCGATGAAGAATGGGATCCGGAAGGGTGAATTGGACTAAGTTCGGGGGGGGGGGGGGGGATGATCCTAAAACATATCCAGTCACCCTCACACCCATTGTAGTGCGAACCCGGGCACCAATTGAAGTTGAAGTAGCCGCACTAACACCGTTTGAAGTTGAGGTGTCCACGCCCTTCACTGTGATGGTATCACCTACTCCCTCTTACAAATGTAATGCCATCCCATGGGATTATGTTGCAGAAGCAAGGAGGAAAGGAAAAGCAAAAGTGGAAGAAACAGGCACAACACAAGGCATGACTAGAACCGGTAGGGTTTATACATCTGAGCATCTGGGAGAAACAAGCACAAAAGCCGCATCTAAGCCGCCTGTCATTGAAATTGGCCTTGACGACCTTTGGAGGAATGTGAAAGCAAGAGAATACTCTGTGGTTGACCAGTCAAACAAAACTCCCGCTTAGATATCTGTTTTAACACTACTGTAAAACTCAGAGACACACAGGAACACTCTAATGAGGGTGCTGAGTGAAGCTTATGTACCCACCAACATCCCTAGTGGGGAAATGACAAACATGGTTGGGCAGGTGTTAGAAAGTCACAAAATTACTTTTCATGAAGACGAGTTGCCACCGGAAGGACTTAGTCACAACAGGGCACTACATATCATAGTGCAATTTGAGGACAAATTCATCGCCAGGGTCATGATAGATAGGGGTTCAAGTCTCAACATATGTCTGCTAACTACTCTGAAGAGGCTAGGTAAAGGTCTACACGAGATACGAGCATGAAGTATGAATGTGAAAGCGTTTGATGGATCTCAAAGGGCCACAATCGGGGAAATCAACCTCTACTTACAAAATGGGTCCGACTTGGTTCGATGTTGAGTTCCAAGTTCTGGATATATCCGCTACCTTCAATCTATTGTTCGGACAACCCTGGATACATGCCGCTGGGGCTGTAGCTTCTACTCTGTATCAGGCTGTGAAGTTTGAATAGAATCATCAGGATGTGATCATCCATGGAGACAGGAGTAATCCCATCTATACCAATCAGACTATTCCCGTCATCGAGAACAGGAAAAAGCTGAGAGGAGAAACATACCATCGCATTGAGCGCATCAACACAATTAAAAAGAACAATTGGTGGAGTAACAAGATAGAAAGCATATTGCTATGGACAAGGTATGATCGTGGCAAGGGTCTCGGCAAGAATCTCCAAGGGATCACCAAACTGGTACAACTGAAGTGTCATGGTACAACTTTCGGGATTGGGTATGAATACACTTGGCAAGAGTATCAGGATTGGTCGCCACCATGGCGTGGTCCTTATTATCTGCTGGAACAACCAGTACCACCAGACATTTCAACAAGCTGACATGATATGAGCATCTGAAGAAGATGAAGCTTTAGCTGGCATAGGGAATCTATTTTGGGACGATGAAGATATGGACTGCAGTGTGATAGTTGAGGAGGAGGAGGAAGAGGAGGATGACCTTACTATCCAGACCATGGAGAAAGGAGATGTTCTCAAGAACTGGACTGTTGCACCATCCCGAACCCGTCGAGTTCCTGTGTAGCCTGGCAATTAGCAAAATTTATTTTTAAAAGCAATTTTGTGCATTTAAGACATTTTCAGTATTTTGTTTTGAACGTATTTTGTTTAGAAATAATTGCTCGAGTCATTGAGCCGTACTAGTTTTGATCTTTTCAAGATTTTTTTAATGCATTGCTATTTTAGTATTTATTATTATCCTTTACCTTTTCTCTCTACAACATCATTATACTTATCCCAATGAACCTACGATTGTGACATGTGATGACACAATGCAACATAAGTATAATGATTCAGAGGATCTGAAAGATGATACAATACATGAGGCAATTGTCAAAGAAGTGGAAATTTTTTAAAACAAGCCCAAGTCTAATTTGGACGAGATCGAGACGGTTAATTTAGGGGATTCTAAAACTGTAAGGCCACGTGGAAATTTTTGCTCAAAAACCCAAACCCTCGTAGTGCAAAGTTAGGAATATGTGTTAGAAATTTGTAAAATTCTTCACGGCGAGCTTGCTCGCCGCGGTTCGGACCTTTTGGATTGATCTGTGGATTTAAAAGTTAAGGAATAATAATTTTCCAAAAAGCGCGTTTCCGAGGTCCATTATGCGGTCGCATAATAGCTATGCGGACCGCATAGTCGCCGTAGAGTGAATCAGTATGCTGGTTAGTTTTGAAGTCAATTATGCGGCCAATTATGCGATCGCATAATCAATATGCGGGCCGTATAGTCATCGCATAATCTTCTTGAGATTTTGCGAGGGGCAGTTCTGCGGTGCATTATGCGAATGCAGAACACGTATGCGGACCGCATTCTTGTCGCATACCCAGACAGTGTGCTCCAGTTTTGGGGGCCATTCTGCGGTCCCTTTTTGCGGGCCGCATGTCAACTATGCGATTGCAGATTGTGTCGGGGCTCCTATTTTCTAACTTTTGAAACCCGACCCCATCCCATTAAAAATACTCCATTAGACCATTTTATGCTATTTTCTACTGAATTTAGAGTGAGAGCAAGAGTTCTAGAGGGAGAAAGTGATCCCCACAAAGCTTCTACTCAATCCTTGCCCCAAATCCTTGAAGATTATCAAGTAAAATTACTAGGTCTTCATCCTAAGAGGTAAGAACTTGTGCCCTAATCTATGATTTCGAAATTTCTATTAAAATAAGTGATTAACAAGTGGGTTCATGAGTATAAGGATTGATAATCTTGCATGCATGAGTGACAATAGTATATGGGGAGGTTTTAAGTTAAAAGGATAGCAATGGGGGTGTAAGATGATAAAAATCTCTCACAAAAGGGTCGCAAAATCACAATGCACACTTAGTGCTTGGTAATATATTCAAATGAGCTTGAATCTTAATCATGTCCCTAATTCTTGGTTCAATTTGTAATCCTTATGAAATATATTGAAGTTGCTAGGAAATTCAAGAATTATTGTAAGGATTTAAGGAAAGTTCTTTTGAGGTATGTATGACTAAAACCCTCTCTTTTTAGAAATTGAGCTCCGTTGGTATTTTTTGTAAATGCGGTAAGATTAAAGTTGGATTGATGAATTGATTGTTATTCCTCATGAATTGGTGTTGCAACCTTATATACGTTAAAGGTGTGTCTCAATATGATCAATGTGCTATCCTTGATAATTTAAAGATGTGCGAAGAATATGAATCATGTATTGAAATGCCTAGACCTCAAATCAAGATTGAAACTGCGATTGTTATGCCATCTGTGTGAAATCTTATCTATGCTTACAACTTAAATTGATCTCGTATGTGACTATTATTCTAAATTGCAAAGTGAACATTGAATTTGGAAATGATGTGAAGTGTGGCCTAGTGCCAAGTATGATGTGATAATTGTGGCCCCAAGTGCCTTCGAATTGATATACTTGGACTAAAGATTGAGATGAGATGAATAATGAAAAAGGAACAACGTCTTGGTATGACGGCCTAGCCGACCGGGCCGTGATCGGACACCATGCTGCACACATGATGGTATTGTGTAGAAATTGAATCCGGAAAGTGAGTACGAGATTGTGATAGAGGTATATGTCTCAAATGAGGCAACCGAGCCGATCGGGTCGTGATCGGACTCCGCACAAGGAAGCGGTGGAAATTATGTGACAGTTATATGTTTCTGTTATTTGATGTTGTGGTGATCGTTAAGCTGTTGATTTATACTTGGGATTCTATTGTACTTGTATGATAGTTCTTTCTAACAAGAAGGTGTTTAGTTATACATACTAGTATTATTCTATGGTACTAACGTCCCTTTTACCGGGGAAGCTACATTTTTGAATGAATGTAGGTGGTTCTATAGCGGACAGTGTCGACCGCAGCTAGCGGAGTATCCTCCTCTCAGAAGTCTTGGTGACCCCCTTTCCTTCAGGGGTTATGTTGTACACCTTTTGTTATAAAATTTCCACTTTTGAGGTATAGCCGGAGCCTTGTTGTTGCCGGCATTATCATAACTGTCTTTTGTATCCTTAGAGGCTCCCTAGACGTTTGTGTGGGTTATGTTTGGATATTGGATGGGACACTAGACTATGTGGTAATTGTAAAACTTTTGTTTACCCTAAACTATAACTGCATGATGTTTTGGGAATATAACTATGGTTTGAGGATGGTAATATGAAATGAACTAGTAATGTTGAATGTACGATCTTTCCAATTGACTAAATAAACGAAAGCATGGTTTCCCTTAATCGTATTGAGTTGGGTAGAAAGTGTTCAAAAGGCTTGCTCAGTAGGGTTCACTCGATTGAGCTCCGGTCGCACCTCCCGAGATTGGGGCGTGATAGAAACAGTCAAGGAAACCCGTATAAGTATTCACCTATCACCATCAGAGAAGGAAGAGTACGTCTAGTTCCTGAAAGGAGTATGAAGACATCTTTGCATGGTCTTACGATGATACGACTGGTCTAAGCAGATCCATAGTGTCTCAAGAGTTACCTACCGATCCCATGTGTCCACTGGTAAAACAAAAGCTCAAAAAATTAAAACCAGACATGAGTTTGAAGATAAAAGAGGAAGTCACTAAGCAAATCAAAGCCAAGGTTCTTAGGGTGGTTGAATATCCGACATGGTTAGCCAACATTGTATCGGTTCCGAAGAAGCATGGGAAGGTCAAAGTATGTGTCGATTATCGGGATTTAAATAGAGCAAGTCCCAAAGATGATTTCCCGTTTCCTATTATGCACATACTAGTCGACAACTGTGCCAAACATGAACTCCACTCTCTTGTGGATTGCTTCGCATAGTATCATCAGATCTGGATGGATGAAGAGGATGCCGAAAAGACAACCTTTATCACACCATGGGGGATGTACTGCTATAAAATGATGTCGTTTGGCCTAAAGAATGCTGGAGCCACCTACATGAGAGCCATGACAATAATTTTCCACGACATGATACACAAGGAAATAGAGGTGTACGTGGATGACGTCATCATCAGTTCCAGAAGAAGCACAAATCATATAGTAGATTTGAGAAAATTATTTGATCGTCTTCAAAGGTACAATCTGAAACTGAATCCTGCAAAGTGTGCCTTCGGAGTCCCTGCCAAAAAATTGCTAGGATTCATTGTCAGCCACTGAGGGGTTGAATTAGACCGTCAACGGTCAAAGCTATCCAGGACTTCACACCTCCAAAGAACAAGAAAGATGTGATGAGTTTCTTTGGGCGTCTCAACTATATCAGTCATTTCATAGCACAATCAACTTTGATCTGCGAACCGATTCAAAATGCTGAAGAAAGATGCTGCAACAAGCTGGACTGAAAAATGCCAGAAATCCTTCGATAAAATCAAGGAGTATTTATCTAAACCACCTGTTTTGGTCCCACCAGAACCAGGGAGACCTTTTCTGCTTTATTTTTTCGTACTAGATGGGGTATTTGGTTGTGTTTAGGGATAACATGATGAGACTGGAAGAAAAGAGCAGGCCATATATTATCTGAGTAAGAAATTCACACCCTGTGAAGCACGATACTCTTTGCTGGAGCGAACCTACTGCGCTTTGACATGGATAGCTCAAAAGTTGAGGCATTACTTTTGTTCCTATGCCACATATCTCATATCAAGGATGGATCCGTTGAAATACATCTTCCAGTAACCCATACCTACGGGAAAGTTAGCAAAATGGTAGATATTGCTGAGTGAGTTTGACATCATCTATGTAACTCAGAAGGAAGTCAAAGGGCAAGCATTGGCAGATCATTTGGCAAAAAATCCCGTGGACGGATAATACGAACTATTGAAAACGTATTTTCCCGACGAGGAAGTATCATTTGTGGGAGAGGACATCACTGATGCACATGATGGTTGGAGGATGTTCTTTGATGGAGTTGAAAACTTTAAAGGAGTGGGTATCAGAGCTGTCTTAGTGTTAGAAACAGGCCAACACTATCCGGTATCTACAAAACATAGGTTTCCATGTACCAACAATATGGCGGAATATGAGGCTTGCATCTTGGGACTCAGGTTGGCCATTGACATGAATGTTCAGGAGTTGCTGGTGATTGGAGATTCCAATTTTTTGGTACATCAAATTTTAGGAGAATGGGCTACAAAAAACACCAAGATATTACCATATCTGTACTACGTGCAATAGCTGATCAAGAGGTTCATGAAGATAGAACTCAAACATGTACCGAGGATTCAAAATGAGTTTGCAGATGCATTGGCTACTTTATCCTCCATGATACAACACCCAGACAAGAACTACATTGATCCTATCCCAATTGGAATTCACAAGCAACCAACTTATTGTGCGCATGTTGAAGAAGAAAGTGATGGAAGACCATGGTTCCACGACATCAAGGAATACCTGGCAAAAGGAGAATATCCAGAGCACGCAACTCATACTCAGAAACGTACACTCCGAAGGTTGGCCAACCCCTTCTTTCAAAGCGGAGGAATTCTGTATAGAAGGACTCCTATCCTGGGGTTACTATGGTGTGTTGATACCAAGGAAGCATCCAGATTGCTCGAGGAAATACATGCCGGAACTTGCGGGCCGCGCATGAATGGTTTTGTCTTGGCCAAGAAAATATTAAGAGCAGGGTATTTCTGGGTGACCATGGAGATAGACTACATTAGGTATGTCGAGAAGTATCACCAATGCCAGATACATGCTGACATGATATGAGTGCCACTCAATGAATTCAATGCAACAAGTTCAACCTGGCCTTTCTCCGCTTGGGGCATGGATATCGCGGTCCGATCAAACCCGCTGCTTCAAATGGGCATAGATTTATTCTGGTGGCCATAGACTATTTCATAAAATGGGTTGAAGCCGCATCTTACAAAGTTGTAACTAAGAAGGTCGTTGTAGATTTTGTTCGGGATCGCATCGTTTGTAAGTTTGCGGTTCTAGAGGCAATCATCACCGATAACGCCGCCAATCATAACAGTGATTTAATGAAGGCCATGTGTGAAACTTTCAAGATCAAGCATAAGAATTCCATAGCATAAAAGCCGTAAATGAATGGAGCCGTAGAAGCCGGCAACAAAAACATCAAGAAGATACTGAGGAATATGGTAGATAATTACAAACAATGGCACGAGAAGCTACCATTTGCTTTGCTTGCGTATCGTACCACAGTTCGCACATCGACGAGGCAACTCCTTATTTATTAGTTTAAGGCATTGAAGCAGATGTCCTTGCCGAAGTAGAAATCCCTTCTCGAAGAATCATACAAGAAGCTGAGCTCAGCGACGCAGAATGGGTACGAAGTCGCTATGAAAAACTGGCCCTCATAGATGGAAAGAGAATAGACGTAATATGTCACGGTCAACTCTATCAGAACAGAATGGCAAGAGCTTTCAACAAAAAGGTCAGACCAAGGCGATTCACACCGGGGGAATTAGTGCTAAAAAGAATTTTTCCGCATCAGGACGAAGCCAAGGGGATGTTTTCACCCAATTGGCAAGGTCCCTACAAGGTTCACCGAGTACTAACCAGAGGAGCACTTATACTTGCAGAAATGGACGGAGAAATTTGGGCAAAACCTATCAACTCATAGGCAGTCAAGAGATACTAAATTTAGGATTGCTTACTTTTCTTCATTTGATGTAACCGAATTACGCTTGACCTGATTCCCGTTTAAGAGGGGATACGTAGGCAGTCCTATGGGTTCTGTCACATCTTAATAAAATCTTCATTTTGCCATGATCAGAAAGCTAGGGCAGAATTCTGAGGAGGACCCTCAAAGTTCTAAAGAAAGTTCAGCCGACTTCATCATACACAGAACAACCAAAGTATTGCATTTAAACTGGTGCTTAATTTTGAGGGGAACCCTCAAAATTTTAAGGCATAGAGGATGCAATGTCCCCAAAATGTGTCACAGTCATCGGTTCATCTAAATTACTCGATATCACATGCTACTACATTTTAAACCACTATATTTATCAAATGCATACATATTTTTTGAAAACTTTATTTCTATAGCAGCCAGATGTTACCCAGGGTAACTCAAACAGGATCTCAAGACATGAGCACAAGCAAAGCAGAAGACAAGAGCGCGAACCAACCTTCCCCCCCCCCCATAGAACTCACAATTTTTCTTTGAATGAAGGCAAAATAGGACAACGATACTCGCAGATACGTCAAGACACTACCTTCAAGACAACAAATTATCTAGCACAAACAACTTCAGCTAAGAAATACTGTACTTTCCCATTTGTCTCCTACTATTTTCATGAGGCTAAGCATTGCCTCCCTAAGGCTAAGCACTGCCTTTCTTTGCATGAGACTAAGCATTGTCTCCTCTTTTCATGAGGCTAAGTATTGCCTCCCCAATTGCATATGGCTAAGCACTGCCTTTCTCTACATGAGGCTAAGCATTGTCTCCTCTTTGCATGAGGCTAAGCATTGCCTCCCCAATTGCATCAGGCTAAGCATTTCCTTTCTCTGCATGACACTAAGCATTGTCTCCTCTTTGCATGAGGCTAAGCATTGACTCCCCAATTGCATAAGGCTAACCACTTCCTTTCCTTACATTGAGACTAAGCCCTGTCTCCTCTACTTACATGAGGCAAAGCATTGTCTCCCCAATTGCATAAGGCTAAGCACTACCTTTCCTTGCATTGAGACTAAGCCCTATCTCCTATTCTTTGCATGAGGCTAAGCATTGCCTCCCTAATTGCATAAGGCTAAACACTGCCTTTCCTTGCATCGAGACTAAGCACTGTCTCTTATTCATTGCATGAGGGTAAGCATTGCCTCCCTAACTGCATAAGGCTAAGCGCTTCCTTTCCTTGCATCGAGACTAAGAACCGTCTCCTACTCTTTGCATGAGGCTAGGCATTGCCTCCCTAATTGCGTATGGCTAAGCGTTGCCTTTCCTTGCATCGAGACTAATCACTGTCTCGTATTCTTTGCATGAGGCTAAGAATTGCCTCCCTAATTTCATAAGGCTAAGCACTGCCTTTCATTGCATCGAGACTAATCATCGTCTCCTTTTCTTGCATGAGGCTAAGCACTGCCTCTTCAATTGCCTAAGGCTAAGCATTACCTTGTCCTTTCATAAGAGCAAATTTAAGACCTAGCACTAACCTCTATTCGTTTGGGGCTAAGTACTGCCCTATATTATACAAGACTAAGCTTTGTCTTTTTTTATTTCGCATACAACCAAGCATCATATCTTTGCATCTCATGGGCTGAACATCGCCATTTTTTCCAAAGGTGTCATAGTCTGAAGGCATCATCCTCATAGCTGGAAGACACCATTCCATGGCCTGAGGATCTCTCAATATTGCACATCATTATTCAAAGGCATCATCGTTCAGAGGCACCATCCTCGTGGCCTGAGGACATCATTCCATGGCCAGTGAATCTCGTATCACATGATTCATGGCCCGCACATCATGGTCCAAGGACACTATCTTCACTATCCAAAGACAGCTCTCATGGTCCGAAGGGAATTTGCATCATGTTTTAATTCTCGAAATAATCGATATATATCTGCGTGCATCATGTTTTAAGTTTTCTAGGTGACCCAGGAAGTAACCGTTCTTCAAACGGGACCAATCTTTGCTCCAGTTTCCATTCACAATGTTCACATCCTGCACTCATGTCAACATAACCAACCACCATCAATTACCCGCCTTTTACTCTATAACCGTTCAGATACTCGCTCTGAGATACATCTATAACATTTCAGACTCACATTCACGATTTCGTATAAACTCATCTGATATTGTCCTACCCGAAAGAACCCTTCCCGAAACATACGACCATTCCTCCATTGGTTCAGTTCACCGTTGGATCCAGAACTACACGCTGCCTGATTCCCGTAACACCAAGGATATGTAGGCAACTTAGGAACCAGGGTTTGGCCCCCATTTTTTTTCAAATCATATCATCCATCTTTCAACTCGGCCAAAATTAGTCATCATTTTCTTTAACCGACAACTCTTTCATCATTTCCGGGTAAAGAGGGGCAACTGTTGATATCCAAGTTTGCCCTCATATTTTTTCTTAAAATATATACATGCCTTCAAAATAGAATTTTATGCATCATTATTTAGTTTACAAATCTGTTAAAGCATTTTTCTATAATATTCCATAATTTTAGAGCTTTTAAGTTAATTTTTTTCTCTCATTTAAATTACATAAATATTTAGTAATTATCCCTTTAAATTATTTTGTGATGACTTAGTTAACTCAATTATTATTTTGCACCTATAATATATGTTTCAAATATTTTTACCTCATTTCATACAATCACATTAGCATTTTAAGCTATTTATCTAATTTTATAATAATAGCCTATATTCATATACAAATGCTCTTTATTTATATTATTTTGTGTCAAAACAACATTTTTATATTTTTATTATACAAAGATATTATTTTAAGCATTTCATTGTATAAATAATATTCTTATTTATTTATTAAGTATTTTTATAAATTATTTTTTGATAATTTTTGGGTATTTAAATAACAGCCCGATTTTAAATGAATTTTCGGACCGAAACTAGACCAATTACCCCAAGCCCACACTAAATGACCCAATTCTCCAGCCCAATCCGGAAATAAACCACCCCAGCCAGATAAAATCACAACACCCCACTCCCTTTCCTTATATCCCCCAAAACCTAACCTTAACCCCATTTCCTAAAGACCGCCGCCTCTATTGTCTCTGTCACTCCTCTATTGTTCAGTAAACCCTAGCCGCCTCCCCTAAATCACTCTCCTAATCCCACTAATAATGCGATTCGACTAGCATTCTCTTGCCATATTTGAATCATTTTGGTATTGGTTGTCCATTTGTGGTGTTACCTAAGAGATTGCCTAAACATAGGAAGTAACTTCTTCAATCGAACCAAAGAGGTTCGAATCTTTAATTTTGAGCAGTGTTTCATCTACATACGTTCAATACTATATTATGTGAGTCTGATTTCATTTAGATTTCAATTGATTTACACTTTCCCTAAAAACTAAAGTTTACCGGATTTCTCTCCTAAATTGATTTTGAATTGATTTTGCATGTTTTCTTTACTTATTTGTTGAATGATTTATTTTGTTTCCTTGTGTGTTCGTTTAATCTTTACTGCTATATAACTCCCCCCCCCCCCCCCTTCCCCTTTTCGGGAGAGACTTGAATCAACATATTCTTCACAAAAATTGGGGTTTTTGCTATTCTCTTGTTCTATATTCTATTTTGGCTGGCTGAAAGCCAAGGCCACTAAGGCCTTGTTACTCAACCTTCTCTTGGTAAGAGCATTGATTAGAGTTCTTGGAAGCTCTTGGGAACTTTGACGGATTGGGATTCTGGGTTCTTGTGGAATTTTGTTCTTTACTAAAATTCGTTTGACTGGTGAGTTACTGGACTTTCGCCACTTCATTCCTATTTACCTGCCATTTGCATATCTTTTCACTTCTGGAGGTCGTAGTTTAATGTGTTATATGGGTTGTTCTTGTGTGCAACTCTGATTGCTTTACTTCAACTTTAGGTCTCTTTAACCTTTGACTTCATTATGTTGAGAATTTGAAACATGCCTAATCCCTATTCGAGTAAATTAGATTCTTCTTTAAGTCTGTTTAGCCAATGTTTTATGAACTACTGCTGTTTGGGACCTTTGCACTTGTCAGCATCTCTCTGGTGTCTTTTCTTCCTTCAGGCTGTCAATTATGTTATTTGAACATGCTTTACCTGAATAATTTGTACTCTCTTTAGCTAACTAGTCAATTGTGTTCAGAACATGAATGTTTACATTTACTATACGGTACAAGTCTATCCTCTTATCCTATTCTAAATTTCTATGGTGGTATCTTGCCTATGTAGCATGTTTTAATCCTGTATCAAGATTTTTTTTATCAACCATGACTAGTTCTCTATCAATATGCCATTTATCATGTTTTTGGCTCCCGTGATTCACCAGTAGTTTTCATGATTTGCTTCCCTATACTGTCTAAATGCTGTTCTGCTATCAAATTAACATGACTATTTTGTAACACTAGGACCTATACTTAGCATAATTTGGACCTTTTAGGTTTTCACTCATTTGGTATTATGAATCTGGGTATGATAACTTTTGCCAATCTTGCAAACTTGTTCTTTCCTTAACACTGCTAATGTGTGATTGCCTATGCGCTGAGTGTTGAACCTGTTTTATTCTTAAATCCTGTGACCTGTTCGATTATCTTCTCTATATGCTTTACTTGACTATGTCAGTACCTCTCAATTCCTGCCTCTCAACCTTCGTCCACTCCCTTTCACTTGTCACCTATGCTCTCTGAACCACTTATTCTTAGCCGGCTGAAAGCCAAGGCTACCAAGGTTTTTACTACTAACCTCCTTAGTGTGAGCACTGCTCAGGTCCTTTTGATGCCCTTGTGAACTCTAACACACTATGGTTTGGGTCCTTAATCATTTCCGCTAACGCTGGAACCTGAATTATCCTAGTTCTTTCTTCTTACTATCCCATGAACATGTAAGCTAGTTGGATTAAGTAATTCAATGCTTGGAAATATGATTGTGTGATTTGGATGCGAGCTCTTCTATGGATTCTGGATTGTGTTGATGAACATGGCTTTTTGTTGAAAGTCTAGGTATGCTGCTGAAGGCCCGGATAATGCTGGCTATTTATTTGGGCCTGCTGTGGGCTTACTGTCATTATTTGTACCACATTTGTAACTACTTTATTGTTGGGCCTGTAATAATTGTGTAATGAACAATGGGGTATTAGTAAAATTGGGGAAGGGGTAGATTTTAATACTTGCATACAAAATGGGTAGACAATATGCCTATAAGACTTAGTTATTTGTTTGCTATATGTGATGTTCAATCACTATGTGCACTACAGAAATCATGCCATTAGGGGAAGCATGCACACACACATTGCCTGCTAGCAAACATGAATAAAACTGCTATAATTATTCTTACTGCTACATGTTGCTATAAAACCTACCTATAGGAACAAATGTCACTGAACTTTCTTTCAATTCATCTTAGCATATTCACTAGAAATCATGGCTATAGAATTTTAATCAACTCATTCGTTATTGCATCGCACTATTTATCTAGAAAACATGTCTATAGGATTGAGTGTAGTGATAAAATAGGCTCTAAGTACTACACGTTACAGATCCTGCCTTTAGGGAATAGTTGCTTGCCATAATTGGTTAATGCTAGACCACTCGACTACTGTTTTATGTACGCTACTGTTAGATGAAATGAATAATTCTGGGGCTTTTCCCTAACAACTTTTGCTATCTTTGGACTGCATAGATCACCCTGGCATAGCACCTATAGGTTTAATAACCTGAAACCTGCGATTTCAATAATCAGCATACAACAACTGTATAATTCCTTTGACAAGCGATATCTTGCATCTGAAATGGCCTGCATGCTTTAATTCAAAGTAACCTAGAAATCATGTCTATAGGGGTTAAGGTTCTTAGTTCTGAAACCTCTTAACTTGAATATTTGTCTTGCGTGCATTTGTTGCTTAAGTGTGGAGGCAAACTTGAGCCTTAACTACCTATATGTGTAGTCCAATGTGTTTTATTTGTATGTCGCCTAGTTTTGACATTTCTGAGCAGCCTAAGTGAGGTCTAGATCCACCCAAATAGAGGTCCAATACCTCCTGGACCATAGGTATGGGACGGGTAGTGCACACATAGGGTACGACTTAGAATTGAATTAGAACGCTTTTAGGTAACAACTTTAACATAGTAATCGGGTAGTAGGAGATGATACTCTGTGCCCACTGAATAATATGAGTAACTCCCTATTCTAAGGGAGTTGTGAAGTATTATTTATGTTGCACGGGGTGATCCTCTAGACTAAAAAACTTCGGAACCCCCCCCCCCTTTTTTTCTCCATGTGTTGTTATTAGATCTAAATAATTGTATCCCTATATTTGTACTAAGACTTGTACTAACCTTGTTGAAATAAAATTCTTTGACTTTTGAATTACCTTTATTTATTTGATCACCTAGTTTAAATGTAATCCACGTAATCTTAAGTTCGGCCGGGACACACAGTTGTGGACCTCAAAGAGTGGCTAACACCTTCTCTTTGAGGTAATTTGAGCCCTTACCCAGTCTTTGGTGACACTGACTAGTTAAAATAGAGTTGTTTGCAAATAGGTGCCCTAACGTACCACAAAATCGTTAGGTGGTGACTCTCCTCTTGTAATACCTCCTTTAAAAGAGTTGTCACACGTCGAACTAGGCCACCTAGCCTCTGGTGCTCGTAATTAACCTGCTGGCAATTCAGACATCTAGCCACAGACTCAATTATGTCCTTCTTCATCCGCCGCCACCAATAATGCTGCCTCAGGTCACGATATTACATATTTGTGGCACCTGGATGAATAGAATATTGTGAACTATGCCTCTTCCAAAATCATCTCCCTCATGCCACCAACATTAAGAACACATAAGCGACCCTGGAGTTGAAGAACACCATCATCACTGATCGTAACCTACTTGGCATCACCCCGTAGCACCGTCTCTCTAAGGACCAACAAGTGCGGATAATAATACTAATGAGCCTTGATCTGCTTGAATAAAGAGGACTGAGCCACAACATATGCAAGAACTCGCCTAGGCTCTGAAATATCACACCTCACAAGTCGGTTAGCTAAGGACTATATGTCCAAAGCCAATGGCCTCTTCTTCGCTAAAATTATGACAAACAACCCATACTCTCGGCCTTTCTGCTCAAGGTATCGGCGACCACATTCGCTTTGCCCAGATAATAGAGGATGGCAATATCATAATCCTTCAGCAACTCAAGCCACCAGTGATGCCTCAAATTAAGATCCCTCTGCTTAAACCTCACACGACACCCCATAAAGATAATGCGTCCAGAGCTTGTTGTCATAAACTATTGCAGCCATCTCCAAATCATGCGCCGGATAATTCTTCTCGTAGGGCTTCACCTGACGTGAAGCATATGGAATAACTTTCTCCTCCTGCATCAATACACAACCCAAACCAATGCGTTAAGCGTCGCAATACACAGTATATATCCTGGAATCAGAGGGCAAAACCAACACCGGTACTATAGTCAATGCGGTCTTGAGCTTCTGAAAGATCGCCTCACAAACATCGAACCATCTGAGATGAGCACCCTTCTAGATGAATCTAGTCAAAGGATCTGCAATAGATGAGAAATCCTCCACAAACCGATGATAATAGCCCACTAGCCCCAAGAAACTCCTGATCTTGATTGTCGTGGTAGGACAAGGCCAACTCTAAACTGTCTCGATCTTCCTGGGATCCACCTTAATGCCCTCACCTGATACGACATGACCCAAGAAAGCCACAGAATCTAACCAGAATTCACACTTGGATAACTTAGCATATAGCTTTTTTTCCCACAAGGTCTGAAGCACTATCCTCAAATGCTGCTCGTGCTCCTCCATACTACGTGAGTAGATCAATATATCTTCAACAAAGACAATGAAAGATGAGTCAAGATATGGCCTCAACATCCGATTTCAAATCCATGAATGCTGCCAAGGTGCTAGTCAAGCCGAAGGACATCACTAGAAACTCATAGTGCCTATATCTACTCTGGAAAGCCGTATTTAGAAAATTCTAAGCACGAATCTTCAACTGATGATACCCAGATCTCAAGTTGATCTTCAATGTGTGGAAACAAGTGCTTAGTCTTAATGATGACTTTATTTAGCTGGCGGTAATCAATACACATCCGCATACTCCTATCTTTCTTCTTCACAAATAGTACCAGTGCGACCTAAGGAGACACACTCAACCTGATGAATCCCTTCTCCAGAAACTCCTCAAGCTGCTCCGTCAACTCCGTCAACTCCCTTGGAGCTATTCAATAAGGTAAAATAGAGATAGGTTGAGTGCCTGGCACCAAATCATTACCGAAATCGATATCCTAATCTGGTGGCATACCTGGTAGATCAGCTTGAAATACATCGAAAAACTCCCCCACAACAGGCAGTGAATATATCATGGGAGTCTCCGCAGTGTTATCCTAAATAAAGGCCAGATAGGCCAAACAACCCTTCTCGACTATTTGTTGAGCCTTCAAGAAAGAAATAACCCGACTGGAAGTACCAATTGATGAACCCCTCCACTCTAATCTAGGCATCTCAAACATCGCTAAGGTAACAAGCTTGGCATGCCAATCAAGAATGACATGGTATGGAGACAATCAGTCCATGGATAGGACAACGTTGAAGTCAATCATATCGAGCAATAGAAGATCCACTCTGGTCTCATAACCATAAGAAGTCACTACACAGAACCGGTAAACCCAATCCACAATAACATAATCACCTACTAGTGTGGACACATATAGAGGAACACCCAAGGACTCACTAGATACATCCAGATAAGAAGAAAATAGAGAAGAGACATAGGAATAAGTAGACCCTGGATAAAATAGTACCGCAGCATCTCTAGGCAGATAGAAATAGTACGTGTGATCACTACATCGGAGGTGACCGCCTCTGGCCTAGCTAGGAAGGCATAGAATCTAGATGGAGCACCACCTGACTGGGTTGTACCTCTAGGGCAACCCCTAACCAGCTGCCCTCTGCCTCTGGCCGGCCGGACAGGCGGCACGACAGCTGGTGTGGTAATCATGGGTTGATTGTTCTGCTGCACTGCCTTGCCCCAAAGTCTAGGACAAAACCTCTTCATGTGGACTAACTACCTAATAGCCTGAAGAACCACTGGAGAAACCCTGAATAGCTGGCAAACGATAAGTGCTCACCGGTATAACACTAAAGTAGGGTTGCGCTGGAGCACCTCGAGTAGGATGTGGTGCTGAATGCATGGGCCTGCTAGGATAGCTCCTCATAAATTGACCCCTGCCCATAGACGGGGCACCGCTGAATCCACCAAAATGCCGAGGCTGCTTATCCCTTGACGCAAATTCTCTACTCTAGTTACGGATACGATTAATCCTCCGAGCTATCTCCATAACTTGAAGAAATGGAGTCCCTATCTCTGCCCCACGGGCCATAGAAACCTGAATCATTGGGGAATAAAATAGCTGCATGACGACACAAAATAGTGAATCTTGCCTCATAGTCGGTCATAGACATCTGACCTTGTTAAAGCCGCTCAAACTAACCGAGAAGCTCCTCTCTTTCTAAAGGTGGAATATACTTCTCCAATAAATGATGTGTAAATTAATCCCAAGTCAAGGGAGGTGAACCTGCTGGGCTACTCGAGAGATAAGACTTCCACCATCTACATGCCTTTCCCTCTAGCTGAAATGTGGTGAAGTCCACCCCGTTGGACTCCAATACTCCGATATTACGTAGCCTCTCCTTGCAACGGTCGATGATATCCTGTGGGTCCTCTGGCCACTCACCGTTAAAGGCAAGAGGACGAAGCCTAGTCCATATGTCCAACCGCCGCTGCTCCTCAATGGTCGCGGTTGGTTTAGTCACTTGTCTAACTACTACAAAAGGCTGAGCCTCGCCCGTAGGTAGAGCACCTTGGGTCTGATAAATGCCAGCAGTGTGCGTTGGAGCATGAGCGGTAGGGGCCTGTTCTCCACTTTCGCCTGAGATGTGGCTGGATCTGCTGGAAAATAACCCAACCTGGGTCATAGAATCCATGAACCGTAGCTTACAACCCATGACCTCCTGAATGCGCGATGCAGTCATCAAATCTGCTTGGTTCGGCTCAGCTACAGGTGACTAGTCTTGCTCCTCAATAACAGGATTCTCTACTGGATCCACTGGTGGTACTACAAGAGCAACTCTAGGATTCCCCAAGTGGCCCTCCCTCGGCCTTTACCTCTTCCTCTAACAATCGGGGGAGCATCCCTTCTGCCGCCGGGTATAGTCGTAGTGCGCGTTCTCACCATCTGTGAGAGAATAAGAGAAATATACTTAGTATAACATCAAGTGCACGATAGGAGATGAAGAAGGAGAAGTTTCCTAACAACCTATAGCCTCTCGAAGATAAGTACGGACATCTTCACACCGATTCGCAAGACTCTACTGGCTTGCTCATGACTCGTGAGACCTATGTGAACCTAGAGCTCTAATACCAAGCTGTCAGGACCCAAATCCCATAGTAGATCATGATGGCGCCCAACAATGCTGTTAGCAAGCCAACGATAAACCTCCAACTTAATTATTAATTTTCTAACTTTTAAAATCTTAAATTTCCTTAAATACACCGCATTCAATCGAGATCTCATAGAAACATAAGTACTTTACCAAAAATACCAAATACGAATAAAACATAAATCACAGTGATAATAATATAAAGTACAATGGTGAACCACTACTAGTAGCCCCAAAACTCGGTGTCACAAGTGCATGAGCAATATAGAAAATATACAAAACTACTACATGTACTGTCTAATATGAAATAGACAGAACAATAAATAAGTTAAGAGGGAGACTTTGGGTGTTGCAGATTGATGCATGGAAGGCAGCTCACCACTAAGTCTCTGTATGATGCGTCTACGCGCCCGTATGACCACTGGAATTACCTGTCTCAGTACCTGCACAATCAGTGCAGAAGTGTAGCATGAGTACGTAAATCAACACGTACCCATTATGTATCTAGTCTAACCTCAAAAAAGTAGTGACGAGAGGCCGACTTGATACTTACTAGTGGTCAAACATAAAGCAGATAGGTATGAAACACAACAAGTAACAACGATTCAGATAAGCTTTAATAATAAATTTCCAAACATGGATCATTTCGAAGTCACGAAAAATGCCACAACCGGCCTCGCAAGCACTAAATATATTGATACAATACCAAATCAAATATAAAGTGTACACACGTGTTTGCCGAGGAGAACGACCCGATCCCATAGGAAATAGTGTTACACAATACTGCTAAGGCGAACGACCCGATCCCATTAGGATATCTCACAATACGGTCCAAGCGAGCAGCCCTGTCCCATAAGAATGATTTAAAACACAGCCAAGGAGGCGGCCCGATCCCATTGGAATAGTTTGTCATCTCGTCGAGGCGAACGTCCCAATCCCATTAGAATAGAGAAACTCTTTCAGTTGAGAAAATACATGCGAGTCGAGAAGACATAGAACTGTCATTCATGAAAGATTTCACAATATCTAAACTAAGTTACTTAGTTAATATTGTATTGTAGTCTCAATTCAAGTCATAAATTAAAGAAATCAATAATACATGATTAATACAAATAGTACATTTAAGCATGATGTAAATCTGAGTCTACCCAGACATAAACATAAATATAGCTACGTACGGACTCTCGTCACGTCATGCGTATGTAGCCCCCACAACAAGTAGCACACAACAATTTATATACCTAAAAGGATAATTCCCTCTTGCAGGATTAGGTAAGGGACTTACCTTGCTTCCAAACTCACTACTCGACTCTCAAACCTCACTAGAAATCTCAAAATGACGCCGAGCAATCCGAAACTAGGCAAAAGTCGTACAAACTAATTAATATATGCTCAAAAGTTCATAATTCATCATTAGAGTAATTTCCCAACCCAATTCAGAAAGTCCATAAAAGTCACCCTTGAGCCCACGTGCCCGAATTCCGGAAATTTTCAAAGATAAACGTTACCCATGAAATTATGGATTCAATTATATAATTTATCCCCAATTCCATAATCAATTTCTTGATCAAATCCTATTTTTACCAAACGCTAGGTTTCCAACAATATCCCACACTTTTCACTAATTTCAATGGTAAAATCTACCTATAATCCATGTAATTAACTCAAAAATGGGTAGAATTCACTTACATTATGTCTCTTGATGAAAACCCCCTCAAGAGCTCCCAAATCTCGTCAACCCAAATGAAAATGAGAGAAAATGACCTAAGTCCCCTATTAAAAAATTAGCTCTGCGCAAGTCTCCCTTCTTCGCGATCGCGAAGGCCAAAATCTAGCATTCGCAATGACCTTTGACCCATGCCCTTCGTATTTACGGTACCTGAACCGCGTTCGTGATGGCTTAATGCCTGCCAGGCCCATCTTTCCCTTTTCGTCTTGGCGTTTGTGATTGCACCTCCGTGTTCGCGAAGGAGAGCCAGGTCCTCCCTCGCGTTTGCGGAACCTTCTTTGCGTTCGCGAAGAGAAACCAGCTGCCCCTCCAAAACTCCTTCTTCGCGACCGTGGGACACCCTTCGCGATCACAAAGCACACCTACAATTTCAACCAACTTTAACTATGCTTCGGGTGGTCCATAACACATCCGAGCCACCCTGGACCATGTCCAAATGTACCAACAAGTCCAGAAATATACTATGGACGTAATCGAACTCTCGAAACACGTAAAATAACATAGGAACCAAAAATCGCACCTCAACACCAAATTCATCAACTTCTAAGCTTCAAACTCATTTTAACCAACGAACGCGACGAACTATATCATAGACAACTCGGAATGATGCCAAATTTTAGGTACAAGTGACAAATCACAGTACAAACGTATTTTAAGGCTCGAATCCCAAATGTACATAGATAACATCAAAGTCCACTTCAAATCAAACTTAGGAAATTCTAAAACTTTCAAAATACCAACTTTCAACATTAAGCGCTGAAATGCTCCTGGTTCGCCCGAAACTTGATACGAACATACTTCCAAGTCCAAAATAAACATACAAATTTATTGGAACCTTCAAATCCCTATTTCGAGGTTGGTTACTCAATGTGTTGACTCAAGTCAAACTTGACTACCTCAGGCGACTATTATGGAACTAAGTGTTCCGAATTCAACTCGAACCATTCCAAAACAACCACCATCTTAGCAAGTCATAAAATAGTAAAAGCGCATATGTGAAGTCTTAAATAGGGAAACATGGATCTAGAAAGCAAAATGACCGGTTGGATCATTACAGCTAAGCATTTAGACACCAAATTAACCTCACAACAGAGCATACTAGCGGAGATGACAACAAGAACTATTCAACATGATAAAGTAGTTAGATTTAATCAAAGATTTAACCTTATAGGCATGGTATCTATAACATAATAGTGCATAGTAAAGGAAAATAACATTTCCAGTTAAATTACGAAACAACCTAGATCAATCAGTACTCAACAAACAGGCCAAACATTATTACCTCGTGCTAATTAAGGTATTCTAAGCATAGTCATCATAACCATAAAAAGTCAGTAAGATAACAAGAAAGTACATGTGTGGTTTCAAGTTAACAGGTATTTAGCTAAACAAAACATGATCACTATTAAGCCATAAGGTAGAACATGCTAAGCTAGGTAGATTGATTTCTTCACATATTCCACATCTATGTCCATGCTAACATGAAAAAGAAAACATGACTACTAATGAGAAGTATAAATAAACTAAGCAGGACGTTGTGGGAATCCAAACGACTAACAACTAAGAACATTAGTGGCTAATAGGAAACAACATGAAACGGAACATAACTAACAACAAGAAATATTAATTGGCTAAATAGAAAATAACATGAGAAACAAAATACAATTGTCAACAAGAAATATATGACGGGTAAACAGAATAACATAAGAAAGCGGACATACTATTAACAAAGAAACATCAAATAGCTAAATAGAAATGACATGGGAAAAACTACAAGCAAATCTGACTATTGAAATAAATTAAAGGCTTACTCACTTTCCTCGGGGAAGCAAACCAAGTAATTACCCTCAGCCGTTAAGAACCAGCACTCACATCCAACCTCAAATGATTAAGCTCGAACAAAAACGAAAGAAAGGAAAAGAATTTAGGCAAATAGATTGAATACTTACAGAAAATTCAAGTGCAGTGCAATTACTATTGTTCGATTGTAGTTGTGTATGTTGGTGAGAGCATTAAAACCCGATATTTATAGCCAAGATTGGAGCTTTAGGGTTTGAGGTTTGAAGATTCAAAATAAATTGAAAACATAGAACAATCATGAATGTTGATGAAAGATCTTATGACGAAATCAAAGGATGACAAAAATTAGAGGAGAAAAAACAAGAGTGGAGATATACCCTCTAAGCGGTGGAGAAATTAGCCGTTTGAGACCTCTTGACCTCCGGGAAAAGCTTTTTCCTAGAGGTCCCTGCGTTTGACCTCTAGGCCATCAATCGTCATCTTGAGGTCAAGATTGTTTCAAATCTATGGTTGCATGGGACACCTTAATGGCGAATTTAACGAATGAATATGGTGTAGAAGGGTGTAATGATGAGATTCTTTGACTTTCATGTTTTGGGTGTAGGGATTGAGGAGTTGATTGATGATATGCTATAATTATGTATTTTAGTCGCTTATTACACTCTATTTTACTACACTTTAATTGAGTTTGAGCTTTAATCGCTAGTGTCTTGCACTAACTGTGTGTTTTATGCCTTGTAGGAGTGATTCCGAGCTATATAGATGTTATGGAATGAATTCAAGTTATTTGGAGCTTTGAAATCTGAGTAAAATCCCAAGGATACATGTCGGATCGCGTTTGGGGATCAACGGATGATAGTAAGAGCGAACGAAGAATCGAGCAGGCATATTGTGCACTGTCTAGTAAAATAGATATAACTTTTTTCTTTGAACTCCATTTTGGTTCCACAATATATGATTGGAAAGCTAATTCAAAGGGCTAACACTTTCATGTTTTACGCTTTTCCAAATTCCAAGCGGAACATGGTGAAAAGTGCGCGCCCAGATGCGCGATCGCGCTAGTTTTAGCGCGCCCAGGACAGAAAGTTGTCCAACTAGCGCAGCCATTAGCGCGCCCAGATGTGCGACCGCGCTAGTCGAACCCAGGAAAAATGTAATTTTTCACATTGCAGAAGGTGTAATTGTTTGGGCCCAACCCTACTTGGTATATATACATGGAAAAACGGTATTTTGAGGGAGGAGGACTTTTTAAGAGGAAAACACAAGCACAGAGCCGCCATGGAGGTCGGGTTTCATCTTTTCTTCCATCAAACTTAGTAATTTTTATGTTTCTTTGTATGATTTGTTGTTTTGCTACCATGTCTATGTGGAGCTAAACTTCACGTTCTAGGGTTGTGGTTCTTTCATGACTATTGTTATTCGAATATTGATTTTGATTGCTTAGTTTATCATATTGGTTTATTTATTTAATCCTGCACTTAATTATTTGATTGCTTGATCACCAATTGAATACTATCTACGAATGTAGAGTTGATCTCGAAAGTGGGAATTCTAGATTGCATATAGGATTGAGTAGAGCAAGTTCTTGAACCTGGGCATCGGGTAACGGATTTGCGGTTGGGATAGAGATATACCTAATTGCCTTGCTTGGTTGAAATACAGGAATTATAAATGCGTTCTTGTTGATTCTAACTCCATAGACATATAGGCGTTAGGTTAGCTTCAATAGGCGAGTAAGAACTCGACAGATTCTTATGAGCAGTATTAACCTTGTCAACCAATAAACTAGATAAATTAGTTAGTCAATTCAATTGAAGAATACAATAGGAATGTTAGATAGCCCATAACCCTAAATCGTTTTCATTACATTGATATCATAAAAATCTGCTCTTCCTCTGTTTAAAGTTCATTATTTATATTTCTTTATTTAATTAGTATAGAATCAAATACTTCTAGGTTTAATTCTTGTCTAGATAATTAGGATAGTCTAATTTAGTTAATAATTAATCACAAGTCCTCGTGGGTTCGACAACCGACTCACTACTTTATTACTTGACGACCGCGTATACTTGCATGTGCGTTTGGCCGCAACAAGTTTTTGGCGCCGTTGCCGGGGACCTAGAAATTAACTATTCTACTAGATTGGATTTTTACTTCTTGCCTATTCAAGTTTTTATTTTTTTATTTTTAACTTAATTTAATATTTTATTATCTTTGTTGATATGGAATATTGGAATAAGAATCGGTCAAATATTGATTATTCTTATTATAGTGATCCTTGTCCATATTGTGGAGGACCACACTTGTGGCAAAATTGTGCATCTCAATTTGATGTGTGAAATTTTTGTAATATGTGTGGTGGTCAAGGTGGCCATTGGGATGGTTGTCCTAATTCTTATTATCCTTCTCAGAGCTCTTATTATGATGTTTCTAATAGTGTTTATGAGTTTGATAGGAGCAATGAAGTACAGGATATGGAACGTGATGCATATTTTAGGGATATTTTGAGGCAAGTAGTCGAGCTACAAGATGAAAATCGAAAGGCTGCACAAAGAATTAGTGCAGCAATCATGAGAATGAAGGCCGAGGCGGAGGAAGTGGCTGAAGAGAGCGAGCTCCCACCAGAAAATAATTTTGAAGAAGCAGACATAGTGAGCCAATCTTGGCTAGAGGAACAAGCTCAACTTATAAAATCTCATGAGTTTCTCCGTGATGGTCGTTCAAATATGACAGAACAACTAATAGAAGCAAGAACTGAGCTCAGGCAAGAGATAGACCAATTTGGCTTAGATATCCATGACTTGCATGATCAATTGAATAAAAAGGTTGAGGCGTCTGATGCCCCACAACCAATTTTTGTGGATACTGGCCAGCTTGTGGAGCGGAAAGAGGAACTTCAACTATTCGACCAAAATATTATTAATGATGCCAAGGTTGACGAAGAGTGCGAAATTAAGGATGTCAAAAATAATACAATTTTGGAGTTAGAGCGTATTGGACCTCATTCTAAACAATTTTCAACGTTGTGTTTGGTTGGTGACATGGGAATTGATCCATTCGAGCATATAGAGGAGTCAATGGATGAGGAACAAAGTGTTTATATTCTGAAATTTGCGATGCCAAGGAGACAAAACGACATTCCTCACTTAAGGGCCAAGAAGTGCAAGATGCGATATCTATTACTTGGTTCCTTTATTTTCACACCACCGCCTCATGAACGTGACAGAATAATTGATGCAAAGTTGGGGGCACAATTCATATCTTCAAAGTGGAAGGAAAAGTGGTGAAAGTGATGGCGTCGTGCCGCGACGTTAAATCAAGCGCTTGTTGGGAGGCAACCCAACTTTACTGCTTCTTTTATTTTTGATTTTTTTTCTTATTGTGATATATTTGTAGTGTTGTTTTGTTTTGTAGGAGTAGGAGCATAGGGAGCAAATCCAATAGGCGAGTGCAAAAGTGAGACATGTGGTTAGAACTTAGTGTGGGTTGACCGCAAAAAGGATCGTACCTGGGAGAAGTCTGAGTATCCCGTGAGCTGCTAATGCTTCGGCCTTTGGCCTACCAGGGAGTCTCTTTTACCCTCTTGTTATTTTTAGTGTGCATTGAGGACATTGCACAATTTTAAGTGTGGGATGAGGAGATTGTCTGGGTTATTTTCTGTGCTATGTTAGCTTAGTTATAGTACTCTTTCTTAGTGTAGTAATTTATTTATTTTTAAAAAAAACGAAAAAAAATAAATCAAAATATTTGGACTTTTCCCAGCGATGGATTTTGTGGACAGCTTTCTCGAGAGATTAAAGTCTAAACAAAAAAAACACAAAAATATGTCTTTTAGTTTTCTTTAGGTAGTAATAATCCCCCGTGGTTTTTCTTTGTGCCTCGGTTCTATTCCATGGGATGTAGTTTGAACCGGGTAGTTTTTTCTTTTAGAGTAGTTTAGGGAATAAATTGGAGGAAGAAAGATGAGACAAACCTAGGCGCCCTTGACTTGTTTGATAGTAGCATATTTAGGACTTTGGCATGTGTAGTATCTTCCCTATGATTTGAATTTATTGATGATGCCTTACTTAGTTGGATAGCATGTCTTGTGATGCCTATGTCTCATTTTCTTGACTTATGTTCACTTTGTGCTTAATGCTTAATATCTCGTGACTCCGCGAATACTTGCATTTGTTTGAGAGTCGGAATGGGATCGTCCTTAGTGAGTCATGTGCCATGTGTGGTGAGATTTTTGTGTAGTCCATGTATTGTACTTGTGTCTAGAACTTGCCCGGTTTGTGAGTCGAAGCAAAATTTTAGGTGATGCTCGGTTTGAAAAATGATTTTAGGCTTTATTTGATCTTTTTGAGCTTAATTGCTTACCACAAATAAAATTTATCCCTAGTCAACCCTTTTGAGCCTATAGACTTTTATTTGGTACCCACATTACAAGCCTATACCCTTTTTATTCTTAATTGACATTGTTTTGATCCCTTTTCCTCTTAAAGCACTTTAATTGTGAGATGAACGCTAAAAGAAGTAAGAAGGAACTAAGTGTGGGGTGGCTTTTGAGTGGAACCAATAAAAGGAAGAAAGGTGCACTTGTTTTGTAAAATAATACACAACTAGCAGAAATTGAAAAAAAAAATTGAAAAAGAAGAATAATCTGAAGAAAAAAAATAGAGATGAATACATTGTTGTCTTGTTCTTGATAGTGGGTATGAATTAATGTAGTGCTTAAAGAAGAAGGGAGAATTTTTGGGGTGATATTGTTTGTGAAAGTGAAGTGGATTGAAGAATTTATGCTTAAAGTTGATTATGTGGTGTGTTAAAGTGCTTAGGAGGGTTAGTCACTATTCCTAAATATATCCTACCCGTCCCTTAGCCCACATTACAACCATGAAAAAGACCTAATTGATTTTAGATCGAGCGAACCTACATTAGTAGAGATTTACATTAAGGGCAAGCCTATGGTACCAATTACATGCATGTGACTTCTTTTGTGAGGGTGAGCGATTTTCTTTGATATATGTGAGCATGAGATTCGAAAGTGTGGATTGATTTTACTTTCTTTGCTTTGGTTGTGAGGGCACATGGTTTTATGAAGGATAGGTAACATTATTAGACTTCTCTAGGATGTTGGGTGTTCAAGCCATGAGTGCATTGTGACATTGAGTCGGTTTTTGAGGCTAGGATAGTTGTGAGCATATTGTCTTTGTTTGAATATTTTTGAATAATGACATAAGTAAAGGGAAGTGTATGATGATTGCATATGCTAGAGTTTAATTGTTGCTATCAACCATAATCATTGGTGTAGTGTGCTTCAAATATGTTAAGTGCTCATAGATAGAGTAAATTTTTGGTTGACTCGAGAACGAGCAACGTTTAAGTGTGGGGTGTTGATGATAGGCTATAATTACGTATTTTAGTCGCTTATTACACTCTATTTTACTGCACTTTAATTGAATTTGAGCTTTAATCGCTAGTGTCTTGCACTAACTGTGTGTTTTATGCCTTGTAGGAGTGATTCCGAGCTACATAGATGTTATGGAATGAATTCAAGTGATTTGGAGCTTTAAAATCTGATTAAAAGCCCAAGGATATACGCCGGGATCGCGTTTGGGGGTCAACGGATGATAGTTAGAGCGAACGAAGAATCGAGCAGGCATATTGTGCACTATCTAGTAAAATAGATATAACTTTATTTTTAGAACTCCATTTTGGCTCCACAATATATAGTTGGAAAGCTAATTCAAAGGTTTACAACTTTCATGTTTTACGTTTTTTCAAATTCCAAACGCAACAGGGTGAAAAGTCTATGCCCAGATGCACGATCGCGCTAGTTTTAGCGCGCCCAGGACAGAAAGTTGTCCAACTAGCGCGGCCATTAGCGCGCCCAGATGCGCGACCGCGCTAGTCAAACCCGGGAAAAATGTCCTTTTTCACATTGGAGAAGGTATAATTGTTTGGGCCCAACCGTACTTGGTATATATACATGGAAAAATGTTATTTTGAGGGAGGAGGACGTTTTTGAGAGGAAAACACAAGAACAGAGCCGCTGTGGAGGCCGGGTTTCATCTTTTCTTCCATCAAACTTAGTAATTTTTATGTTTCTTTGTATGATTTGTTGTTTTGCTACCATGTCTATGAGGAGCTAAACTTCACGTTCTAGGGTTGTGGTTCATTCATGACTATTGTTATTCGAATATTGATTTTGATTGCTTAGTTTATCATATTGGTTTATTTATTTAATCCTGCACTTAATTATTTGATTGCTTGATCACCAATTGAATACTATCTACGAATGTAGAGTTGAACTCGAAAGTGGGTATTCCAGATTGCATATATGATTGAGTAGAGCAAGTTCTTGAACCTGGGCATCGGGTAACGGATTCGTGGTTGGGATAGACATATACCTAATTGCCTTGCTTGGTTGAAATACAGGAATTATAAATGCGTTCTTGTTGATTCTAACTCCATAGACATATAGGCGTTAGGTTAGCTTGAATAGGCGAGTAAGAACTCGACAGATTCTTATGAGCAGTATTAACCTTGTCAACCAATAAACTAGATAAATTAGTTAGTCAATTCAATTGAAGAATACAATAGGAATGTTAGATAGCCCATAACCCTAGATCGTTTTCATTACATTGATATCATAAAAATCTGCTCTTCCTCTGTTTAAAGTTCATTATTTATATTTCTTTATTTAATTAGTATATAATCAAATACTTCTAGGTTTAATTCTTGTATAGATAATTAGGATAGTCTAATTTAGTTAATAGTTAATCACAAGTCCTCGTGGGTTCGACATCCGACTTTAAGTCACTTTATTACTTGACGACCGCGTATATTTGCGTGTGCGTTTGGCCGCAACAAGATTTGAAATGGATGATGGAAATGGGAAGTATTCGGTTGGATTCTGGGTTTAACATGGAGAATGATGCTGTTACATTGGACTATCAGTGATTTTGCACTGATTTGTGTTAGATTCGGAGATGTCAGAGGTTGGAGAGGACAAGATAAAAGTGAGAGAAAGGGGAAATGAGGCGGCTCGCATAAGGAGAAATGATTAGGGTTTGGAGAGGGTCTAGTGGGTTAAAAGTGAAGGGATGGATGTGGGCCATTTGACCAATAGATCAACGACTCAGAATTTTAGCCTAAAAACTAAAAGAAAATGATATATGGAGATTAAAAAGGGACCATTGGATCAATAGATCAACGGCTCAGAATTTAGCCTAAAAAAATAAAAGAAAAACAATATTTTGAGATAAAACGGGGGCCGTTGGATCATTTTGATCCACCGGTTCAGGTAAAACCCTGGAAGAATTAGAATTAAAGGAGCAATTTTGATTAATTTGGACCGTTGATGAATTTAATCAACGGTCCTAGTATGTTGTGTTTGTTTTGTGATGGTTTTTGGAGGGACGATGTGGTGGAATGGGATTGGTGGAGAGGAGATGACATGGATTGCCAAATAGGAAAGGGTAGTGTTGGCTTGGATGGGTCAGGTATATTTTTGGGCTAGTGTTTTGGCCCAATAGTTTGGGTATTGGAAGAAGTAGGCAGAAAATAAAATTAACCCCATAGCCACTTTAATAAAAATTCACTAATTGTAAATGCAGCATGTTTAAAATCTTAATCCCTTTTATCATAATTATATTAATTAAACTTCTTAATCCCAATAAAACATAATAAAGTATAATTACCAAGTATATCATTAACCAAGTATATAAGCTAATTTTATACCATAAAAATATTTAGAAATAATACACATACATTAAAATTATAAAAGCCGATTGGTTAATTAATTAAAAGGCGATATAATTGTGATTATTTAAGAATAAATTATTACTATATAATTGTAGGCAAATAATTAATATTAATAAATATTATTACTACTATTTTTTCCCTGTTATATTTTTTATATTTCCAATAAATAGATAATTTTTATAATAATTTTTAAAGCCCCTTATTATATTATTTTTGATCAATAAGCATAAAAATTTTAATTATAAAAGGGGAGAGTCAAAATTGATCGTCAACAATCGCAAATTACGATGAACTGCTCGCAAATGCGAGTTGTATCAGCTTTATTCCTAGACTTCACAATTATGAAGTTGGGATCACATTTGTGATGCTCACAATTGCAAAGCGAGTGCTGTATTTGCGACTTTTGTGGCTCAGGCGCCTCTTCACAATTGCTACCACTGGTTCGCATTTGCAGGCTGCACAATTGCGAACAATACATCTACAATTGGGAAAAAAATCAGGGATTTCGGAATTAACTTATTTTATTCCATTTTTTGAGACCTAGAATTTGTAGGAGGTAATTTTTGGAGGGAATTTTCTTCCAAACATCAAGAATTCCAGTGGTTTGGAGGCTTGTTTTAAAAGGAAAGTAGTTTTGGATTGAGGATTTGTTCCCAAAAGAGGTAAGTATCCTGGTTAAACTTGATTTGAGGGAACTAGGGTGTAATCATGTCTACTTTCTTGTGTTATATGTGTTAGAGACAACGTATATGTAAGGTGACGAGTGTATATGCGTTTGCTATGAGTTTATGTATGCGGGTAAAAAATAAGCTTATTTATGACATGTTCCTTAATGTTTTTTGTCATCCATGCTCTAAATAGATTGTGAAACTTCTTGATTGTCATTTTCATGTTAATAGCTATGTTGAGTTTGTTGAAATATCGGACATTCAGGTTAATGAAATGTTGACTTCGCTATTGGTGCAAAGTCATGGTTATCTCTTATGTGGTGTGTTACATTTAATTAATCTTCTTGATGTTGTTTATGATTCTCACCTTGCTTGGTATTGTTTTTTATTTTATGCTTGGTGAGGAAGAGTGAATTGCATGAAGGGTATTTCTGTGCTTGTGCGGAAGAGCGATTATACACAGAGTGCTTCTTGATATTATTACTATTGCACGAAGGGTATTTTCTTGCTCGTGAGGAAGAGTGAATATGCACGAATGGTGATTTCGTGCTTGTGAGGATGAGAATAAATGCATGAAGGATGTTTCCGTGCTACTTGATATGATATCTCTTATTACTTGCTTTTACTATGTGGATAGAGAACTTCGCTATGTTATTTCATCGTTTCTTGTTATTCTCTCGGATTTTAGTTGTTGCGAAAGGCTTGTTTTTAGGCGCCAACACAACCCCTTGGTTGGTATTTTGGACCATGACAAGTTGCTATCAGAGCACTAGGTTACATAGGTCTCACCAGTCATGAGCAAGCTTGGTAGAGTCTTGAGGATCGATACAGCGATGTCTGTACTTATCTTCAAGAGGCTATAAGGCTTTTAGGAAACATTACATTCTTTCTTTCTCTATCCTGCGACTTTTGTTTTATGCTAAAGTTTGAATCTTCATTTTCATATTCTCCCATAGTTGGTAAGGACACGTGATTTAGCCACAGTTGGATTAGAGCTGGAGCCCCAGATTGTAGCCCCTACGAGGGGAAGAGGTCGGGGCAGTGTTAAAGATAGAGCCTAGCATAGGGCACGTCCAACAACATTGTAGTTACTCACGCTTGTTCTAGAGCAGCGTCAGTCGAGCCCCAAATAGATCCAGATGATGAGATTGCAGTTCAGGTTGAGCTAGTAGGGCAAGCACATGTTCCAGAGGGTTTTAGTCGTTACTCCAGAGAATAGGGCTTAGGGATGTCATACCCCAGGAATATTACCAGTTGTAACGACCCGGACGGTTGTTTTGTGTATTGTAGCGCAGTTTCCTTATTAATTGCCTCATCTATGTCCATTTGTGGTTATGTGAATTTCCAGGGTGGTTGATTCTGTTGTAGGGAGGTGTTGGAGTGAATTGGGACACTTAATCCCAAGTTCGAATCTTATGTTAAATGAGTTGACTGGAGTTTGAATTTTGCGTAGATGACACCAGAATGGGACTTTGATGATTCCAATAGCTTCGTATGGTGATTTTGAACTTAGGAGTATGTTCAGATATTTATTTGGAGGTCTGTATGTTGATTTGGTGCTTTACGGATAACAATGGCAAGTTGAAGGTTGAGAGGTTTGACTAGGATTTGAATTTGTTTATATCGAGATCAAATTTTTATTCCAAGAGTTGGAATAGATCTGATGTGTCATTTGGAACTTGCATGCAAAATTTGAGGTCATTCCGGGTAGGTTTGTAGTTACTCGGCATATGTTTTGAAAGTTGGAAGTTCATTAGTTTCATTAAGCTTTAATTGATGTACGATTCATGGTTTTGGTGTTGTTTTATGTGATTTGAGACTTTGGGTATGTTCGTATTGTGTTTTAGGACTTGTTGGTATGTTTGGAAGGCATCCCGGGGGCTTCGGAAGAGTTCCAAACCATGTTTGGACTTAGAAGGGTTGCTGGAGTTTCTTGTTCCTGATGTATTCGCACATGCGATTGATTGGCCGCAGGTGCGAGGCTGCAGAAGCGGCATCTTGATCGCAGAAGTAGTGTAAGGCAGGGCAAGGCAGGGATCGCAGATGTGGACGAGAAGCCGCAAATGCTAATGTGTAGATTCCCTCAGTGGTCCACAAATGCAGACTTGGATGGAAACTTGAGAGTACGCAGGTGCGGAAGGAGTCTGCAGATGCGAGAAGTTGTCCGCAAAAGCAAAAGGCCGGAACTTGGAGGAAGCCGTAGATGCGGCCACTATTCCTCAGAAGTGGGACCGTAGATGCGGTTAGATGACCAGATGCGGAATCACTGGTAGACTTTATATTAGAAGGGTTTCATTGTTTATTTTCCATTTTGGGAGTTATGGAGCTTGGTTAAGGGAGATTTATGGGAGGATTTTTGCTACAATTGGAGAGGTAAGTGAAGTTTAATCACTTTCGATGATAGATATTGATTAGCCATTGATTAATACACCTAGTTTATGTGAATTTAAGGTGAAATTTGGGGATTTTAGACTATATTGTTGGAGCGTGAGATTTGATGATTTGAGGGTCAATTTATGGTTATAATTGGATGAAATTTGTATGGTTGAACTTGTAACTGGATGTGTGTTCAGAATTTGTGAATTTTTTCAAGCTCTGGGGTGCGGGCCCGGGATTTACTTTTTGGGTCGACTTTTGATTTTGATAAATATCGAAGTTTTATTATTTGAAGTCACTTCGGACGACATTATCTTATGATATTAAGTTATTTGTGACTATATTCGAGTTGTTCGGAGGCCGATTCGTATTAGAAGGGCTTTGTGGAGTATTGATTTGTGCATTTTGAGGTATGTAACATATCTAAACTTGGATTGAGGAAATTTAATCCTAGGAACTATGTTATATGAGAGGTATTGGGGTGACATACGCGCTAGGTGACAGGAGAGTGTGCGTGCACCAGAATTCATTATTAGAGGTGGCTTTTAGGCTATTATGGGATTGGTTTGCTGTCATGCCTTGTTATATCTGTGTTTTCTAAACCCGCATGATCATTTGTGTCATGATTCATGTTATACATCATATCTAGGCTGTGTGCTTCTTGTTTAAGACTTTATAGGGCTATTTTTTCTATTTTTGAGCTATTTGCCTTAATTGTACACATACTCTCATTCATGATACTATATCCATGTATAATATTTCTGTCATAGTACTTTCTTATTTAATTCCTCACATGTTGATGATGCCTCATATGTGTAACATTGTTGAATTGAATACTTTGAGATATGGTTAATTGATACTTGACCAGTGGATGACTTAGCTTGGGCCATAGAGCCAATTTTGTATTGATTTTGAGGTGATGCGTACGCCAAGATCGTATTAGGGAAGTGTTATTGATTTGGGTCGACACGTGCACCGGGCCGTACTATTATTCTATATGATTATGATTAGCGCTTTGGTAGGATCCGCCCCTCCGACGTCTAGCATACCAGTAGTGAGCGCATACACAATGTTTTATATACGTGCTTTGATGATGGGCATTTATGCCAGGCACCCATACAGTGCTAAGTAATTCTGTGTTGTTATTCTTGATCGTTTCATTGTGACATTGTAGATTTGACATGTAGGAATAGAGATGTCCTTTCCTCATGGTAGTTGGTAAATGAAATGTTTTATCCGTGTTGGGCTTTAACTGTTATTCTTGGAAAGCATGTCTAAATTCCTGAAATGTGAACGAGCTGAATATGATATCATTGAGTTACTTGATTGTACTGTTTTCTTTGTGATCTGAGCTGTTACTGGTTATTGTTATTGGTCTCTAATTATTTCTTCTGAGCTCGCCACTACTTTCAGCCCAATGTTAGACTTGTTACTTATTAAGTACATGGGGTCCATTGTACTCATACTACTCTGCACTTCGTGTGTAGATCGAGGTACTTCCGAATGAGGTGATTGCTAGAGTTGAGTTTCTACCCTCCTTTGGGAGACTACGAGGTAGCTGTTATGTTGTTCGCAGACCTTAGAGTTCTCTTTCATTTATTTTCATTGTTACTGTCCTATTGCGTAGAGAGTTGTATTGAGGACTTGGCCTTGTATTCGGATATTTAGTAGCGCTAAAGAGCTCGCTGACACCAAATTGTTGGGGTGGTTGTAACAGTATTGTTATTACTTTCTCAGTTATTTTACGATATTTTCGCTATTGAGTTTATTAAACCTTGTTTTAAAAATTTGTTATTCTTATGTGACTGTTGGCTTGCCTAGCAAGTAGTGTTGGGCACCATCGCGGCTGCGGTGGGAGTTGGGTCGTGACAAGTTGGTATTAGAGCGCTAGGTTGCTTATATCTCATGAGTCAAGAGCAAGTTTAGTAGAATCTTGCGGATCGGTATGGAGACGTCTGTACTTATCTTTGAGAGGCTACCAAACTACTAGGAAACTTCACTTTCTTGCATTCATGTCATGTGGTTTTGTTATTTCAGCAGTTTGAACATTTACTCTTCTATTCTCTCACAGATGGTGAGGAGACGTGCGACTGGATCAGGGTAACGGCCACCAGTACCACCAGTTAGGGCCACGATAGGCTGATGCTGCGGTATAGGCTGAGGTGGGGCTCACACAATAGCTAGGGAAGCACTAGTTGCTCCAGCTGAGGAGAAGGTTCCAAATACTACTGAGCTGGTGGGGCCAGATCAAGCACCGACAGTGCCTATTGTCTTTCCTGGCCTTCAGGAGGTTTTGGCACAGATTTTTACTATGTGCACGAGCATGGCTTAGACGGTTTCAATTCCAGTTGCACGAACTAGCTCATACGCTAGGGGAGGTGCCCAGACTCTTCCCGCCCGTACTCCAGAGCAGCTAGTTCAGGGTCACCAGACACCAGGGGTGTCACCAATTTAGCCGGTTGTTGCTGCTCGAGCCAAGGTTGGTCCACCTATGACTAATGAGGAGCAGAGAAGGTTGGAGCGGTTTAAAGGCATAAGTCGCCCGGGTTCAGTGAATGGGAGTCAGAGGATGCTCAAGATTTTCTAGACCGATGTTATAGTATTCTTCGCACAGTAGGTATTTTGGACATCAGTGGAGTTACATTTACTACTTTTCAGCTGATAGGGGAAGCCTACGAATGGTAGCATGATTATGAGTTGAGTAGGCCAGTTGGCATAGCCCCACTTACATGGCATGAGTTCTCACTTCTCTTTTTAGAAAAGTTTGTCCAATAGACTCACAGAGAGGAGCTGCATAGAGATTTTGTGCAGCTACGCCAGGTAGATATGATTGTGACTCAATACGAGCTGAGGTTTGCGGATTTGGCCCGTCATGCCACATGGTTGGTTCCCATTGAGAGAGATAGGATTAGGAGGTTCATTGATGACCTCAACTGTGGTTTATGCTATAGTTTGCCTCGAGAGGGCGAGATGGATGCTAGGTTTGACTAGGTGGTCGAGATTTCTAGGCGCTTGGAGCAGGTTTGCAGGCTTTAGCACGATGTGCGAGAGGGTAAGAGGCCCCATGCGTTAGGTGGTTATAGTGGTACTTCATTAGGAGGCTCACATCACAGTGAGGGTCCTCCTTTTAGACCTGCTCAGATGGCTCGTCAGGTTCCTCACAGTTCATACAATGCTCATCCGGTTCAGTCATCTTTCAATTCACTCCTAGCTCAGAGCTCAGACCGTGCTCCATCAGTTTAGATTTTGTCAGTACCAGGTTTTTCTCGTGGTTATTCTAGTTCTCCGTGTCTGATTCAGGCCCCACAATCATTCCCAATTCAAGGTTACTACGATTGTGGAGAGTTGGGGCATATTAGGAACTATTGCCCCGTCATTATAGTGGTCCAGCACATTAGGGAGGCTAGACTATGACTCATGCAGCAGTTGCTACACCACTCGTTCATCCAGCTCAGGGTGGAGGTTGTTCGGGTCGAGGTATCACTTGAGGGAGAGGTCCAACAGGTGGTGGTCAGGCTCGACACTACGCTTTTCCTGCCAGGCCAGAGGCAGTTTCTTCCGAAACAGTGATCGCATGTATTGTTTTAGTGTACCAGAAGGATGCTTCAGTATTATTTGAACCTCGTTCCACTTATTCATATGAGTCATCATACTTTGCTTGTTATTTGGATATGCCTCGTGATTCTTTTGTTCTACACATGTGGGTGATCCTATTATTGTGGACCACGTATATCGATCGTGTGTAGTTACTATTGGGGGTTATGTGACGAGATTTGATCGTTGACATCTTATCATGGTTGATTTTGACGTGATTTTGGACATGGATTTGTTGTCATCATGTCACGCTACCATTTATTGGAGTGGTGAGCCTCCTTGGATCATGTTCCTAGTAGAGTGGTTTAGCATTTGAAGGCTCAACGGATGGTTGAGGAGGGATGTTTTGCGTACTTAGCCTTCATAAGGGATCTTAGTGCTGATACTCCTATTGTTGAGTCAGTTTCGGTACTGAGAGACTTCACGTATGTGTTTCCAGCAGACCTGCCAGGCATGCCACCCGATAGGGTCATTGATTTTGGTATTACCTTAGTGCCAGAAACTCAACCCATCTCTATTTCACCATATTGCATGGCACCTATAAAGTTGAAGGAGTTTAAAGAACAGTTGCAAGACCTACTTGATAATGGCTTCATCACGCCTAGTGTTTCACCCTGGGTACACTGGTTCTATTAGTGATGGAGAAATATAGTGCTATGATGATTTTTATCAACTACCAGTAGCTGAACAAGGTTACTATTAAGAACAAGTACCCACTATCGCGCATTGATGACTTATTAGTCCAGCTTTAGGGTGCCAGAGTATTTTCGAAGATTGATTTGAGTTCGGGGTATCATTAGTTGAAGATCTGGGATTAAGATACTCTGAAGACGGCTTTCAGGACCCCCTATAGTCACTATGAGTTCTAGTGATGTATTATGGGCTGACCAATGCCACAACAACTTTTATGCACTTGATGAACAACGTGTTTCTGCCATATCTTGATTCCTTCGTCATAGTATTCATTAATGATATATTTGTGTATTCACGCAGCAAGGAGGATCATGAGCACCATCTGAGGATCGTACTCCAGACTTTGAGGGAGAAGAAGCCATATGCTAAATTCTCCACGTGTAAGTTTTGTCTTGATTCGATGGCATTTTTGGGGCACGTGGTGTCCAATAAGGGGACTAAGGTAGATCTGAAGAAGATTAATCCAGAGTTTCATTAGTTTGACCGGATATTATCATCTTTTTGTAGAGGGTTTTTCATCCAATGTTGTACCATTGACTAGATTGACCCAATAGGGTGCCCCCATTTTGGTAAGCTGAGGAGTGTGAGGAGAGATTTCAGAATCTCAAGACTACCTTGACTACAGCTCCCATTCTATTTCTGCCTTCGGGGTCGGGTTCTTATACCGTTTATTGTGATGCTTCACGAATTAGAATTGGATGTGTGTTGATGTAGGAGGGTTTACTGATTGCTTCTACTTCGCGTCATTTGAAGCTCCATGAGAAGAACTACCCTGTACATGATTTGGATTTGGCAGCCGTTGTTCAAGCATTGAATATTTGGAGGCACTATCTCTATGGCGTGTCATGTGAGGTGTTCACAGATCACATGAGTTTACAACACTTGTTCAAGCAAAAGGATCTGGACTTGAGGAAACGGAGGTGGTTGGAGCTACTGAAGGACTATGATATCACCACTCTTTATCATCCGAGGAAGGCCAATATGGTGGAAGATGCCTTGAGTAGGAAGTCTGAGAGCATGGGGAGTCTTGCGCATATTTCAACTAGGGAGAGACCGTTAGCATTGGATGTTCAGGCTTTGGCCAATCGGTTTGGGAGGTTAGATATTTCAGAGCCTAGTCGAGTTCTTACTTGCATGGTTTCACGGTCTTCTTTGTTTGGGCGCATAAAGACACGTCAGTATGATGATCCCCACTTGCTTGTCCTTAAGGACATGGTGCAGCACACTGATGCTAAAAAGGTTACTATTGGAGATGATGGGTTATTGAGGATGCAAGGTCGGATCTGTGTTCCAAATATGGATGGGTTGCGTGAGTTGATACTCGAGGAGGCCCATAGTTCACGGTATTCCATCCATCCGGGTATCGTGAAGATTTATTAGGATTTGAGGCAGCAGTTTGGTGGCGGAAGATAAAGAAAGATATTGTTGAGTATGTTGCTTGGTGTTTGAACTGTCAGCAGGTGAAATACGAATATCAGAGACTATGTGGTTTGCTTCAGAGGCTTGATATTCCATAGTGGAAATAGGAGCATATCACGATGGATTTTGTAGTTGGACTTCCACGGACCTTGAGGAAATTTGATGCAGTATAGGTTGTTGTGGACAGACTGACAAAGTCTGCGCATTTCATTCCAGTTGTTATTACCTATTCCTCAAAGCGGCTGGTTGAGAATTAAATTCGTGAGATTGTTTTACCTTCATGGTGTGCCCATGTCTATCATTTCGGATCGAGACACTAAGTCCACGTCACAGTTTTTTAGGGCAGAACAGCGAGAGTTGGGCACGCGGATAGAGTTGAGTACAACATTTCATCCCAGACAGACGGGCAGTTCGAGCGCACTATTCAGATCTTGGAGGATATGTTACATGTCTGTGTTATTGATTTCGGAGTTTCATGGGATCAACTTCGTCTATTAACAAAGATAGCCTACAATAACAACTTTCAATCGAGTATCCATATGGCCCCTTATGAGGCCTTATAAGGGAGGCGATGTTGTTCGTCGGTTATTTGGTTTGCGCTTCAAAAGGATAGATTGTTGGGCACTGATTTGGTCCGTGATAATATGGAGAAGGTTAAGGTGATTCAGGAGCGACTTCATACATAGTCCAAACAAAATAGTTATGCTGACAGGAGAGCTCGTGATGTTGCATGTATGGTGAATGAGAAGGTTCTGCTCATAGTTTCGCTCATGAAGGGTGTGATGAGGTTCAGGAAGAAGGGAAAGCTGAGCCCTCGATATATTGGCCCTTTTGAGGTGCTTGAGAGAGGTGGCCTGAAGACTTGCCTTGCCACCTAGTCTATCAGGAGTTCACCTAGTGTTTCATGTTTTGATGCTCCGGAAGCATTATGGTGATCCGTCACATGTGTTTGGACTTCAGCGTAGTACAGCTAGATTGGGATTGGACCTATAATGTGGAGCCGGTGGCCATTTCTGAACGGTAGGTTCAAAGGTTGAGGTCGAAGAATATAGCTTCGGTGAAGGTAAATTGGAGAGGTTAGCCAGTCTAGGAGGTTACATGGGAGACCGAGCGGGAGATGTGGAGCAGATATCCACACCTTTTTGAGACTCGAGGTATGATTCTAGACACGTTCGAGGACGAACGTTTGTCTAAGAGGGGAGAATGTAATGACTTGGCCAGTTATTTTGTGTATTGTTGTCCCCTATTTATTTCCTCTTCTATGTTTATTTGTGGATATGTGACTTGACGGGGTGGTTGGTGTTGTTTTGTGGAGGGGAGTGAATTGAGACAATTAATCCCAAGGTTGGAAACTTAAGTCGAATGAGTTTACCGGGGGTTTGACTTTTGGGTAGACGGCCCCAGAATGGTATTTTGATGATTCCAATAGCTTCGTATGGTGATTGTGGACTTAGGAGTATGTTTGGATATTGATTTGGAGGTCCGTAGTTTGATTTGATGCCTTTTTGTGAATGTTGGAAAGTTGAAGGTTTGGAAGGTTGAGAGGTTTGACCGGGAGTTGACTTTGTAGATATCAGGATCAGATTATGGTTCTTGAAGTTGGAAGAGGTCTGTTATGTCATTTGGGTCCCGTAAGCAAAATATGAAGTCATTCCGGGTTGGTTTGATGTAATTTGGCATAAGTTTTGTAAGTTGGAAGTTCATTAGTTTCATTATGCTTGAATTGATGTGCAACTCATGGTTTTGGTGTTGTTTTATGTGATTTGATACTTCAATTAAGTTCGTATTGTGATTTAGGGCTTGTTGGCATGTTTGGATGGGTTCCCGAGGGCTTCGGATGTGTCCCGGATAGTTGAATGATCATGTTTGGACTTAGAAGGATTGCTGAAGTTTCTGGTTTCTGATGCATTTGCACCTGCAATAGATTGGCCGCAGGTGCGAGGCCGTAGAACGGGCAGCTTGATCGCAAAAGCGAAGTAAGGCTGGGCAAGGTAGGGATCGCAGATGCGGACGGGGAGCCCCAAATGCGAATTCGCATATGAGCTCAGTGGTCCGCAAATGCGGACATGCATGAAAGCTTGAGAGTGCTAAAGCGGATTGTCGGCACTTGGAGGAAGCTGTAGATTTGGCCACTATTCCAGAGATGCGGTTAAGTGACCACTGATGCAGAATCACTGGCATAGTTTATTTTCGAAGGGTTTCATTGTTTTTCTCATTTTGGGAGTCGTGGAGCTCGTCTAAGGGTGATTTTTGGGAGGCATTTTGCAATAATTAGAGAGGTAAGTGAAGTTTAATCACTTTTGATGATAGATATTCATTACCCATTGATTATTACACCTAGTTTACGTGAAGTTGGGGTCAAATTTGGGGATATTAGACTATGTTGTTGGAGAGGGAGATTTGATGATTTAAGGTCATTTTGTGGTTGGAATTGGATGACATTAGAACGGTCGAAATCGTAATTGGATGGGTGTTAGAAATTGTGAATTTTGTCGCATTTCCGGGAGCGGGCCCGGGGTGCCAACCCGGTGTTGACATTTTGGGTTAACTTTTTGATTTTAATAAAGATCGAAGCTTTATTGTTTAAAGTTGTTTCCTATGACATTATCTGATGATATTAAGTTGTTTGTGACTAGATTCGAGTCGTTCGGAGGCCGATTCGCATGGGAAGGGATTTTTGGAGTATTGATTGGCCCGTTTGATGTATGTAACATATCTAAACTTTGATTTGAGGGTATTTTACTATGGGAACTATGTTATATGAGAGGTATCAGGGTGATGTACGCACTAGGTGATGATAGTGTGGGCGTGCACCCGAGTGTTCATGATGTAAGGTAGCTTTTAGGCTATTACGGATTTTTTTTGCTACCATGCCTTGTTATATCTCTTTTTTCTAGACCTATATGATCGTTTGAGTTCTAGTTACTGTTAGAAACCATGTCTAGGCTATGTGCTACTTGTTTGAGACTTTGTAGGGCTATTCTTGCATTTTTGAGCTATTTGCCTTAATTGTGCACATACTCTCAGTCATGAAGCTATATTAGTATATGCTATCTCTATCTTAGTACTTCATTATTTGCTTCCTCACATGTTGTTGATGCCTCATATGTGCAACATTGTTGAATTGAATAATGTGAGATGTGGTTAATTGAGACTTGACCAGTTGATGACTAAGCTTGGTAATAATTTTGAGGTGACGCATACGCCAGGCTCATATTAGGACAAATGCCATTGATTTGGGGTGAACGTGCACCATGCCACACTATTGGGCTATGTGATTATGGTTAGCGCTTGGGAATGATCTGCAAGTAGTGGGCGTATGCACAATGTTTTATATACGTGCTTTGATGATGGGCATTTATGCCTTGCACTCGTACAGTGCTAAGTATTGTTGTGTGGTTATTCCTGATGGTTTCATAGTGATTTTGTTTATTTGACAAGTTTAATTTACATGAAGGCATAGATATGTACTATCCTTATACTAGCTGGTAAATGAATTGTTTTATCCGTGTTGGGCATTAACTGTTATACTTGGAAAGCATGTCTAAATTCCTTAAATGTGAACAAGCTGAACATGATATCATTGAGTTATTTACTTGTACTGTTTTCTTTATGATCTGAGTTGTTACTTGTTATTGTTATGGGTCTTTGACTGTTTCTTCTCAGTTCGACACTACTTTCAGCCCAAGGTAAGACTTGTTACTTATTGAGTACATGGGGTCGGTTGTACTCAGATTACACTTTGCTCTTTGTGTGCAGATCCAGATACTTCCAGACGAGGTGATTTCTCGAGTTGAGTTGATAGCCTTTGGAAGACTATGAGGTAAGTTGCTTTGTCGTCTGTAGACCTTGAAGTTCTCTTTCATTTATTTTCATTGTTACCGTCCTATTGTTCTGACTGTGGTATTGAGGATTTAGCCTTTTATTCGGATATTTAGTAGTGCTCATGTGCTCGTTGATACCAAATCGTTGGGATGGTTGTAGCAGTATTGTTATTAGTTTCTTAGTTATTTCATGATATTTTCGTTGTTGAGTTTATTAAACCTTGTTTTGTCAAATTCATTGTTCTTATGTGACTGTTGGCTTGCCTAGCAAGTAGTGTTAGGCACCGTTGCGACTCCGGTGGGAGTTGGGTTGTGACACTTATTGGGGTGTTTCAGCCTATTAATTCCATGCAGCCTGAGGTTAGGCCCGTGATGTCACGTGATGAGCTGATGAGGATGGATAGGTTCTAAAAGTTGTTTCCTTCTCACTTCAGTGGTGCGCCTTAAGATGATTCTCAAGAGTTCTTAGATCGATGTCGTGAGATATTGCGAAATTTGGGACTAGTAGAATCTAATGGAGTTGATATCACTGTATTTTAGATGCATAGTTCAACCAAGATGTAGTGGCAGACCTATGGGATGGGCATACCTGCGGGATCACCTTATCTTACATGAGCCCAGTCATTACAGCTTTTCCTGGGGAAGTTCATCACATTCCCTCAGGGAGTGAGCTACACAGTCATATTGAGCCCCTTCAGAAGTGTGGTTTAGCGGTCACCCAGTACGAGATGCGATTCAATTTGTCTCTTCATGCAGCTATCCTGATCCCTAGTGAGAGGAAGAAGGTGTGGATATTTATTGAAGGGCTTGCTTATGGTATTAGACATCAGATGGCAAGAGAGGCCGAGAGTAAGACTTCATTCACTCAGGTAATGGAGAATGCTAGGAGGATTGAGCGCAATCGTGGCCAGGGGAGAGGTGTGATATCTGATATCTGATAAGAGGCTTCATCATTTTGGTAGTTTTAGTGGTGTCTCGTCTGGAGATAGGGGCTCTTTTGGTAAATGCCATTCTATAAGGCCAATCCAGTTAGCACTTTAGGTGGCCATTGTGCTTACTGTCCTCGTTTTGAGCAGCCATCATGCAGTGCGTCTCTATCTCTCATCAGTGCACCTCCAATATAGAGCTTCTACATTGGTGATTCAGGTCGCCAGGGATAGGCTCAGGTTTAGCACCCACATCCACAGAGAGGTTTCTATGTGTGTGAGTTGTGAGACACCTCGTGAGGTTTTGTCCCAGGTCGTAGAGTAGTATGCCACAACAAAGTACTCGTACTATGATTTTGGCACCAGTTGTCCCAGGTCGCAGAGTAGCGTGCCACATTAGTGTAACGATTTGACCGGTCGTTTGAGAATTTACATTCAGTTCTGTGGTTTGAGGTGACGAGTAGTTTCATATTGTGTATTATGACTTGCATACATCGTTGGTTTTGGTTTGCAAATTCTCTTTTTAAAAGCTTTAAGTTGGAAGAATGACCTAGTTCAACTTTTTCTATATTAGATCTCGGATCAGAGTTTTGATGGTTCTGTTAGGCTTGTATAGTGGTGGAAAATGGTTAAAAGAAAACAGTTAACCACCCATATTATCCACTAAATGAAAAATGAGTCAAATATAGATAAGAACCATATTATCCATTTAGATAAAGGATAACCAATGGGTAAACAATGGATAATTAATGCGTTTAACTTTTACATTTGTAAAGCCTCAAATTAGGGGTTCTTAGAGTTTGGGAGACTAGGAATTCTCCAAAAAGTGATCATATTCAAGAAGTCACGGATAATATGTTACCCATATTATCCGCCGGTTAACCCATTTTTTATCTATATTTAATTTTTTAATAAGGCGTATGCCTGACATTGTATCCGGAGTTCTCTAGGTTGATCAGACTTCTTTTACTGAACTTGGCAATTTGAAAGTTTAGAAATTTTCTAAGTTTGACCCTAGGTTGACTTTATGGATATTGAGTTCGGATTTCGGTTTTGGGACTTGGAAGAGGCGTGTTTCGTCATTTGGCTCTTGTCTACAAAATTTCGTGTCATTCCAACTTGGTTTGATAGGAATCGGACGCATGGTTGTGTTTTAAGTAGTTCTGAGTTCATTGTAATTTTCTATGTGTTTTGTGGTTCTTGATCTTGTTTTGGTGTTTGATCATGTGAGCGAGTTTGTATAATGTATTTAGACTCGTGTAGATGTTTGGTGTGGAGCCTCGATGTAACGACCCGGCCGTCCGTTTTGAGTATTTTAGCCTCGTTCCCCTATTTATTGCATCCTTTATGTTATATTGTGGTTATGTGAGTTTTTGGTTTGGATTTCAGATGAGTTTCGGAGAGGTTGGGATACTTAGTTCTAAAGTTAGCTTAAGTTGAAAGAGTTGACCGGAGTTTGACTTTTGTGTAGACAACTCTGAAATGGACTTTTGATGGTTCTGATAGCTTCGTATGGTGATTTTGGACTTAGGCATATATCCGGATATTTATTTGGAGGTCCGTAGGTTGTTTTGTCTTGAATTGGTGAAAGTTAGAAAGTTGAAGGCTTGGAAGGTTGAGAGGTTTGATCGAGAGTTAAGTTTATAGATATGGGGGTCAGATTACGATTTCAGATAGATTCGTTGTGTCATTTTTGACTTATGTGCAAAATTTTAGGTATATCGGAATTGGTTTGGTATGAATCGACGCTAGTTTTGGAAGTTGAATGTTCATGGATTCAATAGGTTTGTGTTACCATGAAAATGGTAATAACAACTAAATTTGTTGATGGGACTCTAAAAATACGCGATCTATTTTTATGCTAGTTGTTTAAGCAGATGATGCTATATGTATGAAGTTTAGAGACGAAATGCGAGCTAAAATAGAGTTATAATCAAACGGATGAGCTAGCCAATCGGGGCCTCGGACTGACCGATACGGGGCCTCGAGGTCGATTTCTGGGCTCGGGCTCGAGCTATTAAGGGTAATCGGGGAAGGGCTAACAGTTATGAAACAATCAGTGAAGGCTCTTTATGGCCAATGATAAGCAATAAATGAAGAACAAGTATGAAGATAATAACAAAGGCAACAATATCGAGATAGTATGTTAGAGAGAAAAGAGAATGTTCTTCCATATTTCATGTAGAGTAATTGGAGCAACAGACCTTTACATAATGGAAAAGATCCCCTTTATATGGGAGGGAAATCCCCGTATAGTACAAAAATATGCTAGTTACATAGGTATGGCGATAGGACGGCTGACTAACGCCCTGATTTGGGTTCAGAGTAGCCTGCCAGGCCGTGTCAGCCCTAGCTGCGTGTCTTGGGAACCTTCCATTTCTATAACATATCATGATCAATGCTATCGTGGGGTCGAGTATCATCGACCCTCGAGGAGAAATACTCAGCCACGGCCTCGAGCCTTAGAACCTGTTCTGCGACCTCAGGCCTTTGAGGTGATCTTCCGAAGTACCTTAATGACCAGAAATTGGACCCTCTGATTTTGCCGTATACAGATAGTCCCCGCGTTTCTTAGAGAGGAACGATGAGAAACGACCTTGATCCCCGATTCTTCGAACTTCCCGCGTTGACATCGTATAGATGACATCCTTCTTATGACGCCAACCTTCACGATAACCGGAGCATCCTCATAGACTTATCTTTTCAGCGTCATTCGATGTGTTACGATTTTCTGTTCATCAAAGCTATAATGCCGCCGCCGATTCATCTCCCGAGGATGCATTAACTATGACTGCCGTTACGTCTTTCGAAGACAATAATGATGCCGTCGGTTACGCTGTCGTCCTTCCTATAAATGGGAGCTTTCTGGGATTAACCTTCCACCCAAGTGACTCCCCATATTTATCCTATCTTCTCTTCTTTCCGTCCTTATCCCCTATCGTTCGCCATGTTTAAGGCCCATGGCCTCGCGATCGCATGGCGGCGCTTCTATCGGTTATGCCAAGGCCTAACTCCTGGACTTCCCTCAGCCGAGCGAGATTATGCCGTTTCATTGTTTTTGTTGTTTTCCCGAGATGGTGAGACAGGGAGACCGATCTCTTTCGTCTGGGAAATGTGTTTGGACTGTACACTGCTGCTCATGAGGGTGTTCAGACTATAATTCGCTGCTCACCCTCCTGCCCCGGTCTGGTGCACTACACCCTCTTTGATTTCCTTGGGGTAAGGTGATACCATCTATCAGCTGTTGTATCCCGCGCCGGGGGAACGTCCCAAGAAGTGGCTTTACAATAATAGTGCTGACGAAGTTCACACTAGCCAGATTTTTCAACCAGCAACTTCTTAGCTCCTTCCGGCTTTTCCTTCGTCACTTTGCTCTTCTCCATCGCTTTCCCTTTCTATATCTTCCTTTTTGAAGATGTCATTCTGAGGGTCGAGATAAGACTCCCGAGGGGACGGCGTTTGGAAGATACTCTTTGAGGACGTGCGGCCGAGGAGATGAACCCGAAGATGCTGCTACCGAGGTTGCACCTTTGAGAGTAGACCAGGTTATTAGGCTTTTACTATGGATGTGTACTCTTTTTCTTCTTTGTTTCTGTGTAAGGACCCCTTGTGGGCTTTGCAATCTTATATAAGGACCCTTTGTGGGCTGTTGTAACCAAAAGTTTATGAATATAAAGATATTTTCTTGAACTTCGTCTCTGATGCTTGCCATATTCTTTTACATTTATGGAGACTCTGAATGTATGCCTCTGTTGACTATCGTCGATATCTAACTCGGGTGCGAGTATTCTTGGCCTTCGGTCGATAAAAATGGCTTATCGCGGAATCCTTGTCGTTTCCCAGACTAAGCCTTACTTTGAGTTGTACGAAAAGGATATTTTGAGCCTTGATACCGTGATTTATCACTTGGACATGGTGGTAATCTTTGAGGGAATTTGTTCGGTAGTCCTAGGATAGGGCCTGCTTTGAGCTCTCGAGGTAATCTCCGAGCGGGGTTCATTCAAACCTGAGCCACCCGGGAACTTGCTTTGCACTTAGAGTATATAGCCTTAAGGTGCTGTAGATAGATCCTGGAGGAGGGTTTGTCCGAGCTCGGATGGTACCCCGGGACCAAGCCTTTATGGGTGGAGCTCGAATGTTTATTTCCTTGGAGCCTGATTCTATTTTGGCGAAAGTCCCCGAGGTCAAACACCACCTTGAGACCTGTAACGATGTCATCGGCTTCTTGGAGCCCTATTCCTCTCTTGAGGGAGGTCCTCGAGATCGGGTGCTATCTCGGGATCGGTGATGATGCCGTTGGCTTGTTCTTGGTGGAGATCCTCAAGGTCGGGTACCACCTCAGGACTGGAGATGATGCCGTTGGCTTCTTAGAGCCTAACTTCTTTTTGATGGAGGTCTCGAGGTCAGGGTACCACCCCGGGGTTGGCGATGATGTCGTTTCTTCATATGTATATAGGGTCGCTTCCGCTCTTTTAGGGATCTCCCAATTTTAGATAGTTATCCTCCCGTTTTGGCACTGAGCCCTTCATTACCCTTAGCGCTAAAGTATTTGTGCAGGTTTCTGCTTCAATTCCTCTAGTCTCGCTATAGCCATTACTGTTACATTGGGGCCTGTTCGGTAGAGGGGGGAGAGTTTTCTCCCGATGCTCAGGTTCAAAGAGAGTCCAACTTGAAGACTATTTCTTCGATAGGAGAGGGGCACCTTGAGTTAGTATTGAGAGACTGCGAATGGGGGGAGAGAGTAGTGTTACAGGCTCTTTCCCCGGATGAGGGCATCTCGGATCATGTTGATGGATTCCTGAACGTGCATATGTATCCTTTCACACTAAGCCCCCTCTATAGGGTTGTGCTTGACTTCTGTTTAAGGTATCGGGTTACCTTGGCGCAGATATATCCGTCGTTTTGGCAAGTAGTGTTGATGATGAGGTTCTTTGTGGAGAAGGCGGGGCTTGACTTTACGTTTAGTCATCTCATTAGGCTGTATCGACCCTTTCACCATCGAGGCCAGTTTGTACCCGTGTTTTTTCCTTTTCTGTAGCTAGTTCGTGGGCATCGGGCGACGTTCCTGATCTGCCTGGTTGGGTCGGGAAGTTGGCGACCCACTCGTCTTGCGATGAGCGTAGGTGTCGAGCCGTGTCCCTGGGCAGATGGGGAGTAAAACATCACGGTCTGTGTTTGTACTACTCTTTCCTTACCCTTTGCTCATTTGGAGAGGCAATTTCCTTTTCTATGCATTAATCTTGCTGCCGTAAGTATCGGAGAATCTCCTGAGGCGAGGCCGTGCTCCTCTGGAGAAGGGGAGGGGTTGCCAGCTCCCGAGCTAAAGAATGGCAAAAATAAGCGGGATATGCATTTGTAGGGCGATGGCGCTCAGAGTAAGGCGAAACAGGGCCGGAACTTCGGGACGGAAACAACATCTGAGCCTGCCGCGCCCGAAGTTCCTGGTTCTGGAAAGGTGGTTTCTCCGAGCGGCCGTGCCTCGACGAGAGTTGCTTCTTCCAGGGCAGGGGGGACTAGATTAATAGATTTGCCTTCGGCCTTCGAGGAAGTTCGTCGGCTTCAATTTGCAGTGAGTTTCGACACAGGCCTTTTGAATCCCGCGTCTTTCTTTCCATATCGAGTTTTCTTCTGCAGGCCTTCGACAGGCTTAGGTCTGAGTTGCTCCGTCATGGAGCTAGGCTCCGGAAAGCTCTGGATGAGGGTAGATCCCTTAGGCTCCTTTGCGAGGAAAAGGAAGTTGAGCTGGCACACTTGCGGTATGAGGCGTGCCGGAGCTCGAATTACGAGAGCTACTTGATGGAGCAGGTAATCCTCCATCCCGGGTGCGTATGCGTTCTGCCTTTTAGCTTATGAGGCTAATACTTTGTTTAGCCCAGTTGGAGAAAAGACGGAGGCCATGGAGCATCTTTGGAACGAAGATGACCGAGTCATGAACAACTGTGACGAGCTAAGAGCTCGGGCGGAGGCCCAGGGTTCAGTGGAGAAGAATGCATTGGCTAAAGTCCCTGCCTTTGAGGTTCAACTCCTCTTAGCTCGTGATAATGCTTTAGTTCAAGCGGATATGATCACGAAGCTCGAATCCGAGTTTTCGAATCAGGAGATGGTGATTTATTTGAAGGACGCTACCGATGCTCAAGCCGAGTTGAAGAGGGTCCTCTATTGCGAGGAGAGGATCAAAGAATATGCTCGTTGCAAGTCTCGAAGAAAGATTCTCGGGAGATCTATGCCAGGGGTTTTGTCCTCTCGGAAGAGTTGGCGCGTGCGAGGGCGGACGAGAGTGATGCTCGGTTACTCCTGTCCGATGCCGAGGAGAGTGAAGATGAGGCCGGTAGGCCGTAGCTCTCAGGGTTAGGACGTAGATATTTCCATTTTGTACGTAGCATTTCCAGAGCATGTTTGTAGATGGAGAATGTGCTTTTTCGCGTATGTGTATAAAAGAAAACTTTGTGTCTTTACTTCTTCTGTACCCCTTTCTGTCTCGCATCTGGCCAGGCGAACTGGTTCAGAGTCGGTGAGAATCATTGGATTCGTGATATGGTCCTGGGGCTCATTAGGCTGGCCCGGGGGCCCTTGCATGCTCGGTCGATGTGACCTTTAGTATAAGCTGGCGTTTGAGCTCTTATGCTTTTGCTCAATTGTTTTGGGTTTCGCCTCGAGCTTGTTTGGTCCTCAAGATTTTATGTTTGCATGGGCTAGCGTTAATGGCTCTTACGCCTTTGATCGAAGCGATCTTTTATGTGTGTGGCCCTGAGGCTCGTTAGGCTGGCGACAATGGCTCTTACGCTTTTGATCGAAACGATCTTTTATGTGTGTAGCCCTGAGCCTCGTTAGGCTGGCGACAATGGCTCTTACGTTTTGCCCTGAGGCATATGTAGTTAACTTTTTTGGGTTCTGTCTCCGAATCGGATTACGACTCGAGCTCATTTGACCCTCAAGTTTTCATGTTTGTGTGAGCTGGCGACAATGGCTCTTACGCTTTGGGTCGAAGCGACCATTTAATGTAAGCTGGCGACAATGGCTCTTATGCTTTAGGTCGAAACGACCTTTTATTGGCTTTATTTTCCTCTCGTTAAGGACTTTTGAAATGATTTTTCCTGACCCGTCGTCGGTTCGAGAATAACATTGATTTCAAGTCATTTGCGGCGATGTTCGAGCACCTTGGGAGGTTTGGCTCGGAGGCTGAGTAGCTCGAAGCCTGTGATTTGGAGCTGACATGGTCTAAGCTCTTTTTGCCTATGTCGAGGGTAGCCTATTTAACTGGTTCTTTTCAAAGTAGATTCGAAGTAATGGCCTATGTTTTTGTAGCGACGGTCGGGCATCCCCAGGTCTCGTTAGTTAGGCTGGTACAGTCGTATGACCGTAGTCATTTGTGTTTGGCCGGAGCCATTTTTGGTCTCGAGTGTTGTAGATTAGGTGTCTATATCGAGGGTATTCCTTTTCAGGGATCTTACAAGTTCGACATATAACCTAAACTTCGGGATCGAGTTTATGCCTGTAGTAAGATCTTACAAAATTTTCATGCCTTTGAGGTCCTACAGTTTCGTTGATACTTGGTACAAGTATGATTCATGCCTTACTGGAGGTCTTACAGTTTTGTTGATACTCGGTACAAGTGTGATTCATGCCTTGCTTGAGGTCTTACAGATATTGTAGTTGCCTTATGTAGGTCTTACGAGACCGAGTCTGCCCACTCGGGGTCTTATGCCCCGAGTCATCGAGGGTACTTCGGCTCGGAAGCCGTCACTTGTAGATTTCGTATTTCCTCATTGAGGGCTTACAAATTTGGAGATCCCGACCTTGAGGTTGTGCGTTTTTGAGATTTTGACGCCAGTCCCCGAGTATTCGGGGAACTTTCGGCCTTGGAGATGTTACGTGATTTTCATGTTACCTCGTTGAGGGCTTATGAGTCTGGAGTCCTGACCCGGAGGTCGCTCAGGTGCTGAATTGTCGATGCCAGTCCCCGAGTGCTCGGGACGTTTTGATGGAGGAATTGTTCTTGCGAAAATGCAGAGTTTTCTTTGGTGTATGGGATTCTTCGATAAAGGTATTATTCGATTACTTGATACAAGTACATGTGTCTCCGCCATCGGGGGTCCGGCTATACGGGCATGGCGGATTCGACCGTTTGGCCCGGTACATCATTTTCCTATTGAGGCCCCATTTGGCATTTTTTGGCTTTTTCGAGGGGATGATCCTCCGGGGAATGCTCTCCAGTGTTCGAGGATGATTGCAAAAGAAGCCTCGGACATTTGTTTGGATCTTCCTATGGTAGCATATAGATGTTGCCTCGTTAAAAACCTTGACGGTAAAACCCTTCTTGGGATGAAACCCAGCCGAAGGAAAAGAGTACAACGCATGCTTTCGAAACCTAAGGCCTTCGGGTTGGGAAGAGCTCTGTTGTTTCGATCGGGTGCCTGCATGAGGGTTAGTATGAAATATAAAATGAAAAGGGAGATGATTATACCTTGGCATGGGATGCGCTGACGATGTTCCGAGGTCTGGAAATGATGACGCAGTACGGTCCTTTGCTATGTTTAACCGGGCTTAGCCGATGATGTAGTTTGCTTGCTCTTTGGTTCTTTCGAGAGTGGAGATTTTGGTGTCGGTACCACGTCGTGCACCGCAAACATTTCTCTTGCCCCGTGTTGTTCCCCGTTGACGGTTTTAATCCCGTCTTTTGTTGGGAATTTCATCATTTGGTGGAGGGTGGACAACACTGCTCTCATGGAGTGTATCCACGGCCGTCCGAAAAAGGCGTTGTACCTCATGTCTCATTCGATGACATGAAATTTAACATTTTGGGTCGTGCCGGCCACGCTGACTGGGAGGGTGATTTGTCTTTTTGTTGTTTCACTTGACATGTTGAATCCGCTGAGGACTCGAGTGGCAGGCACAATTTGGTCTAGCAGTCCGAGCTGCTCTATTACTCTCGACCTGATAATGTTGGTCAAGCTACCTGGATCCACGAGTACACGTATTATTCGAAATGTAAACAATGAAAGAGATCACCAGTGCGTCATTATGAGGTTGAGACAAGATCTCGGAGTCCTCTTCGCTGAACGTGAGGGCATCCTCGGGTATGTACCCTCGAGTTTGCTTTTCTCTAGTGATGAATATTTTTGTCTTTCTCATCGCGGGCTCCTGGGGATCGTCGATGCCTCCCAAGATCATGTGGATAACATGTTGTGGCTCGTTTGCTTCGTTCTTTTTGCCGCCTCTCTTTCCCGAAACTGATTTTTGGCCCGGTCGCATAAGAATTCTCAGAGGTTACCTTTACTGAGTAGCCTGGATACTTCCTCTCGGAGCTGGTGGCAATCTTCGGTCCTGTGTCTATGCGTGTTGTGGAGCTCGCATACTAAGTTATAGTTCCTTTGTGAAGGATCCGACTGTACACGCCTGGGCCATTTGGTATCTCTAATTTTGCTGATGGCGAACACGATATCCGACACATCGACATTGAAGTTGTATTCTGATAAGCACGGTGCCCCTGTTAGCCCCGCGTTTCTATCGAATCCGGTTCTGTTAATGAGTCCCCGAGGATTCTGTCCTCGGTTGATCAATCGATCGTTGCAAGGTGGGTTGCGGCTCGGGGCGTTCCTCCTGTCTTCGGTGTATGTTTTATATCTTTCCTTATTTGGCTTTGGCTCCTTTATCAGAAGCCTACTCGAGTATACTAAGCCCGAGGGGGATCCTTGTTGATCATCCTCGACCCTGATCTTTGACTGGTATCGGTTGTGGAGGTCCGACCAGGTTACGGCGGGATACTTGATCAGATTCTCTTTCAGCTGCCTTGAAGCTACTGAGCTCCGCTCATTCAGGCCTTGAGTGAAGGCCTGCACTGCCCAGTCATCGGAGACCCTAGGTAGTTCTATCCGTTCCGTTTGGAAGCGAGATACAAATTCTTGCAACATCTCGTTCTCCCTTTGCTTGATTTTGCAAAAGTCAGATTTCCTCGTTGCTACTTTGATGGCACCGGCATGTGCCTTTACGAAAGAGTCTGCCAGTGTGGAAAATGAGTTTATAGAGTTGGGAGCTAGGTTGTGATACCACATCATGGCCCCCTTCAAGAGTGTCTCCCCAAACTTCTTTAGTAAGACGGACTCGATCTCGTCGTCTTTTACGTCGTTGCCCTTCACTGCGCATGTGTAGGTAGTAACGTGCTCATTGGGATCTGAGGTCCTGTTGTATTTTGGGAGTTCAGGAATTCTGAACTTCATTGGAATGGGATTCGGAGCCGCTTCCTCAGTGAACGGTCTTTGCACGAACTTCTTCGAATCCACACCTTTCAGGATCGGGGGTGCCCCCGGGATTTGGTCGACCCTTGAATTGTAGGTCTCGACCTTCTTGTCGTTGACTGCTATCATTTTCTCACCCGATTCGATCCTTTTGGTGAGGCCCACGATCATTTTTATAATGGCGAGATCAGCTATCAACCCATTATTGCTTGACCTCTCCGGTACCTGTTCGGCTGTGGGAGCTGTCCCCGGTGCTACCGTGCTAGGAGTATTCTGGTGACTTTGCAGCTGAGCAATAGCCAGCTGTTGTGCCTGCAACATTTCAAAAATAACATGAAGGCTAACTTCCCGTTCTTCCCGAGCCGAGATTGTTTGGGCTTCCTGCTGGTCGCCTTGGTGTACGCTCCTATTAGTGTGGGAGCTTATCTCGACGTGTCCGCATGAGATTCCGTCCGCCGAGATCGGTCCTCGCGCGTTCTCAAGATTTTTTGGTGGCTCACCAACATCTGGAACAGCCACACCATTCTCTCCGTGGTTCTCAATATTGTTGTTCACTGAATCGGACATTTCAACCTGAAACCAAAGATCTTGGGCAAGAAAAAGCGTGAAAGATAACTTGCGTTATGTGATGAAACCAGCAAGAATATAATCACTATTATTTTTAGCCCCACGGTGGATGCCAAACTGTTTACCGTGAAAATGGTAATAATAATTAAATTTGTTGATAGGACTCTAAAAATACGTGATCTATTTTTATGCTAGTTGTTTAAGCAGATGATGCTATATGTATGAAGTTTAGAGACGAAATGCGAGCTTAAATATAGTTATAATCAAACCGATGAGCTAGCCAATCGAGGCCTCGGACTGACCGATATGGGGCCTCGAGGTCGATTTTTGGGCTCGGGCTCAAGCTATTAAGGGTAATTGGGGAAGGGCTAACAGTTATGAAACAATTAGTGAAGGCTCTTTATGGCCAATGATAAGCAATAAATGAAGAACAAGTATGAAGATAATAACAGAGGCAACAATATCGAGATAGTATGTTAGAGAGAAAAGAGAATGTTCTTCTATATTTCGTGTAGAGTAATTGGAGCAACAGACATTTACATAATGGCATGGATCCCCTTTATATAGGAGGGAAATCCCTGTATAGTACAAAAATATACTAGTTACACAAGTATGGCGATGGGACGGCTGACTGACGCCCTGATTTGGGTTCAGAGTAGCCTGCCAGGCCGTGTCAGCCCTAGCTGCGTGTCTTGGGAACCTTCCATTTCTATAACTTATCATGATCAATGCTATCGTGGGGTCGAGTATCATCGACCCTCAAGGAAAAATACTCGGCCACAGCCTCGAGCCTTCGAACCGGCTCTGCGACCTCGGGCCTTCGAGGTGATCTTCCTAAGTACCTTAATGACCAGAAATTGGACCCTCCGATTTTGCCGTATACAGTTTGAATATATTGTAATTCATACATTTGATGTTGTTTGATGTGATTTTAGGCCTCGAGTAGGTCCGTTATGTGATTTGGTTCTTGATGGTATGTATGGACGGGGTCCTAACGGCCCCGGCGGATTGAATCCGGAATCATTTTGCACTTAGAAGAATTTTTGTCCAACTGAGGTTCTGGCGCGATGGCACCAGTGCACTTTGGACAGTAGGTGCAGCACCGCAGAAGCGACCTATGAGCCGCTGAAGCGAGTTTGGGGTTGGGCGAGCTATGACCGCAGGGGTGGTCGTTTCTCCGCAGAAGCGGCTTGGTTCCGCAGAAGCGCAAGCGCAGATGCGCTCAATGGTCCACAGAAGCGATTTTCCTGGCTTAATGAGAAGCCGCACCTGCGATGGATTTCCGCAGATACGGAGCCATAGAAGCGGAATAACTGGGCAGAAAAGGGCTGGATCGAGGGTTTTGTTCAAATTTTCATCTTTTAAGTTAGAGAGCTCGGTCTTAGGCGATTTTGGAAGGGATTCTCAAGGATTTGATCGGGGTAAGTGGTTTTGACCCAGATTTGATTATTATTCATGAATCCAACAATTTTTTTATCATTTAATTTGTTTTTTGAGTTGGAAAAATTGGGAAATTATGTGAACACTTCCTAAACCATAGATTGAGGATTTGAAGATCGATTTGAGGTTGGAATTGGATAGTTTTCGTATTGTTCGACTCGTTCTTTAATTGTTGTTTCGATTTTGTAAGTTTGGTCGGGTTTCGCGAAGCGGGACCTAGGTTGACCTATTGAGTTGTCTTTTTAATTTCCTTTAAAGATTGCAACTTTATTACCCGAAATAGTTTCCTATGGTTTGTGTGGTATAATGTTATTCTGGCTAGATTCGAGCCATCCAGAGTTGGATATTTGCGAAAAATGCTTACTAGTGGATTGAGTAAGCTTGTTTGAGCTAAGTATCTTTCCTAACTTTGTGTGGTAGAACTATCCCTTAGGAATTGGGATTGATTGTGCAATTTGTGTTTTGTGAAAGCCGTGGACGCAAGGTGATGAGTGGGTACACGGGTTATATGTGGTGTTTGATTGGTTTAGGTTATTTAGACTATTTACATGCCTTTAATCGAATTGTCACAAGAAGCTATGTCTCTCATTATTAATCAACTCCTACATGTTAATCTACCCCTAAATGCTTCATTTTCTATAGTTAACACTTGTTTTACCTCTCACTTGTTATTTTGCCCTTATATGCTTAGTTGAAGTTATTGACTTGTTACATCTCGAGTAGCTAAATTACTCGTATTTGAAATTGTTATTTTGTGATGTATCTTCTTGTTATGTTATTGGTGTTGAAGTTGTGAAAGTCGGTATCACGTTAAGTTGAAGTTGTTCTTGTTCAGCTATTCACCATTATTTTGTTATTGTTCAGATTTTTGTGCATATTGTGGTTGAGCCATGGGCTATTTGTTGTGAAAACATTGATATTGTTGATTCATTTGGCAAGTTAAGGCATTTGGTCACTTGAGGTGCGAGTTGTGATATGTTGTGATATTAGTACGCATGCGGTGTTATAAGGCTAGGGGTTGATACGCATGCGGTGAGATAAGGTGTGCTTCATACGTGTGTTTATAGTAGGGGAACTACTTGAAGCCATGCGGTGTGACAAGGTGAGATAAAACCCGGTTAGCTATTTCGGGAAAAATAATTTTCAAAACTAAATGTAAGGCTTCAGCGGTGATAGAAGGAATGATTGTGATTGTGAAATGAGATTTCGAGCGGTACCTCGGTTGTGATTCTTGTTGTTATCTCTCAGTTACAACACTTGTATTTGCCGCATTTTTTTCTTGATGTTCTTATTTTGTATTCCTTCTTTGTTTCCTTTATTGCTGTAAATGCAGTTGTAGCATATCTTGTTGTACTGCTTTATTGCCTCATTTCCTCATTATCGTTATTAGACTATACTATACTGGTTCAATTTCTTTTCTAATCCTAGTAGGGGTCTTTATCTGGCCTCGTCACAACTCTACCGAGGTTAGGCTTGATAGTTACTAGGTACCATTATTGTGTACTCATACTACTCTTATGCACATTTTTGTGCAGATCCAAGTACCTTGACCCAGGCTAGGCACCAATGAGTAGAGCATTCAGTTCGGATATTTCAAGGTATACCTGCCCGGCATTTTTAGGCCTCGCAGTCACCCTATGTCCTTGTTTCTCTACTTCTTACTCTTTATTTAGACAGTGATGTATTAGAGATGTTACAATATATTCGTGCAGAGCTTATGACTCAGTCTCATCATATTTTGGGAGTTATTTTCAGCGGTATTGTAGAGCTCAATAATGATAGCTAGATAGTTTAAACTTGAACTTCTATTATTATTTCGGTTATTTCTCTGTGCATGTCAGGCTTATCTAGTCATAGAAACTATGTGTCATCACGATGTCCTCTTGTGGGGAATTGGGGTCGTGACACTCGAGGGCTGGGGTGAGTTTCGGATGCATTTCGAAGTGTTTTTGGGCTACTTCAATTTTGCTCGTTCTTTGCTGGTGCCTCAGGTCATGCAAATGCGAGATACTGTTTGTATTTGCGGACCTCGCATTTGCAAGGTGGGAACCACATTTACGAGGTTCATTAGCTCTAGGTTGCTCGCATTTGCGGACATTTGGTTCGTTTTTGTGATAGGAGGCCTGGGCTAGGTTGCGACTGAACTGTCACTTTTGCGATGGCTTTGGCTTCACTATTGTGAATGTTATTGTTTCATTTTGCAATCCATGTGTCGCATTTGCGAACCTCCAGTTGCAATTTCAAATGCCACTTCTACAGCTGGGCTTATAATTTAGAATTTCGGGACTTAGCTTCATTTATCACATTTAAGTCGTAGACTCGGTGGGAGGTGATTATGAGGAGAGATTTTCATACACAACTATTGGGTATGTGATTTTGATCCAATTTTAGTGATATTACATGATTATTTATGAGATTTAACCTCCAATCCACGAAATTTGAAGAGAATTTTTGGGAAAATTTGATGTTTTTAGAAATGAAAATTTTACATTTGAGAATCGAATTGGACTGAGATTTAAAAATAAAACACATAATGGACTCGTGGGATAATGGGTAGTCGAGATCAACCCTTGGACTCAGATTTTTACCGGGCGGACCCGGGGTTGAGGTTTGTTGCCTTTTGGGGAATTGTGTAAAGATCTTATCTTTATTAATCGAATTTAGTTTCTCTTACGTTGTTTGATATTATTAAGTCATTTTTGTTATATATGAGCCGTGCAGAGGTGAATCTTAAAGAAAAATGCTATTTTTGAGTGTGAATTTGGCCTAATTGAGGTAAGTATCTTGCCTAACTTTGTGTGGGGAAAATTTCCCCTTAGGAATTGGTCTACTTGCATTATTTGAACTACGTGAAAAGACGTGTTCATGAGGTGACGAGTATGTACACGGATTTATGTGTGGTAACTGACCGGATTGGACCCTTAGTCTTTTACTATGTCTTGAATGGTAGTTGTTGTTACGTGAAGCACAAGTAATTGTTGTTTTACTTCCTGTACTCTTGTGTTATTGTTGTAATTCCTGTATTAACTTACTTTCCGTACTCTTGTGTTGTTGTTGTAATCCTTGTATTGACTTACTTTCCCTACTCTTGTGTTGTTGTTGTAATTCTTGTATTAATGTACCTTTCGTACTCTTGTGTTATTGTTATTGTTTTTGTACTTATTGTTGTTTGAGAAATGTTGGGGCATATGGGCACGTGGTGTGTGATTGATTGTTGTGTTGTGATTGAGATGCGGATGCAACGACATAAGGGTGGTGTGTATATTGATGCGCATGTGGCGAGATAAGGGGGTACTTATGCGCGTGGTGCAAGTAAGGGAAAATTCTTCATTCTAATGCACACGCGGCGAGATAAAGGGGCTAAAGCGCGTGCAGCTATTTTGAAAAAAATATTTTTAAAATGTAAAAATCACACAGAGACATAATGATGATATGTGATTATGATATGTGGCACATCGAAGTGATTCTTGTTGTTATCTTTGTGTTGGAACAGTTTATGATGTGTGTCATGCATTTTATGTGATTTATTGTGTTGTTTTAATGTGCTAATATGTGTCTGTGTTGTTACTTGATGAACTGGTTGTCAAGATTGACTTGTCACGACCCAATTTAGGATCGTGACCGGCGCTTAGGAGCAAGTTCTCCCAAGTAAGCCTCATCGGTAATTTTACAGAAAATCGGACAGAGTTTCTCCTGTTTTTTGACCATCCCAAAAATCTCCCTATCTCAAATCAGCAACCAAACATCCTAATAGCAATTCAAATGACAATGACCTTATCACTTAACCAAAATAAATATTCTACCTTTAATAGTCCATCCACTAACAACTAGAAATACTACTTTATCTCCAAATTTGATAAGAATGAGCGATACTCAACATAAATCTATAATAATGAAGAATACTCAAGACACAAAAAATTAACTATGGAGCGAATCTAAGAGTTCAAAGAAACGACCATAACAATAAATAAAATCTCCGCCCACGCGAACAAGTGCGAGGCTCACCAAGAACTATTAACCTGTGCGCTATAATTAACGAAATCCTCGCCTGCGTCAACTGCTGTCTCTGTAAAAAAAAAAATTAGCGGGGAATGAGTCACTAGCTCAGTGAGTAATAACACTTAACCACAACCGTTTTTATTGGGGACAAGTCAAAAACATGCTAGTATCTCAAACAGAAAATAAAATAAAAATGCCCTTTCAGAAACAATAAATAATTTTCACTCTCATCATGTTTTTCTTGTAGTATAATACGATTGACTACTCCGTAATAAGCTCGGTAACCACTGTATAATATCAATATTCATATTTTGGGAGGTTTCAATGAACGGATCATGTAATCGGTATAACTGTGGACATCTTCGCAAAAAGTCAAATATGACGATAGTCCCTACTCGAGGGAAATCGGTAATGGTATGCTAGTTCTACCTTCCCACTAGCGAGGGCTATAACGGTAATCGGTAATTACAAGGTGCACCAGGTATACGGAACCCGCCGTTAGCTACGGGATCCTTCAAATTCTACTCCCATTTATACTTGTCTCTGTAATCCGTATTGTAACACCCCGTAAATTCAACTTAGGTATGAATGAGTTAAAGGAGTAGTAAGGTTATATTTTGGACATGTGAAGTCCCATCGGGATGATTATGGGTAAAATAGTTGTTTCAAAATTAAGATGGAAAGTGAGGTGCATAAGATTTGACAAAATCGACTAAGTTTGCAGAAGGTCTGTCTTCCATCAAGTTTAAGGGAAAATGTGCAAGGAATTGGGGAAACCTCAAAACATGAAAGTTGTAGGCCATTGAAATTTCTTTCCAACTAAATATTATGGAGCCCCAACGGATCTCTCTGCAAAATGTTATGAGTATTTTACGGAACAATACGCGCATGCGCGCCCAGAAGCGCGACCGCACTAATTTTGAGGCAGTGTTACAGCCACTTAGCACGGTCAGTAGCACGGGCAAGCCTCCAGTAGCGCAGGCGCACTAGTGGGGGGTCGTGTTAAAGCTATATTTCGTCCCCCACGACCCCAAAACATAAAAACTTGCTCTAGAAAGGGGAACTCTCAAAAACCTAACTCCTTAAGGGTCCTTCCACCATCCAAGGTAAGTTTTGATGGTGATTCTAAGTTAATTTCAATTTTCCAACATCTTATTAATATGGGTAAACCCTCCATATCATTAGATATTCGATTGAGACATCGTTGTTGAGAGAAGGAACCCTACAACTCGAATTCAAGGAGATTGAACATCAAAAAGGTAATATCTTCACCCTCTAATTGATTCTAGCATTGGTTTAATGATTATAAACCCTAGTGCAAGAGATATGAGTTGATGGGTTTGATAGAAAAGCATGAACGATTATAGGGTTGGGGTGTTGAGTGTTGATTATTGGTTAAGAGTGGTGTATACGTTATGGGTGATAAAGAATATTGTTGATTATAACCATTTGAGACTTTGCAATTTATCTAGGATCAAGAGAATGGCTTGTTGGGTGTAGAAACACCATTAATAAGGACCATGAAGCTTTATGTCACCAAGTGTTTGAGAAAATGTGTAAGTGACAAAAACATGAGAATTTATGCTAATATGGAATCCCTTTGACTTGTATTGATATAGATTGAAGTTGAAAGGGTTGGCGAAGGTTGTATTACACTCAAGAGCAGGAGGTTAAGGTATGTGAGGCTAACTCTCTATGTTTGGGAATTTTAATGATTCTCCCTACACTACGTTTCTTTTACGACGTTACCAGTTGCCTCAGAAATATAGTTAAGCCTAGTTCCTTGAATAGTTGTAGAACTTCTATTCTCTAGCTTCATAACTCGCTCATGACTTTCATTCTGAATGTTGTGAGCTCAGTGCGTATTCAATATAGAGTTGGGTTTGATGCCCCCGAGTCTTAGTATAGATTACTCAGTATGCCATATACAGTTGAAATTTCAGTATTCGTAATCAGTTCAAGAATACATGTCTCAGTCTAGTCCCATTCAGTATGTCAGTATTATGTAACCAGTATGATCCTGTATTCCAGTATCATGTAACTCAATGTGATTCAGTATTTCACTATCATGTATTGCAGTATGATTCTCAATTTCTGATTTTAAATTCCTGAATGTTGAACACCTTTATTTGGGCCTGAGGCCGTAGTTTATATGCTTTATGCATACTTGGGCCTGAGGCCGTAGTTTATGCTTTATGCATGTTTTGGCCTGAGGTCGTAGTTTATGCTTTATGCATGTTTGGGCCTGAGGCCGTAGTTTATGCTTTATGCATGTTTGGGACTGAGGCTGTAGTTTATGCTTCATGCATTTTTGGGCCTGAGGCCGTAGTTATGTATACGTATACTTGGGCCTGAGGCTGTAGCTTGTGCACATATATATTGGGCCCGAGGCCGTAGCATATTCAGATAAATAGGTTGTTTATCATTCAGAAGATGGAGTATTCATATCCTTACTTCCTTTATTCAGTTCAGTTGTCAGTTATCTTTTTAGTTATCAGTTATCAGTTATCTTTTTAGTTATCAGTTATCAGTTATCTGTTATCTTTTTAGTTATCAGTTCAGTTATCAGTTATCAGTTATCTTTTCAGTTATCAGTTCAGTTACCAGATCTCACTTCAGTTTCAGTTTCAATAGTTATCATTTCAGTTATCAGCTTAGTTTCAGTATTTATAGTTCTTTCTTTTAGCTGCTTTACATACCGGTACAATTCAAATGTACTGACGTCCCTTTTTCCCGAGGCCTGCATCTCACGATGCAGGTAATGATTTACATGTTGAAGATTCAGAGCGCTAGGATTCTCGTACCAGCTGTTGGTGATCCCCAGTTCTTTCGGGGCATTATCATTACTTTACAGTCTTTCAGTATTTACAGACAGTCAGTGTTTTCAGTACTTCATTAGAGGCTTCATAGACTAGAGTAACAGTTAGACAGAGTCTCAGGCTTTTCATGTTAAGCCATGTTGGCTACAAATATATTTCAGAATTGTATTAGTATTTCCGCACTTTGATTTATATCATCCAGACTTTCAGTATATCAGCACGTGTTAGTTTATCTTCGGCATTCAGTATGTTATGATACCACATGTTGATTCAGCCAGCCAATTGGTTCGCTCGGTCACATGTAGTCAGTCACCGAGTGTCGTGTTACGTCCAGGCTCAGGTTCTGGGTGTGACAAAGCTTGGTATCAGAGCACTAGGTTCAAGTGTCCTAGGGAGTCTCTGAAGCCGTGTCCAGTGGAGTTTCCTTTATATGTGTGTGCCGGCCACTCATATAAATGGTTAACTACCAAGACATTCAGGATTGTCTCACTTCTTTCTACTCTAGATCGTGCCATGAAACTTAGAGCAATAGGTAATCTTCTTTTCCTATCGAATTCCAAATGTATTGGATGCCCAAGCGACGCGCATGAGAAACCTAAGGTCCTAGAGAGGATAATTGCCCATTGGGGTATAATTATGGAGTACAGCTTGGTAAATATGAGACTTGAGAGGATGTCAAAAGTGGGATGCAATGGATACTAGCACACATTAGAGCATAACCTTATCAGAAAGTACAAAAGCAGTTATGATGTCTTATGGTTATCAGTTTACCTCCATTACCAGTTATACAATCTTTCAGTTAGCAAGTTTATGGTTATTCAGGATGCCTGTTATCAGTTATTCAGTTACCAGATCTCCAATTTTCAGTGTATCAAAATTTCTGGTGACTTGTGAGTATACAGTGATGCATAAGGGTTCTCAAAGAAAAGGTAAGTAATAGTGATTATAGCGAAACCTTTGCATATTTTAGGTCAGGATTAAAACCCGAGAATCGCCGGATGGTACAGTAAGTGATTTATCGTATACTCTAAAGGATAAGTTTGTGAATGGTAGTCGTATGTGTTTTACCTCAAAGAACAATTTCTTTTAATTTTTGGAAATGGAGTTACAAGTTGGATGATGATAGTTCAGATGGCAGACCCTAAAATTGGTCGGTATAGTTTTGGACAGAAAAGAGCCTAATGGAAATATAGCTAACAATAATATGATGTACGAAATGAGAACTAAGAACAAGCAACATTGAAGTTTAGGGAATGATTTTATGTCGTTTAGATTTATTCAAATCAGAACTAGAAAGTACCATGTTAGTGAATTTATATACGAAGTGGCTATTATTGTGAGATAAAAGATATGACAGTTCCCCTTGATATGACTATGTGTTTAGGTTGGAGGTTTATAGTCTGCAGTGATTTTGAAGTGTATAGAAAGCTTGGGGTTAGATATGCCAATTTTGTTAAGACAAATGAACTTTCCCTAAGTGCGATTCATGTGCATAGATCAAAAAGAATGATAGCGTGCGGCAAAAGAATATGATCAGATGGTGAGGGAAGTTAGGAGTAACCTTATGCTTCACTTTAGTTATTCAAAGCAGGAGAAGAAAATATGATGCTAGCAGATGGCTTGTGAAAGGATAGTAAGTAAGTTTTGAGTAGATATAGTGAATTAGCAATTTTAGCAGCGCTAGTAGAGGTAAGATTTGATCCACTTAGCCAGATTATCTTTAGTGTGTGGATGGCAGTTTGAAATACCGAACGTATATGTTAGAACCCAAAGAGTTTAAGTTAAACCCGAAGTACAGCGATAGTGGAAAAAAAATCAGCTAGGCAGTAAGAGAGCCAACTACAGAAGAATAGCCTTTAGGAATTATCGAAATGGGGTTTCCCCAAGTTTGACAGTGAGAGCAGAGTTAAATTATTAAGATTGTGTATGATAGTTGTGAATACATTAGCTTTCTGTTAAGTGAATAATTTAGTCTTTCTTAGTAAGGAAGATTACTCAAAAGTAAGTCGGAAGATGAATGGTCATTGACGTAGAGTGCAAAGAATTGCAGAAAATAAGGAGAGTTATTTGGATCCAACAAAAAGAGAAGGATCCACATGTATAAGACCTTTGGTCTAAGGGGGTGATGTGAAAACCATCAGTAAGTGCAGTTAGATATCTGAAAACTCGAATAGTAGCGTGGGATATGGAAAAGAAAATCAGTTCGGTAATGAGGGAAAATTGTATAATTACCACAAGGATTATGTCTAGCATGTGTAAGAAAAACAAAGTGAGTAGAATGATCACCGAGTTTAGTCATTGATGATAAAGTGATCACAGAAAAGCTACAAAATCATGCCTATTTATGTGTCACGAGGGTAGTGCCATTGCACGAGACTCTAGTCTTCGGAGTACTGGTCAAAGACTTAGGTCACAACAATTCTATAAGTGTTTTCAGGAAATTCTTAAAAAGATAAAGTGTGGGAAGTATAACTCATGATTGAGGCAGATAAGAGAACTCTGGTAAAAGAAGTTCACCAGCCAAGATTGGAGTTCGACTTCGGACTCTAAAGATGACGGAGTTGTTGTCTAGAACAGGACTTGTCCCCCCTTAGTAGCCGTTGAGAAGGAGAAACAATTTGATGATCCTACCTGTTGCAGTTGAAAGAGGAGATTCACAAGTATAAGACGATGGCTTTTGAATAAGGGGGAGATGATGGGACTTTGAGGTACTAGGACAGATTGTGTGTCCCAGTAGATGGACTTAAAGAGGGAAGATCATGGTAGAAGCCCATAATTCTAGGTATTCTTTCCATCCAGGTTCCCAAATATGCATCATGACCAAGAGATTTATTGGTTGTACGACATGAAAAAGAACGTCGTAAACTTTATGGCCAGGCGGAGCATTTTATTTAAATAGTTGAGGATATGTCTTTCATGTTATGAGTAATTGGGATGATCACATACCTCTCATTGACCTTGCTAATAATAACACCTACCATTCTAGTATCAAGATAGCACTGCGAGAAACTCTGTATGGGAGAAGATGTAGATCGCCAATTGGTTGGTTCAAGTTGGTGATTGGGTGTTTCTGGAAGTTTTGCCTATGAAAGGCGTTATGAGATTTGGGCAGAAGGAAAAGCTCGGTCCTAAATATATCACGTCGTATATGATCCTACAAAAAAAATCGGTCAAATAGCTTATGAGTTGGAGTTGCCACAAGAATTAGCGGTGGTACAACCAGTATTTCACGTATCATGTTATAACATTCAAGTTCCCAGTACTCAGATACTCATGTCAGTTCAGTACTCAGATACTAATTTCAGCTCAATACTCATCTACTCATGTTAGGTCAATGCTTAGACATTCACGCCAGCTTAGTGCTAAGATTACTCAAAAATTCGTGCCAGTTCAATATTCATATATCCATGTTAGTTCAGTATTCATGTATCCATGGCAGACCAATATTCAGTCAATACAGTAGTCATTCAGTTCAATATCACAACAGTTCAATAATTATGTATTCATTTAGTTTAGTATACAAGTGTTAATGAAAGTTCATGTTTGCACCAGACTCGTTTAAGGTCCGGAGTTAGCAGAAGTTACAGTCAAGACAATCATTCGAGGACGAATGATCCCAAGGGGGATATAATGTAACACCCCATAAATTTGACTTAGGTATGAATGAGTTAAAGGAGTAGTAAGGTTATATTTTGGACATGTGAAGTCCCATCGGGATGATTATGGGTAAAATAGATATTTCAAAATTAAGATGGAAAGGGAGGTGCATAAGATTTGACAAAATCGACTAAGTTTGCAGAAGGTCTGTCTTCCATCAAGTTTTAGTGAAAATGTGTAATGAATTGGGGAAACATCGAAACATGAAAGTTGTAGCCCTTTGAAATAGCTTTCCAACGATATATTATGGAGCCCCAACGGATCTCTGTGCAAAATATTATGTGCATTTTACGGAACAGTACGCGCATGCGCGCCCAGTAGCGTGCCCAGTAGCGCGGCCGCGCTAATTTTGAGGCAGTGTTACTGCCTTTTAGCACGGTCAGTAGCGCGGGAAAGCCTCCAGTAGTGCGGGCGCGCTAGTGGGGGGTCGTTTTAAAGCTATATTTCGTCCCCCACAGCCCTAAAACATAAAAACTTGCTCTAGAAAGGGGAACTCTCAAAAACCTAACTCCTTAAGGGTCCTTCCACCATCCAAGGTAAGTTCTAATGGTGATTCTAAGTTAATTTCAATTTCCCAACATCTTATTAACTTGGGTAAACCCTCCATATCATTAGATATTCGATTGAGACATCGTTGTTGAAAGAAGGAACCCTAGAACTCGAATTCAAGAAGATTGAACGCCAAAAAGGTAATATCTTCACCCTCTAATTGATTCTAGCATTGCTTTGATGATTATAAACCCTAGTGCATGAGATATGAGTTGATGGGTTTGATAGAAAAGCATGAACGATTATAGGGTTGGGGTGTTGAGTGTTGATTATTAGTTAAGAGTGTTGTTTACCTTATGGGTGATAAAGAATAATGTTGATTATAACCATTTGAGACTTTGCAATTTATCTAGGATCAAGAGAATGGCTTGTTGGGTGTAGAAACACCATTAATAAGGACCATGAAGCTTTATGTCACCAAGTGTTTGAGAAAATGTGTAAGTGACAAAAACATGAGAATTTATGCTAATATGGAATCCCTTTGACTTGTATTGATATAGATTGAAGTTGAAAGGGTTGGCGAAGGTTGTATTACACTCAAGAGCAGGAGGTTAAGGTATGTGAGGCTAACTCTCTGTGTTTGGGAATTTTAATGATTCTCCCTACACTACGTTTCTTTTACGACGTTACCAATTGCCTCAGAAATATAGTTAAGCCTAGTTCCTTGAATAGTTGTAGAACTTCTATTCTCTAGCTTTATAACTCGCTCATGACTTTCATTCTGAACGTTGTGAGCTCAATGCGTATTCAATATAGACTTAGGTTTGATGCCCCCGAGTCTTAGTATAGATTACTCTGTATGCCATATACAGTTGAAATTTCAGTATCGTAATCAGTTCAAGAATACATGTCTCAGTCTAGTCCCATTCAGTATGTCAGTATTATGTAACCCAGTATGATCTAGTATTCCAGTATCATGTAACTCAATGTGATTCAGTATTTCACTATCATGTATTGTAGTATGATTCTCAATTTCTGATTTTAAATTCCTGAATGTTGAACACCTGTATTTGGGCCTGAGGCTGTAGTTTATTTGCTTTATGCATACTTGGTCCTGAAGCCGTAGTTTATGCTTTATGCATGTTTAGGCCTTAGGCCGTAGTTTATGCTTTACGCATCTTTGGGCCTGAGGCGGTAGTTTATGCTTTATGCATGTTTGGGACTAAGGCCGTAGTTTATTCTTTACGCATTTTTGGGCCTGAGGCCGTAGTTATGTATACGTATACTTGGGCCTGAGGTCGTAGCTTGTGCACATATATATTGGGCCCGAGGCCGTAGCTTATTCAGATAAACAGGTTGTTCATCATTCAGAAGAGGGAGTATTCATATCCTTACTTCCTTTATTCAGTTCAGTTATCAGTTATCTTTTCTGTTATCAGTTCAGTTATCAGTTATCAGTTATCAGTTATCTTTTCAGTTATCAGTTCAGTTATCAGTTATCTTTTCAGTTATCTTTTCAGTTATCAGTTATCAGTTATCTTTTCAGTTATCAGTTCAGTTACCAGTTCTCACTTCAGTTTCAGTTTCAATAGTTATCATTTCAGTTATCAGCTTAGTTTAAGTTTCAGTATTTATAGTTCTTTCTTTTAGCTGCTTTACATACCAGTACAATTCAAATGTATTGACGTCCCTTTTTCCCGAGGCCTGCATCTCACGATGCAGGTAATGATTTACATGTTGAAGATTCAGAGCGCTAGGATTCTCGTACCAGCTGTTTGGTGATCCCCAGTTCTTTCGGGGCATTATCATTACTTTACAGTCTTTCAGTATTTACAGACAGTCAGTGTTTTCAGTACTTCATTAGAGGCTTCATAGACTAGAGTAACAGTTAGAGAGAGTCTCAGGCTTTTCATGTTAAGCCATGTTGGCTACAAATATATTTCAGAATTGTATTAGTATTTCCGCACTTTGATTTATATCATCCAGACTTTCAGTATATCAGCATGTGTTAGTTTATCTTCCGTATTCAGTATGTTATGATACCACATGTTGATTCAGCCAGCCAGTTTGTTCGCTCGGTCACATGTAGTCAGGCACCGAGTGTCGTGTTACGTCCAGGCCTAGGTTCGTGGCGTGACACGTATATACTCGTAGAAAATATTTTAAAACAATATAGGGCATTTCGGGTCATATCAAATCATTTAATTTCTTTTCGATAACAGTAAATTCAAGTAACGGTACAACAGATCTAGTGACAACGAAAATATTTAAAACTATGATATTTATCTCAAATAACTATTTCGGTATCATATCAAGTAAAAGACTTGTCCCACATGCAACTTAAAATAATCGGTAACATATTCATATTAAAAATCATGCATAAATCATGCAAGTTATGAAAACACAAATTGCGGTAAGATTTCTACTCACAGTACTCGTGCCGAAATACCAATTGCTTCTCCTCAAGCAACTCGTACAAATTCCTCCAGTCAATCTATAATTTCATAATATCGATCTCATGTTAATTGCCTCATTTAGGCTAAATCCATCACTAATTTAGAATACCCAATCATCGGTGTTCATGTTTGAGTCTTAGTTTGTGGATTAATATTTAATCATAGAACTAGTCCATAATTTTATCAATTTCAAACTATTTAGTATAATTTATTCCTCTAAAGTTAGACCTATCAGTGCTTAAACCAAACCTTTATAGCCTCATTATCTCCATAGTAATTGTATATTTCTTTTTATATAAGAGAAAGTTGGTATTGAATTCTTTTGTACTACATGAAATTGTATTGATGCAGTGAAATAATTTAACAGATGAGGGGAAGAAGGTTAACCTCTTGAGTCGAAGGAGAGCTTTAATACTTTCAATTTCAACTCCCAGTTCTTCTTAAGGCCTTGCCCAAAGCTTTCTTCTTCTTCTTCTTCTTCTCTTTTCCCCCTTTTCCTTTCTCTATTCGTTTTTTTTTTGTTGTCGTTGCTTTCTGCGTCTTTTGTTTCAGAAAGCTTTTGAAAGCTTTCTAACCCTTTTTTATTCAATTGCGCTAATGGGCTTGGCCCTTTGTTTTAATTCCTATTTTTTTATTTAGTTAGTTTCTTATTACAATATTATTATTATTATTATTATTATTATTATTATTATTATTATTATTTTTATTATTATTATTATTCTTTTGCTAATGAGCAATACACCCTTACTAAATATATAGGGTATTACATCCTCCCCACCTTATGAATTCGGTCCCCGAATTTAACTTTAGTACATACCTGTAGACTGAAACAAATGGGGATACTTCGCTTGCATATCTTTTTCTACCTCCCAAGTAGCTTCTTCAATGGTATGATTTTTCCATAGGACTCTAACGAACACAATTTCTTTTGACCGTAGCTTTCTTACTTGCTTATCAATAATAATCATCGGTTCCTCCTCGTAAGACAACTTCTCATCAAGCGGTATAGCAGGTGCTTTAAGCACTTGAGATGAGTCTAATATATATTTCCTTAGCATTGAGACATGAAACACTGGATAAATAAAGGACAACTCAGGAGGAAGTGCCAAACGATAAGCCACAGCTCCCACTCGGTCTAGTATCTTATACGGTCCTATAAACCTGGGGCTCAGCTTGCCTCTTTTTCCAAACCGCATCACACCTTTCATAGGAGAGACTCGTAGGAACACATTGTCTCCAATTGAGAACACTAAATCTCTTCTTCTCTTATCAGCATAAGACTTTTGTCTACTTTGAGCTGTAAGCTTCAAACCATCCGATAGGAGAACGACATCTTCTACCATACAATTCTTCATACGGTGCCTTTTGAATACTGGACTGGAAGCTATTGTTGTAAGCAAATTCAGCTAAAGGTAGATAAGCATCCCAACTACCTCCAAACTCAATAATGAAAGCTCTCAACATATCCTCCAAGATCTGTATAGTACGTTCAGACTGCCCGTCTGTTTGTGGATGAAATGCAGTACTAAGATCTACTCGTGTACCCAACGCTTCTTGAAAAGATTTCCAAAAGTGTGAGGTAAATTGTGATCCTTTATCAGAGATGATGGATATTGGAACTCCGTGAAGTCGGACAATTTCATTTATAAACATCTGTGCATACCTCACTCCGCCATATGTAGTCTTTACTGGCAAAAAGTGTGCTGATTTCGTCAGTCAATCTACAATCACCCATACAGAGTCATAACCTCTAAGAGTTCGTGTAGACCGGTGACAAAATCCATAGTATATATACAAAATCCATAGTGTGTGTGTGTGTGTGTGTGTATATATATATATATATATATATATATATATATATATATATATATATATATATTTTGTAGTAGTCTTGCGGGTCGCTGATGCTCAGCCTTGACCTGCTGACAAGTCAAACAACTTGAAACAAAGTTAGCAACATCTTTCTTCGTACCTTCCCACCAATAAAATTGCTTCAAGTCATGGTACATTTTTGTGGATCCAGATTGTATAGTGTATTTAGAGTTGTGGGCTTCTTCAAGAATAGCATGTCTCAACCCATCTACGTCTGCTACACATAGCCTGTCACCTATTCGAAGAACATCATCATTTTCAACAATCATATCCTTGCTCTTACCAGCTAAGGCCTCATCTCTATATTTGCATAATCGCTCATCCTCATATTGGGTGGCCTTAATGCGCTCAACTAATGAAGACTTGTCCTGAGCACAAGCCAACAATGCCTCTGAATTCCCGACACTAAACCAGATACATGTATCTTCTAGTCTCTGAATATCTTTGGCCAAAAGTCTCTTTGCATGAGCTATGTGTGCCAGACTCCCCATAGATTTTCTGCTCAATGCATCAGCCACCACATTGGCTTTTCCAGGATGATACAAAAAAGAACAATCATAGTCTTTGAGTAGTTCCATCCAATGACGCTACCGAAGATTCAGATCTCTCTGCTGAAAGATATACTTCAGACTTTTATGGTCAGTATAAATCTCACAAGTTTTGCCATATAGGTAATGCCTCCAAATTTTTAGAGCAAATACCACTGCAACCATCTCCAAATCATGTGTAGGATAGTTTTGCTCGTGCTTTTTCAATTGTCTCGAAGCATAAGCTATAACACGACCATTTGCATGAGAATACATCCTAATCCCACCCTCGAGGCGTCACAGAATACTATAAATCCTCCAGAACCTGATGGTAAGGCTAATATTGGTGCAGTTGTCAAACATGTTTTGAGTTTTTGAAAGCTCTGCTCACATTCCTCCGTCCACTGAAACTTTGCATTTTTCTGTGTTAGCTTGGTTAGTGGCGCTGCTATTCTGGAAATATCTTGCACAAAATGCCTGTAATAGCCTGCTAAGCCTAAAAAGTTGCGAATCTCTGTTGGAGAAGTAGGTCTGGGCCATTTCTGCATAGCTTCGGTCTTCTTAGGATCTACCATAATTCCATCTTTGGATACAACATGCCCCGGAAATGCTACCGAGTCTAACCATAATTCACACTTCGAGAACTTAGCATAAAGTCGATGTTCTCGCATTGTCTGCAACACAGTCCTAAGATGATCCTCGTGTTCTCCTTGGCTACGAGAATATATCAGGATATCATCAATAAATACTATTACAAATCTATCCAGAAACGGCTTGAACACCCTATTCATTAAATCCATGAATGTCGCTGGACCATTAGTCAGTCCGAAAGGCATCACAAGAAACTCATAGTGCCCGTATCGAGTTCTGAAAGCAGTCTTAGAAATATCTTCATCTTTGATTCTAAGTTAATGATAACCAGAACGGAGGTCAATCTTTGAAAAGTGGGCAGCTCCTTGTAACTGATCAAACATGTCATTTATACGAGGCAAAGGATGTTTATTGCGTATTGTTATCTTGTTCAACTGCCTGTAGTCAATTTACATTCTCACGGATCCGTCTTTCTTCTTTACGAACAGTACCGGTGCACCCCATGGTGATACACTAGGTTTAATAAAACCCTTATCTAACAAATCATGTAACTGTTGCTTTAGCTCCCTCAACTTTGCTGGTGCCATCCGATATGGCGGTATTGATATGGGCTGTGTGTCAGGTGGAAAATCAATACCAAAATCTATTTCTTGTACTCGAGGCAATCCTGGTAAATCCTCAGGAAATACATCATAAATTCTCTCACTACTGGTACATTTTCTATACTAAATGTTTCCTTTCTTGTGTCATTTACAATAGCTAAGAGACCCAAGAAACCTTTCTTCAGAAGTCGTTGAGCCTTCATAAAAGATACAATTTTGCAAGTCTCTGGAACCTGACTCCCTCTTAGAATAAAACTAGGTTCGTTTGGTATCTCAAACTTGACTATCTTTGCATGACAATCAACGATAGCATAGCAAGAAGATAACCAATCCATTCCCGTCAGCATGTCAAAGTCAATCATATCAAGTACAATAAGGTCAGCTAGAGTATCTCTACCCTCAACCCGAATCTGACAAGCACGATACACGTATTCAGCTAATAGAGACTCTCCAATAGGAGTAGCAACTAGAAAAGGATCACTCAATAGCTCAGGCTGTCTACTAAACCTCAAAGCAAAGTACGAGGACACATAGGAGCGAGTAGACCCCGGATCAATCAATGCAACTGCATCAAATGAACAGATAGAAAGAATACCTGTAACCACAACATTTGAGGCCTGAGCATCCTGTCTAGTAAATGCAAAAACTCTCGCCTGACCTCTACCAGCATGTCCTTGTCCTTGATTCACAGTAGCATGGTCTCTAGCACCTCGACCTCTATTTCCTGTACCTGTAGCACCTGAAGTATGACGAGTAGTCTGAGTCGGTGCAGCTGACTGAATAGAAGCCTGGTTAAAATTTCTCGGAGGTTGAGGGCAATCCCTCAAGCGATGTCCCAACTGGCCACACCGAAAGCACTCGCTAGTTAGAACACGACATTGGCCCAAATGTGATCTACCACAGGTCTGGCACACTGGAGTAGTGAGATATATCTGCCCAGAATTACGATGTCCAGAAGATGATGGTACCCTATTGCCTTGTCTGTAATGTGGTTTGTATGTGGACTATGAAGACATGTGTGTCCCTGTCTGAGAACCATGTTGTTGTTGTTGTCCCTGATTTCTTGCTCTTCTATTTTCACTAAAACCGCCACTGAAAGCCCCTCCTGTCTTGGCCTTCTTATGTAAATCACTAGCTGCACGCTCCTCACATCCCTTATTTTCAATCTTTCTAGCAAGGTCGACTACATTAGAGTAGGATAAAGTCTTCATCTGTGTAGCTACTGCAGTGTATAGACGACCAACCAATCCATCAACAAACCTCTGAACTCGAGCTTCTTCGGTTGGCACTAAGTAAGGAGCATATATAGCCAGCTTACAAAACTTAGTGTTATATGTTGACACATCCATATCTGGAGTCTGAACCAATCTCTCAAAGTCTCTAGCATATTTTTGCATCAGGCTGTCCGGAAGAAAATGATTCTTGAACAACTTAGTAAACTCGTCCCATGTCAGTGGTGGTGCTCCTGCTGGCCTTCCTAGCAATACAGTTTCATACCATGTGTTGGCCATATCCTCCAGTTTGTATGTTGCGAGCTCCACGGCTTTCTCACTAGAACATCCAAGAGCACGTAATGCTTTAAGTGTCCTATCCAAGAAACATTGAGGATCTGCTGAAATATCGGAACATGTGAATTTTGGTGATTTCAATTTCAGAAACTCTTGTAGGGATACTTCCTTATTTCCGAAAGTCTGAGTCTGTACATGTGCTTGTGTCAGTAAAGTGGCATGAGGTGCTGAACTTCCACCCTGAGCAGGCACCAATGCCTCTAACACATTCAATAACCTTGCCACTGTGTCTCCAGGTAAGGCAACAGTAGGTACAACAGTTGGCACTAGTGGTGGAGCGTCCTGAACGCCCTGCCCTTGCACTTGATCTGGCATAGTAGCTTGGGGTTGACCCATGTTCCCAACTTCAGGTTGAGGAGCAATCTGTCTTCTAGTTTGATTAACCCCAACTTGACCGCCACCCCAGGTAGTACCACATCCAGTAGACGAGGGTATGCGTGTCCTAGCCATCTGCGAAAGAAATATTCCAAAGTCAATCTCAAGTTATCTCAACGTACGATCAAAGAATGAAAGAAGGGAAAACATTCCTAAATGTTCAGCAGCCTCTAGTTCATAAGTATGGGCACCTACATACCCATGAACAAGACTCTACTAAACATTGCTCCATGACTCGGGACTTAAAACCTGGCTCTGATACCAACTTTATCACGACCCAATTTAGGGTCGTGACCGGCGCTTAGGAGCAAGTTCTCCCAAATAAGCCTCATCGGTAATTTTACAGAAAATCGGACAGAGTTTCCCCTATTTTTGGACCATCCCAAAAATTTCCCTGTCTCAAATCAGCAACCAAACATCCTAATAGCAATTCAAATGACAATGACCTTATCACTTAACCAAAATAAATATTCTACCTTTAATAGTCCACCCACTAATAACTAGAAATACTACTTTATCTCCAAATTTGATAAGAATGAGCGACACTCAACATAAATCTATAATAACGAAGAATACTCAAGACACAAAAAATTGACTATGGAGCGACTCTATGAGTTCAAAGAAAAGACCGTAACAATAAACAAAATCTCCGCCCACGCGAACAAGTGCGAGGCTCACAAAGAACTATTAACTTGTGCGCTCTAATTAACAAAATCCTCGCCTGAGTTAATTGCTGTCTCTGTAAAAAAAAATTAGCGGGGAATGAGTTGCTAGCTCAGTGAGTAATAAAACTTAACGACAACCATTTTTATTGGGGACAAGTCAGAAACATGCTAGTATCTCAAACAGAAAATAACATAAAAATGCCCTTTCAGAATTCAGAAACAATAAATAATTTTCAGTCTCATCATGTTTTTCTTGTAGTATAATACGATTGACTACTCTGTAATAAGCTCGATAACCGCTGTATAATATCAATATTCATATTTTGGGAGGTTTCAATGAACGGATCATGTAATCGGTATAATTGTGGACTTCTTCGCAAGAAGTCAAATTTGACGATAGTCCCTACTCGAGGGAAATCGGTAACGGTATGCTAGTTCTGCCTTCCCACTAGCGAGAGATATAACGGTAGTCGATAATTACAAGGTGCACCAGGTCTAACGAACCCGCCGTTAGCTATGGGATCCTTCAATTTCTACTCCCATTTATACTTGTCTCTGTAATCCGTATATACTCGTAGAAAATATTTTAAAACAATATAGGGCATTTCGGTTCTTATCAAATCATATAATTTCTTTTCAATAACAGTACATTCAAGTAACGGTACAACAGATCTAGTGACAATGAAAATATTTAAAATCACGATATTCATCTCAAATAACCATTTCGGTATCATATCAAGTAAAAGACTTGACCCACATGCAACTTAAAATAATCGGTAACATATTCATATTAAAAATTATGCATAAATCATGCAAGTTATGAAAACACAAATTGCGGTAAGATTACTACTCACAGTACTCGTGCCGAAATACCAACTGCTTCTCCTCAAGCAACTCGTACAAATTCCTCCAATCAATCTATAATTTCATAATATCGATCTCATGTTAATTGGCTCATTTAGGCTAAATCCATCACTAATTTAGAATACCCAATCATCGGTGTTCATGTTTGAGTCTTAGTTTATGGATTAATATTTAATCATAGAACTAGTTGATAATTCTATCAATTTCAAACTATGTAGTATAATTTATTCCTCTAAAATTAGACCTATCAGTGCTTAAACCAAACCTTTATAGCCTCATTATCTCCATAGTAACTGTACATTTCTTTTTATATAAGAGAAAGTTGATATTTGAATTCTTTTGTACTAGATGAAATTGGATAGATGCAGTGAAACAATTTATCAGATGACGGGAAGAAAGGTTAACCTCTTGAGTCGAAGGAGAGCTTTAATACTTTCAATTTCAACTCCCAGTTCTTCTTAAGGCCTTGCCCAAAGCTTTCTTCTTCTTCTTCTTCTCTTTCCCCCTTTTCCTTTCTCTGTTCGTTTCTTTTTTTTTGTTGCCGCTGCTCTCTGCGTCTTTTGTTTCAGAAAGCTTTTGAAAGCGTTCTAACCCTTTTTTATTCAATTGCACTAATGGGCTTGACCCTTTGTTTTAATTCCTATTTTTTTATTTCGTTAGTTTCTTATTACAATATTATTATTATTATTATTCTTCTTTTGCTAATGACCAATACACCCTTACTAAATATATAGGGTATTACACTTACGTGGACTTATTTTCTCATATTATGTTGAGCTGTTGGTAACATAATAGATTCAAATAAAGAAATTGTTATCATGATTTACTTTAATTGCTTAAAATAAACTCATCATCTCATTTGACGTTTTACTTTATTAAATTGTTATCATGCTTTACTTTACTTGATCCTTAAAATAAATTTATTTCTCATTTAATGCTTTACTCTATTTAATTTGTTATCACGCTTTACTTTATTTGATTCTTAGAATAAACTCATTATCTTATATGACGATTTACTTTATTTAAATGGATAGCATACTTTACTTTATTCAAATAAACTTTTTGAATATTTTATTTATAACTACATAATATTATATATTATGTGGCACCAGGTCTTATCGTGCGAAGGTGATTGATAATGTTGGGCACGAGGTGCCATGTGTGGAAGATTTGTGAATTGTGACTTGTGATTTTTGATAATGAAGTATGGTACCTCGGGGTAGTTCTTGTTGTAAACATTTTGTTAGAAAGGCTTGATTTTTTGGACTATCATTTGCTTTCCTTAATCGATTTCACTTGTATTTTAATCGTGTTATGATTATTTTGTTGCTATATCACCTGTTTACTCTTTTTTGCCATTTGTTTCTTTTACTTTCCATTGTCAGCTTTATATTAATATTCTTTCCACGTTAGCTTTATACTGATATTCTTTCCATTTTTAGCCATATATTCATATTGATTCCACTATTAGCTTTATATTAATACTTTGAACATGTTTTGTGTTTAGTGAGTGTCTCGACTTATATCTGGTAACTACTCCATCAAGATTAGTCTTGATACTTACTAGGTATCATTGTGATATACTCATACGATGCTTCTGTACATTTTTGTGTAGCTCCAGGTACCTAGGAGCATGCCGGACATTAGATAGTTGTTTGAGTTGTTGAAGAGACATCAAGGTATATCTGTCATTTCGCTCGTAGGCCTCGGAGTCACCTTCTGTTGTCTTTCATTAATACTGTCATTTGAATTCCAGAACAATGTTGTATTTAGAGATTTGTAGTGTGTTTCAGTGGAGCATATGACTATGTACTACCAGTTTTAAGGTTGTATGACTATTGTTCGGTTTCAGCTATGTTGTTTCGTTTATCAGTTTAATGTGTAACAGCTAAGTTTGTTATTTCTGTTAAGTCTTATCATGTGTTAGACTTGCCTAGTCTTAGAGACTAGGTTCTATCATGATCCTAAATGTTGGATTTGAAGCCGTGACAATCAGAGTACTCCTACTATGATTCTAGCACCAGTTGCTACACCACCCGCCCAACTAGCTTGGGGTACGGGTCAGCCAGCTAGAGGTGGAGTTCATCCAGGTAGCAGTCGTAATAATGGTGGAGGACAGGCTATTGGGGTTCAGCCACGTTGTTGTGCATTCCTAGGTAGTCTTGAGGCGGAGTCGTCTGATGTAGTTATCAAAGAGATGCTTCGGTGTTGTTTGATCTGGGTTTTATATTTTCTTATGTGTATTCATATTTTGCATCCCACCTGAGTATGCCTCGTGATTCTCTTGATATTCCTACTTCTACTTCTAGACTGGTTGGGAATTTTATAGTAGTTGATCGGATGTACCAGTCTTCTATTATTATTAATAACGGTTTTGATACTATAGTTGATCTCTTGTTGTCGGATATGGTGGATTTTGAGTTTATTCTTGACATGGATTGGTTGTCCCCGTATTGTTCTATCTTCGATTGTCACGCCGAGACTATCACTTTAGCTATACCTGGGTTTCCTAGACTAGAGTGAAAGGGGACCGTTGGCCATTCCACGAGAAGGGTGATTTCATTATCGAAGGCTCAGCACATGGTTGAGGAGGGGTACTTAGCATTTTGGCTTGCATTCGAGATTCTAGTGCGAGGCTCCTTCCATGGACTCAGTACCAGGAGTGAGAGAGTGTTTGGAGGTGTTTCCTTCATATTTGTCGGTCATGCCACCCGATAAGAATATTGACTTTTGAATTGATTTGGTTTCAACCACTCAGCAAATTTCTATCCTACTATACCATACGGCTCTTGCCGAGTTGAAGGAATTGAAGCAGCATTGCAATATTTGCTTGATAAGGGATTCATGTCACGACCCAAAATCCTAACCCATCGTAATGGCTCCTAACACACCGGCTAGGGAAGCCGAAACTAAACAATAAAGATATAAAGAAACATAAATTAGTGAAATAGCATAAGTCTGAAACCTCAATAAAACAAAATACCGCCAATACAAGGTAAACGCCCCCAAAACTGGTAAATACAGAGTCATGAGCTCTACAACGGAATACAAGCCTAAAAACTAAATAATTATACCATTTGAATTAAAGCAACAGTACATAAGAAAAGACAAGTCAAAACTGGGACCAAGGATGCAGCTCTACCTCGCCTCTCGCAGATGGGGTCCAACAAGTAAATCTACTGTTGATAACTAGTCCCCACACTTGGATCTGCACAATTAAGTGCAGAGTGTAGTATGAGTAACAATGAACTAAATAAGTATTGTAAATAACTTCGGCGAGGTAAAAAAAGCACGAATTATAAATGATGCTAGCAACCTGTACAGTTTTACCATTTTTAACATATATAGAACAATAATGAAATCAAGTAGTAAAGCACATAGAGAAGCATTTGTACGTTTATGTGTACAGTTACTCAAACACTCTACTTAGTTAATGTTCAAAATATAGAGATACTACATAGGTAAATCAGGTAATTAACCATGGAAATTGCAAGTAAAGATGAAATACAAAATCCAAACAAAACACTGGTCAAATTTCCTCAACCTTCCCATATCCGTACCAAACCACTGAACAACTTTCCTCAATATCCGCGTGTGCACTATCATGAGAGAAAGGTACGAGGGTGACCCTAGGAGGATGCATCCATATCCACACACAAGCACGTCCAATTCAACATACTACCAGCCCGGCGTGGTAACAAGCCCAATTTCATAAACCGCCCGATGTGGTCACAGGCATAACAATACAATTCGCCTAGCATGGTCAGACATATCAACATAATCCACTTGGCGTAGTCATAGGCATAACAACACAATTTGCCCGGCATGGTCACAGGTATAACAACACAATCCACCCTACGTGATCTCAGGTATAACAACACAATCCGCCCGGTGTAGTCACATGCATAACAACACAATCTGCCCGACAAGGTCACGGGCATCATGTCCAATCATATCACACAGGGGCAAATAAACAAGAATACATGTATATGATGAATGAATAGCAGATCTCATGCTCCTGAACTGGTATAAATGGCATGCTAGAGTGTAAGCATATGCCAAGTGTGCTATCATAGCTCAAATCGAAAATTTCATCACAGAATAGCATTTATCAGGTTCATTCAGGGATTAAAACTCTATGTAGCGTCAAACATGGCTCAAATAGTTCACAACATTGTTACAAATATGAGAAACGTCATAGCTTAAAGTTTAACAGTCAATTCTAGGCATATTATAGCCTAAGCACAATCCGAGCAAGGATAATTACCCTCGTGTTCTCACATGGGCTTCTTTTGTGTTCTACAACTGTATTATGACTTACAGGGTTTGTTGGTTCGGGTCAGGTGACACTTTGGAGTGAATTGAGACACTTAGTCTCTTATTTGATAGCTTGATCTAGAAAAGTTGACCGGATCTTAATTTATGTGTAAACGACCTCAGATTCGAATTTTGATGGTTCTATTAGACCCATTAGGTTATTTTGGACATAGGATCGCATCTGGATTGTGTTTTGCAGGTCCGTAGTGGAATTAGGCTTGAAATATCGAAAGTTAGAATTTTAGAAAGTTTGAGCGGGAGTGGAATTTTTGATATCGGGGTCGGATTGGATTTCCGGAAGTTGGACAAGGTCCGTGGTGTCATTTATGACCTCTGTGCAAAATTTGAGGTCAATCGGAGGTGATTTGATAGGTTTTTGACGTCGTTCGTAGAATTTAGAAATTTCAAAGTTCATTTGGCTTGAATCCGTGTGTAGTTCGTGGTTTTGATGTCGTTTGAGGTGATTTGAGGATTCAACAAAGTTCGTATTGGGTTATAAGACTTAATTGTATGTTTGGTTGAGGTGCGAGGGCCTCGGGGTGATTTCAGGTGGTTAACGGCTTGATTATGAGTTGAGGAAGCAGCTGAAGTGCTACTGCTACTTGTGTAACCGCACATGCGGAGTGGTCACCATAGGTGCGAGCCTGCAGAAGTGTAGCAAGGATCGCAGATACGTCCAAGGATGAGATGGGCAAGGTCGCAGGTGCGAAGACTTTCCCACACTTGGGATGGTCGTAGAAGCGGGCAGAAGGGCGCAGATGCGAGATTTATCCGCAAGTGCGATGTGTTTCCCGCACCTGCAATGTGCGCGGATGCGGTCCTGGGATCGCAGAAGCGGAGGCAGTGGCTTAAGTGACTTTTCGCAAAAGCGCATTTTTGACCGCAGATGCGGATATAGAGCCGCAAGTGCGAAAAGCCTAGGTAGAACATATATAAGTGGGACTTCGAGATTTTTCACCATTTTCACATTTTGGAACTCGGATTTTGGAGGATTTTGAAGTGGTTACAGAGGTAAGCTCCTTGTGCTTACTTATCTTCAATAATGGTGTTTCCCTACTGATTTTACACCTTGTCGGTGAGGTTTTGAGGTGGAACTTGGGAGATTAGGGCTTGAGAATTGGAGAGTGAATTTTGGGGATTTCGAGGAACAAATGATGTCGGATTTTGATAAATTTAGTATGGGTAGACTCGTGAGTGAATGGGCTTTCGGGTTTTGTGACTTTGTCGGATTTCCAGATGTGGTCCCGGGGCCCAGGTTCGGGCCGATATCGGATTTTTGGCTATAATTTTGTACTTTTCTTGTGGAATTGATCCCTTTAGACTATATTGATTTTATTGTATTACTTGTGGCTAGATTCAGGACGTTTGGAGACCTATTTGAGAGGCAAAAGGCATTTCGGAGTAGAGATTTGCTCGGTTTGAGGTAAGTAACGCTTTCAAACATGGTTTTGAGGGTTCGAAACCCCAAATTATGTGTTATATGATTGATATTGAGGTGACACACATGCCAAGGGACGGGTGTGCGGGCGTGCACCATGAGAATTTTGTCCTGGTTGACACCATGGCACCGTATTGTGACTCTATCTTGTTGACATCCATGCTTTCATCATGTGATAAAGTAATTGAGATGGAAACTATGCTAGATATCGTGTTTAGGCTTTAAGCCGGTATTGTTGGGACCCTAGTTTCATTTCTTGCAGTCATATTCATGCATTTTTATATCATATATTAGTCTTAGTTGTTATTTACTGATACATCAAATCATTGTTCCGTGTTAGTTTTCACAACATTATGAGCTTGTGGGTGAGACTGGAGAGATTGATGACTGAGTGAGGGCGAGAGCGTGATTATGAGTAACAGTTACGGGATCGGGCTGCACGCTGCAGCGGTTAAACTGATTTGTGATAGCGTTTAGGCTGTAGGAGCCCCTCCGGAGTCTGTACACACCCCCGTGAGCACGGTTGATATTATTGAGGGATGGATCTTCCTTAGACATGGATCTTGTCCGAATATGATACCTGGAGATGGATCTTCTCCACAGGGCTGGATTAGCCTTCGTCGGTACTGGGTGACTTATAGTCACTGACGTTTATGTTCCGGGATGGATCTTCCCTGGGCCGTATGGGCCATATACAGTACCGAGTGGTTGAGCATTTGAGACTGTGACCACATGAGGCTAACAGCATGGTGCATCGCATACAACATCTGCATTGGCATGTAAAGATAGCAGAGTTGTATTCTTTATACTATTCAGACCTGCTTTACTTTACTGTTTTGGGCCGCCTATTTAATTTGAAAGCATGCCTATATTTCTGCACAGTTATTTCTATTTATCTGTACCGATTGAGTTCGTTACTACCTTTTAGTCCAAAGTTTGGACTCACTACTGAGTTGGATGTACTCACGTTACACCCTGCACCTCGTGTGCTGATGCAGGCATTTCTGGTCACGGCGGCAGTTGTTGATTGAGACTTAAGCATTAAGAGACTATCAAGGTAGTTGCATGGCATTTGTCCTCATCTATCATTAGTTGAATTTTTAGTTTATTTCTCTAGACACTGTAATGGACTGTATTCTGATTTTTGACGCTCATGTACTTAGTGACACCCCGGTTTTGGGTTTGATTGTATCGCATTTTGGGATTTATTCTGTTTTCAAAAAGGCTTCTTTAATGTTAAATGCTTCCATTTTATTTTCAAGATTATTGTTATTGTGATGAGTTGTTAAGTAGAAGATGGCCTAGTTCCACGTTAGGCGCCAGCACGACGGTTAATTTTGGGTCGTGGCAGGCTCAAACCCCACACATGTGCACACCTATAGCACATAGCTATCACGAATAATTCAGACAACTAGTGACTCAACTAAGTTTAGATAAGATACTTACCTCAATCGAACCAAATCACTCCGCTAACAAGTCCTTCCCGCGCATATCAACCTCTGGAAGGCTCGAATCTAGCCAAAATAACGTAACACTATTAATAAAAGCTATAGGAAGTGATCCCAAAACATAAAGTCAGGATCTTTAACTCAAGTCAAAAAGTCAACCCAAAACGTCAACCCTGGTCCTACACCTCGAAACCAGGGAAAATTCACGAATTCCGAACACTCATTCAATTAGGAGACCAAACATACCAAAATAATCCAATACCAACCACAAAACGCCCCTCAAATCCTCAAATTTCACTCTCCAATAACATAGTCCAAAAATCCCCAAATAATAACTTAGATTCATGAAAATTAGGTGTAATAATCAATGAGTATTCAATATTGATGGAACAAAGTGATTCACAGTCATTTACCTTTTCAATCTAGGTGGAAATCTCTCCAAAAATCGCCCTAGTCCGAACTTCAAAATCCCAAAAATGAGAAAAACCCACTAAACCCTTCGATTTAAATCAATGCCAAGCGATCCCGCTTTTGTGGCCCTTAGAGTCGCACCTGCAACGCCGCACTTGCTGACTCTCCATCACAGGTGCGAGATTTCAAGAACCTTCCTACCCAGCATGTAAAGCCCCAGAAAATTTCGCTAAGGAATTTAAGATTTTGTGGTGTCGAGGTAGACTTTTTGAGTTGAAGAATGCACTATATTGTTGGTAAATAGGCAGAAGAATGAAATTAGGCGGTCAGATTCGCGACCGCAAAAACGTTATGTGGGTTGCATAAGTGCCGCAGAGTAAAGCAAAAATCCAGCCAAGTTTGTGAACCATTATGGGGTTCATTCTATGATCGCATAATCATTTCGCGGACCGCACAATCCATCACAGAATCGATATGGAGATTTTCGGAGGGAAGTTATGCAGTGCATTATGCGACCGCAGAACAAGTATGTGGTGCATTATGCAACCGCAGAACAAGTCTGCGGGCCGCAGACTAGGTCAGACCAGTCCAATTATTGGAGACCATTTTTACGGTCCATTTTGCGGGCCGCATAGCTATTATGCAGTTCACTCTGGAATCACATAGTTGATTTTGGAGGGTCCATTTTCTAATTGTATAACCCAACCCCATTTTTATAAATAGCCTTTGGGGCTCATTTTGAAGGCAAAAATCAGATGTTTTTAGAGAGAAATGAGAGTGTTCTAGAGAGAGGAAGAAGCCCAAGTGATTTGTTCATCAAGATCTTGTCCAAGCTTTCAAATCCAATAAGGAAATCTCACAAGCTTCATCCAAGAGATAAGGTTCTAACCCTAGTCTTCAATTTCGAGTTTAGGGTAAAAGATGGGTGATTGGGAGTATGATTTTTGGGTGTGAACGCATTATGTATACATGTATGTACCAATAAGGTTTGTGTTGTTGAGATCAAATAAGTAAAGATTGGGTTGTGAAGTGAAGGGAATCTTGTAGGAGAACCTTATAGTCTATTTTGTACACCTAGTGTTTGATAAAATGCTCAAATGAGCTAAAACCATGACTCTCTCTCTAATTATGGTTCAATTGTGTTCTGTTTCTAAACAAATTGAGGTTGCTAGGATTCTCAGAACGTTGTAGTAATCTAAGGAAAACTCAAGCAAGGAATGTTGGGTAAATATTCTCTCTTAGAATTGAATCCCATGATGATCCCATAAGTTTCATGTATGGTTGGTTCAAGTTCCTTATTCCCATGTTCCGCGTTGTTCCCTATAAATATTATTATCCCGAGTAAGCAAAGTGTCGAAATATGTATATATTCAAAATGTGTTCCAATTACTCCTATTACATTATATTGTCCTTCGGGAATATGTTCAAGAATGATATGTGTATTAAATGTGTTATGACTTTGAGTCGTATTTGAAATGAAAGTTATGATGCCAAATTTGTGAGAAAAACTCGATATGCTGGACACCCTAAATTGCTCATATGTGTACTTAAGTCCTTGATTTCGAATGCTCTTACTGTTGATAATCTATAAAGATGTTTGGAAGTGAACTAAGTGAATTGGGGATATAAAGTGTGGCCAATGTGCCAAGAATGAAAGTTATACTTGTGGCCAGCGGTGCCTATGAAATGAAATGAATGAATTGAGAATGGTTATGAAATGAGCCTTGATTCAGCTATTTAAAAATTACTTCGAAAATTTTGCCTAAGAGCTTGTGTACTTAAGTCATGCCCAAATGTGGTTGTTTTAACTAATGATATGCTTTGTAAGTATTTCCAATGTGTTTTGAGCTCTTACATATTCATGAGTTGAAATTGTGTATTGCCCTTTCTTTGGGGGAAAGTACTTCAAGAATCAATGGTGTGTTATTTGTTTATGATTTTAACTTGCGCTTCGATTGCCAATCATTTTACTCCTTTTCTTGGAATGAAATCTATTATGTTTAAGTCGTTATTACTAATGAACCTAAAGTTGATATTTCCGGAATATTCTATATGTTGATATCTATGATGAGGATCCATGAAAGGAAAGATATGAGAGTGTGGAATATGAAATACGGCTATGGTGCCATGAAAGAAGAATCATATGTATGGCCAAGAGAGCCAATGAAATAATGATGTTGTAAGTGGTTGAAAGTACCAATGACGCTATACATAGTATGAAAGGTTATGAGGTAAATGCATTTGTATTGATGTTTCCTTCATATGAAAATCAAAATGTTTAACCCCGAAACTACACGTGCCGGTGTATTATTTGGGATGAGATTGATGGGATGAAAATATTCCTCTTAATTGGGATGAGATGATTTCTATCAAATGAGGTTGATGTCAATCCACATGGCATTGTGGTGAGACGGCCTAGCCGATCGGGTCATGATTGGACGCCATGCCGCACACATGGTGGTGATTGTGCTTGCGATAGTGATTGAGATAACGATTGTGATAGGGGTTGATATCTCTTGATGAGACGGACTAGCCGATCGGGTCGTGATCGGACTCTGTGCTGAATTCAAGTTGGTATATCTGTACAAAGATTATGGTATTATGATTACACCTCCACCCGCATACATTGGGATGAAGTGGCAGGGCCGCTTTGTGTAGAGATTGTGGTTCATGTCTTCGGATGAGACGACCTAGCCGATCGGGCCGTGATCGGACTCTTGTGCTAAATTCACGGTGGTATATTGGTGCTAAAGATCTCCCAACCAAATATTTTGATTATCATCTTCATAGTATTATCTTCATATTTTGAAAAATTGCTATGTTTTAACTTGGCATTTGGATATCAGTGATTGTTGATTGTTGTTTCCATGGTTGTCCCTTTCTTACATTGGCATTCTATTTTGAAAGAGAACATTTAGCTTTACATAATAGTACTATTCCATATATACTAACGTCCCTTTTGCGGGGACGCTGCATCTTCAATGGATGCAAATGGTTCATTAGCGGGCAACTTTGGTCCTCGTTAGCAGTTACTCCCTATTCAGCAGGTTTTGGTGAGACCTACTCTATTCCGGGATTGATGTCACTTGATGTTGTACTTTGTATCTTGAGGTATAGCCGAGGCGTTGTTGCCGGCACTTCCATACTATTCTTATGTTGTACTTAGAGGCTCCGTAGACAAGTTGTGGGTGGTGTTTGATGTTGCGAATTGAACTAGAAGTGTTGATATTTGGCAAACATGTTTTTCATCATATCTATAAACTTGTAATATTTTTGAAATTATGAATAAAGTTGCTAATGGAAATGAAATGGGAGTTGTTAATGAAATCTTTTTTTGTGTGTGTTTGATTAATGGAGTACATCTCCTCTTTATTCACGGATGAGTATTTGTAGAAGGAAATCTAATAGGCTTGCTTGACCGGGTTCACTCGGTTGAGCATCAGTCGCGCTCCCCGAGGTTGAGGTGTGATACATCACAAATTCTGTCAAAACTCTGCACTTGCAAGACCGATTCTGCGGCCCCGCGCCTGCTCCTGTGCATCCACACCTGCAGATCGCCCTACGCCAAAGGCCAAGCCCATCAAACTTCGCACCTACGGACCTCTCATCGCAGAAGCGCTTTCACTTCTGCGGAAACACTCGTGCATCTACGATCCTCCAAGACTCCACTACTTTTTGCATCTGCGAACAACACACTACACCTGTGGTGGCACATCTGCGGCCAATCCCACCGCAGGTGCGAACGCACCAAATGCCTGAAACGTCAGCCAACACTCAAAGAACAAAACTAATTCTAAATCAATCTGAATCACTCCCCAGGCCCCAGTGACCCCATCCAACAATACCATCAAGCCCTAAAACATGATACAAACTTAGTCGAAGCCTCAAATCACATCAAACAACATCAAAACCACGAAGAGAACCCCAATTTAAGCCTAATGAACTAATGAACTTCCAACTTCTAAAACTAATGCCGAAACATATCAAACCAACTCCGATTGACCTCAAATTTTGCACACAAGTCATGAATGACACAACGGACCTATTCCAACTTGTGGAACCAAAATCTGAACTTGATATCCACAAAGTCAACTCTCGGTCAAACAGCTTAACCTTCCAAACATTCAACTTTCCAATTTTCGCCAAAATGCACCATGTCAACCAACGGACCTCCAAGTCCAAATCCGGACATACGCCTAAGTTTAAATCACCATACGAAGATATCAGAACCATCAAAACTGCATTGCAAAGTCATTTACGCAAAATCAAACTCCGGTCAACTCTTTCAACTTAAGCTTCCAACCTTAGTCCCAATTTACTCTGAATCATCCCCGGAACCAAACCAACCACCCCAGAAAGTCATGTAACCACAAGTGAACATAGAATAAGAAATAAACATGCGACAGGGCTACGATACACAAGACGGTCGGCCGGGTCGTCACATTCTCCCATTCTTAAACAAACGTTCATCCTCGAACTGGTGTAGAATCATACGCGGAGTCTCAAATAGGTGTGGATAACTTCTCCGCATCTTGCGCTCGGTCTCGCAAGTAGCCTCCTCGATTCGCTGGCCTCTCCATTGAACCTTCACTGAAGCTATATTCTTTGATCTCAACTTTTGAACTCGCCGATCCAAGATAGCCACCGGCTCCACATCATAAGTCAAGCCCCGTCTAGCTGTACCGTGTTGTAGTCCAACACATGAGACGGGTCATAGAGACATGAAACACTGGTTGAACACCCAATAGACCAGGTGGCAATGCGAGCTTGTAGGCCACCTTTACAATCCTCTCAAGCACCTCAAAAGGGTTAATATACTATGGGCTCAACTTGCCCTTCATCCCAAACCTCATCGCAACCTTCATGGGAGAATCTTTGAGAAACACCTTCTCACCTACCATGTACGCAACGTCAATAACCTTTCTATCAGCATAGTCTTCTTTCTGGATTGTGCTGTATGAAGCCGATCCTGAATCAACTTGACCTTCTCCAAGGCATCCAGAACCAGATCAGTACCCGACAACCTAGCCTCCCCTGACTCAAACCAACCAAGTGTAAATTGACACCGCCTCCCATATAAGGCCTTATAGGGAGCCATCTGAATACTTGATTGGTAGCTGTTATTTTAGGCAAACTCTGCAAGCGGTAGAAACTAATCCCAGAACCCCCGAAATCCATAATACAAGCATGTAGCGTACCCTCCAAACACTGAATGGTGCACTCGAACTGTCCGTCCGTCTGGGTGCAATGTTGTACTCAACTCAACTCGTGTGCCCAATTCTCGCTGCACTGCGCTCCAAAACTGTGATGTGAACTGCATGCCTCGATCAAAAATAATGGACACTGACACACTATGAAGTCGAACAATTTCAAGGATATAGATTTGAGCCAGCCGCTCTGAATAATAGGTAGTCACAACTGGAATAAAATGTGCAGTCTTAGTCAACCGGTCCACAATCACCTCAAACTGCATCAAATTTCTTCCAAGTCTGTGGGATCCTAACAACGAAGTCCATGGTAACACGCTCCCATTTCCACTCGGGAATCTCAAGTTTTTGAAGCAAACTGCCCAGCCTTTGATGGTCGTACTTCACCTGCTGGCAGTTCAAGCACCGACCCATACACTCTACTATATCTTTCTTAATTCTCCTCTACCAATAGTGTTGCCTCAATTCCTGATACATCTTAGCGGCAGCCGGATGAATGGAATACCATGAATTGTGGGCCTCCTCAAGAATCAAATCAAGTAACCCCACCACATTGGCCATACAAATCTGACCCTGCACGTGTAACACCCCGTCATTTCGAATAGAAACCTCTTTGGCATCACCATGCTCCATCGTGTCCTTAAGGACAAGCAAATGGGGGTCGTCATATTGACACTCTGTGATAATCTCATACAAGAAAGACCGAGAAACCACACAAGCAAGAACCTGATTAGGCTCGAAACATCTAACCTCATGAACTGATTGGCCAAAGCGTGAATATCCAATGCTAGCGGAATCTCACCAACTGGAATGTATGCAAGGCTACCCATACTGTCAGCCTTTCAACTCAAGGCATCAGCCACACATTAGCCATGCAGGGATGATAAAATATGGTGATATCATAGTACTTAAACAGCTCCAACCAACTCTTCTGCCTCAAATTTAGATCCTTCTGCTTAAATATGTGTTGTAGACTCTGCTGATCAATAAATACCTCATAAGACATGTCGTAGAGATAATGCCTCTGAATCTTCAATGCGTGAACAATGGCTGCCAACTCTAGATCATGAATGGGGTAGTTCTTCTCGCGGGGCTTCAACTAGCGCGAAGCATAAGCAATCGCCCTACCACCCTGCATCAAGCCACACCCAATACCAATCCAAGAAGCATCACAATAAATGTATGAACCCGTTGCTGAAGGCAAAACTAGATTTGAAGCTGTGGTCAAGGCAGTCTCTAGATTTTGAAAGCTCCCATCGCGTTCGCCGAACCACCTGATTGGAGCACCCTTCTGAGTTAATCTAGTCAAAGGGGCAGCAATGGACAAGAAACCCTCCACAAAATGGTGATAATAATCCGGCCAAACCAAGAAAACTCTGAATCTCAGTAGGAGAAGATGGTCTAAGCCAACTCTGAACTGCCTCAACCTTCCTCGGATCCACCTTGATCCCCTTACTAAACACCACGTTCCCCAAGAATGCCAGAAAATCAAGCCAAAACTCACACTCGGAGAATTTAGCATAAAGCTTCTTCTCCTTCAAGGTCTTAAGTACAATCCTCAGATGTTGCTCATGCTCCTCCTACCTGCAGGAGTACACTTGTATATCATCAATGAATACTATGACAAAAGAATCAAGATATGGTTGAAATACATTGTTCATCAAGTGCATGATGGTTGCTAGCGCATTGGTCAGCCCAAATGACACCACAAGAAACACATAGTGAACATAGCTGGTCGTAAATGTCGTCTTCACAATATTAGAATCGTGAATCTTCAACTGATGATACCTAGACCATAAATAAATCTTAGAAAACACTTTATCACCCTGAAGTTGGTCAAATAAGTCATCAATGCGCAGTAGTGGGTACTTGTTCTTAATTATAACTTTATTCAACTGCCTGTAATCAATGTACAACTCTATAGTACCGTCCTTCTTCTTTAGAAATAGAGTCGGTGCACCCTAGGTGATACACTAGGCCTGATGATCCCTTATCAAGTAGCTTCTAAAGTTTCCTTCAATTCTTTCAACTATGCCGACGCCATACGATATGGTGCAATAGAGATGGGCTGAGTGCCCAGCACCAAGTCAATACTAAATCAATGTCCTTGTCGGGTGGCATGCCCTACAGGTTTACAAGAAACACATCTTGAAAGTCTCTCACTACCTGACCGAACTCAATGGTAGAAGTATCAGCACCAACATCCCCACAAAGGCCAAATATGCAAGGCATCCCGTCCCAACCATCGGTTAGGGCTTCAAATATAAAATCACTCTACTGTGAAAATAGTATAGAGAACCCATCCATTCAACCCTAGGCAATCCCGGCATTGCCAACATCACAGTCTTAGCGTGACAATCCAGAATAGCGTGACATGGTAACAACCGATCCATGCCTAGAATCACGTCAAAATTGACCACGCTAAGCAGTAAAAGATCAACTCTCGTCTCTAATCCCCCATTAGTCACTATACACGACTGGTACAGATGGTCCAATATAATAGAATCACCCATCAGCGTAGATATATGAACATGCATAACTAAAGAATCACATGGCATGTCCTAATAACAGGAAAGTATGATGACACATATGAATATGTTGAACCAGGGTCAAATAATACTGAAGCATCCCTGTGGCATACTAAAACAATACATGTGATCACGACATCAGAAGCGAATGCCTCTGGGCTGGCTAGAAATGCGTCGCGACGGGCTTGACCACCACCTGATCGACCTCCCCCACTAGGGTGACCTAGAGCTGACTGGGCCCCACCCCGAGCTGCGTGTATGAGTAGGGTTAATGCTGGTGCTGGAATCATAGGCTGAGAACTCTGCTGTGGAATCCTACTCAATAGTCTCGGGCAATCTCTCTTGAGATATCTCAAGTCTCCACACTCAAAGCTACCCCTCCTGACAGGCTGCTGACCCTGATAGCCCGAAGAACTGCCTGTGGAAACCTAAGCATATAGAGCACGGTAAGATTTCTATGTTGGCAATGCACTGACCGATGACTGAGCTGGGCGTGCGATGTAGGAACTGTGGCTAACTTAAAAACCATGAGGAATATGGCAAGTTGAATGAACGGGTCTAGCAGAACGACCTCTACAATAGTAGGACTGACCTTCTGAAACCACCTAAACAACAAAGCCTCTTTGCCTCCCCGCTCCTCACGCTACTACCTGCGAACCAGCTCTAAGCATCTAGCAATACCAACCACCTCGTCAAACCTTGCACCTGTCGCAACCTAACAAACCATAATGAGGTGTAATCCATAGTTGAGGCCATCAATTAACCTCCTAATCTTCTCCCTCTCAGTGGCAACCAACCATACCGGGTGACGAGCCAACTCTGAAAACCTCATCTCATATTGAGTCACTATCATACCCACCCGGCGTAGCTACTCAAACTGTTTACGCAACTCCTCTCTACGAGTGTATGAGACAAACTTCTCTAAGAAGAGAACTGAGCACTCATGCTAGTAAGTGTCGCTGCATCGGCTGGCCTGCTCAACTCATAAGCCTGCTACCATCGGTAAACTACCCATGTCTGCTGAAATGTAGTAAATGAAACCCCCACTGGTGCCCAAAATACCAGCTATGCGAGAATCCGCTAACACCGATCAATAAAATACTAAACATTCTTCGACTCTGTTCCACTAAACTCTGGAGGCTTAAGCCTCCCAAACTGCTCCAATCTCTTCTGCTCCTTATCACTCATATGGGGACCAACCTCGGCTCTAGAGATAGCAACCGGCTAAGCTGGCAATACACGCGATGTCTGGAGCCCCTGAGCTAGCTGCTCTAGAGTACGGGCGGCAGGAGTTTGAGCACCTCCCCCGTCCTGTGAAGTGGGTGGTGCAACTGGATCTGAGACTGCCTGATCCAGGCTCGTGCACATAGTCAAAATCTGGGTTAAGGCCTCTTGAAGGCTAGGAATCACCATAGGCACTGCTGAATCCTGAGCTGGTCCCACCGGCTCAACCGCATCTTGTACCTGCTCTTGAGTTGGAGCAACTAGTAGCTCTACATGTGTTGCTCTAGCTATTGTACATGCCACACCTCGACCTCTACCGCGGCCCCGGCCTCTCGCAGCCCTAACTGGTGGTACTGGTGGCCGCCCACCTTATTCAGTCACATGTGTCCTCACCATCTGTGAGAGAATAGATGAGTCAAATTCAAATTTCGGACATAACAAATCTACACGACTAGCATACAAGAATGTGAAGTTTCATAACAGTTTGGTAGCCTCTCAACGGTAAGTGCAGAGGTCTCTATGTCGATCCGCAAGACTCTACTAAACTTGCTCATGACTTGTAATACCTATGAAACCTATGGCTCTGATGGCATAATTTGCTTTTGGGCCATTTCTTTGTGAGGCCCAAAATAGCCTAGAATCCCCCAGCTCATAACCCAACCGAACCCCCCTCTCTTATTAAAAGACTCTCACCTTCCAAACCCTAAAAAAGAGAGATGAGATTCCACCCTCCCCTCATTAGAAAACCTAGGGGACCTAACATCAGAAGACCTCATCCTTAGATACCAAAAATGGCGCATCTGAGGATTTTTCTATTCTGCTCCATTCCTTCTTCTTCTTCATTTTTCACTTTTATTCTCATAGACACTCCTCACTCTCTCATCAAAAACACACCTCCACACTCTCCTCTTTCAAATACACACACACAGACGAATGGAACAAAAAAAAGAAAGAGAAAATACAGATCTAGAAGAGATGAACCATAAACAGGGGATAGACATCAGCTGTTAAGACCTAATGAGACCCCCTCCCTAGAAATTGAAGGACGAAAGCCCTCATGGAAAATTGAATGAGAATTGAAAGCACAATGGAACAAATTTTGCTTCTGGGCTGAAGCATTTTAAGCAAATTCAGCAGCAGCATCGTTTGCCTTCAAAGAGGCTCACTCACGTTCTAAAAAGGGAATGCAAAATTCCAGCTTCTTCCTCCTTGATTTTCATTCTTAAAAAAACAGTTCGATTTCCTTCTTCCTGAGGTTCCTGAGAATCGTTTTGAGCCGTGGAATCGCCGTACTATTACAGCTGCTAAAGGAGCTGTTTTCTTGCTGTGTTGGGCTCCAATTTGAAGCATCTCACATTTATTTGGCTTTCGGTTCAGTTTGCTTTTGTTCTTACTTCAAAACAGGTACACATACATTCCTAAGCTTGTAGTATTTGGGTAAATGGAATGACATTTAAATCCAAATTCTAGTTAGTTTGAATCCGTATGTTAGTTTGCTTGGTTGTGATAATGACAGACCTATGAATGCTAGATTAATTGATTTTAATTACTTTAAAGTTGATTCTGATCTTAAAGGCATAATATGGACAGTGCATAAAGATTTCTGTGAAACTTGCTTTATGAATCATGATTAGTTGTGCTTTGAAGAAAGGTTAGAACAATTTTATGCACAGTTGAATTTAATTGTGTATCGTTCCTACTGAATTTCACTTATAGAACCATTGTATGAATGTTGAGTTCAACCAGTAGTGTGAAGTTAACTCGATGTGTTTCCTCAACTATAAAAAATTATGAATCTATCAGTTGTTCTTACAACAAATTGGGTAAAGAACTGGGGCTTAAAGTTGCTCCATTCACCGAGCTATTACCCACTACCCCAATTTCAATGTTCTATTTGGTTTGTGCACCATATTATGGTGAGATTTAAAGTTCTGTTACATCTATATGAAAGTGCACAAAGTTCTGCCATGAACATTTTAAAAAATGGAAAGAATGGTACTCAAAGTGAAAGTTGATAATTAAATGTGGAAAATGCTTTTTTGAAAGTGTCTTAAGTTTGTTAAATTGGAATCATATTTTTCTTTCGAGCGAAACTTTTCTTGTGAATTGGTACTGATTTTTTTTGAGTTTTTTTATTATTATTTCCCTTTCCCTTAATTTCTCTTACTTCTTTCTTTTTCTGTTAGTAATTTGCATATTTTATTTCAAGATTATTTTCTGTTTGTTAACATTTGTAAGGTGATTATGAAGGATCTGTGATGAACATTTTTGTTTTTTTTTTTTAAGATAAAGTTTGGGGTTTGGCATTATAAAAAATGCATTTGGGCCATTCGATCGACTGGGGTTAGAGTAGAGTATTGAACTGGACTTTTCACCTTTTTAGCTCTTGGGCCAAATGACAAGATTCTACAAGGCCCATAATAATAAAATTCATAAGCTATCCTACCCTTTTTCTATTTTTAATTTACTCCATAATATCATCCATATCTTATGACCTTGCAATAATCTCACACTAGTTTAGGAAATAATTTGAACATTCGTAGTTTGCTTTAGGCGCGCTATAATAAAATTATCATAGCTACGGGTACGGTTCCCGTGACGTAGTTGTGATACATAATTTCCAAATTCGAGGGTACATTTATGTGATCCGGCCACAACTTCTAATAATGTTAATAAATTAAACATGAGATTGTGGGTATGGTTTCCGTGACACGATTCACAATGTGTATCAAACGAACAAGTGTACGAAAATCGTAACATGTTGAAGAATTAATTCCATACATCCTAAAAAGCGGTTAGATTAATTAAAAGGGTTTATAAAGTTAAACATGTACAATAGGTTTAAACCATGTAGTAAATCAAATAATTAGGCCAATTATTAATAGTTAAGTGATCGTGCTCGAACCATGGAATGCCTAACACCTTCTCCCGGGTTAACAGAATTCCTTACTTAGAATTTTTTGTTCCGCAGACTTTTAAATAAAGTCAAAATTCTCCTCGATTTGGGATTTAAAAAATAAACCGGTGACATGGGACACCAAATAAAATATCCCAAGTGGCGACTCTAATCAAATTAAATAATCCCATTTCGAATAATGTCACTTCAATTGGAAAAACTCCCTTATATCCACTTCGGGTAAAAAGGAGGTGTGACAGCTCTGGCGACTCTGCTGGGGATAAAAACCCAGAACATCCGGTTTAGGGTTCAAGAATTTGAGCTTAGAATAACTGTTATACTTGGCTTTATTTATTATCTGATTTTTAGATGTTTGGGCCTAATGTGCTAAGTGCCGCTTTTTACCGCTTTGATATTATGTGAACTGTATATAAACTGCTGCGAAACCCTTCTCTTCAAATCTTTTAGGAAGCGCACACTGGTGTGACTTCTTTCCTGTTAGTATCATACCCTAATTTAGAACGAGGTTCAGACAAGTTGTGAAGCCGGATGATCTTTTGGTTACCGGTACGCTGACCCCCCCCCCCCTCCCCGGCTCGAGTTGTCCACTCGGGTAAGCCAGGTCTAGAACAATACATCCAAGTTCTAAACCTAGAATAACATAGCCTCATGCCGGATCCCTAGTAGGAACACTTGTTTGCATCACGTGCATTTGACTTTGGGGACTCAACACAAAGGTTGGGTCCGTCTAGGACAGGTGTACCCGAAATAAAAAGACCGTCCGTATGCATTCTACGTGCTACTTGCGCATCTATTTGTTTCGGCTTGCTTGTTGACCGGCTTCTAGAATAGAGAAAGAAAATCAAAAAAAAGGAAAAAAAAAGAGAGAAAATCAAAGAAAAACAAGAGTGAGAGGTAGGTATTTGATATATCCCAAAACTCTGTCGGATTTTTGAAAAAAAAAAAAAATAGAAAAAGAAAAGGTCATTTCAAAATAAGTCATACTTTCCTGTTCCTTCAAAGCTGACCGAACTACGCGGGTCTGATTCTCACCGGGTGTGAGATACGTAGGCAAATCTCATCGGTTCCCGCCCCAATTTTTTTTAAAAAGAAAAATCCAAAAAGATTTTCCTTTTATTACTTCCTTAGCAGCATTTCCTTAGAAAATTAAAAAAAAAAAATTTAAACTCAAAAAAATAGTTTCCTACTTTTTGAAGTCTTTCATACGGAAAAAGAAATAAAAAAATCAAAATCCAAAATACGAGTTTCCTTTATTTTAAAGTATTTTTCCCAAAATTCAAAAAAATCAGAAAAAAAATTAAAAAAAATGAACAAATTCTTTTCCTTGTTTAAAAGACTTTCTTTCGTAAATGTCAAATTTTTTTTAAAAAAAAACTGAAGTCCAAAAATATTTTCGTTTTTCTTTAGAAGTACTTTTGTAAATAAATAAAAAACTCAGAAATCCAAAACATTTTATTGAAAAGTCCCTCATTCGAAAATTAAGAGGCAACATCCAAAATCCAAAAATATTTTCTTTCTTCTTTAGAAAAAGAAAAAACAATTAAAAATTCAAAGAAAAATATTTTCTTTTTTACTTTTAAAATTCACATAGTTCAAACCAAAAGCAAATAAATTCTTAGAAGTCTTTCTTTCAAAAATAAAAAAAATCAAAATCAAAAATTCAAAAAATATTTCCTTTCTTCTTTTAAAGCATTTCTTTCGAAAATTCCAAAAAAAAAAACAAAAAATCAATAAAATATATTTTTCTTTTTCTTAAAGCTTTCATGGTCTGAGTTTTATAAGAGTAAAAAAAAAATAGTTAGCTTATTTACTCTATTCTCGATCTTCCTGAACTACGCAAGATCTGATTCATGTTGCGTCATGATACGTAGGCAATCCCCATCTAATTCGATCATAGCTATAAAATTAATTGAGTGAAAAATAAACTGTAAAAAAAAGAATGAAAAATTGAGTGAAAAAGAAAGAAAAGAGTGACAAAAAAAAAACAGAAGAAAAAAAAGAGATTGCCAAAATAAAAGAGCTACAGAAACAAAGCGAAAATCAAGAGTGATTAGAGAGAAGCAAAAATGAAAGAAAAAAAAGGTGCAGATTGAAAAAAAGAAAGGGTTAGTTAAGACCGAGATAAAACATGCAACTCGTTCAAACACACAGTAGAAACGTTTAACTGTTTAGGTGCATTGCATCCCAATATGCGATTTTCTATCTGTTAAGCGTCTCAAAACTAACAAGGTTGTTGGGTGTGCAAATAGCCAGGTTCTGTTCAGGTGGTTGGTTTTGTTAGTAGTCTAGCCCCCCCTCCATCACAATATCCAAAGGCACAGATGGCCTCCGCAAGCAATTTACCAATCGTCAATCCTGAGGATGGTGTCACGAACCCAATCCCGGTCGTGATGGCGCACAACACTAATGCTAGGCAAGCCCGACCAATTAAATACTCTCAACCCAAATACGCAATCCGTTAACAAATAATACGATTAAAATAGCAAATATCAAGGTTCCAATCTGAATCTAAATAAAATAGTACAGAAAATAATAACGAATATCAAACATTCCCCAATACATCATACGAACTTGCTCCAATCATCAAAACACACTTAACAACACTAAAATCATCAATTCACATCGTATTCAAACCTAAGTTCTTCAAGAACTTCCGAAATGCACTTTCGATCAAAAACCCGACCAAACGATGTCCGAATGACCTAAAAATTAGCACACATATCCAAAATCACTTAACGAAGCTACAGCAACTCTCGGAATTCCATTCCGACCCCCGGATCAAATACTCACCCATCCACCGGAATTCGCCAAAATACTAACCTCGCCAATTAAAGCCTAATTCTACACCGGGCCTCCAAAATCAATTCCGATCGCACTCCCAAGTCACAAATCATCCCCCGAAGCTAACCGAATCACCGGAATTCACATCTGATCCTTCTAACTAATAAGTCAACGTCCGGTTGACCTTTCCAACTTAAGCCTTCCTTAAAGAGACTAAGTGTCTCATTTCCTATCCAAACTAATTCAATTCAACTATAACTTACTCGTTGCTGATAATGAAACATGAAGAAGCAGCAAATGGGGGAAACGGGGCTACAATACATAAGAAGACGGGTCGAGTCGTCACAGATAGCCTGGCATCGACTATTCTGCAGCTAGAATTAGCAGCTGCCGAAGAGAATAGGATGTTGCGTCTCCGCATATTGGAAATGTGGACGCCTGGTCTAATGTTAGGGAACCGCCAAGTTCAATCCGTGGGTTCCTGATTTGATCCCCAGGTCAAGTGAGGTTACTAACGCCCCTGTGCCCAACCCGCTCTGTTACACCCCAAGTTTTCATACGTGAGAGTACGTTGTAAGTCATTGATGTAAGCTCGAAAATGAGATTATATTTGGAAGCAAATAAAGTAAGTTAATCATGTTACCTTGGAGGTTACAAATATTTAATATCATGAATAAAAATTACCAAAAGGGGTTGGAAAGCTTAGTCGCTAAATGAATTGAAGAAAATAAGTTTCGTCAAAAATTGACAAGTTTGGAATGTTATAACATATTCTTTTGGGGTAAGACTAGGGTGATTAACATGATGAGGAGGTTAATTTATGAGTTATTGTAGTCGTATGATAGTCGTGTGTTATGTTTTTAAGTCAAACGAGTTATGGAACAAAAGTTAGCAAAGGTCATCACAAGTTGCATTTATAATGTGCTGAAATTTAGGTCAAATGTAGATGCACTTTTCTCCAAATATACTTGGAATAATGGGGTGTTCTACCTACCAAATTTAAGATCTACGAGTCTAGTTTCTAACGCATTAAACCGTTCTTCAATACGACATCGGAGTAGAGAGATATTCGCGTTTTCGCGAGACCGCGCAAGCAGCTCCCAATGGGACCCACTTAGGCGGTTCTCGACCTACTTCACTTTATAAACGATTTGGACGCCTATTTTTCACTTATATTAAAATCCACTTCGTCTCCAAACTTCTCCTAACCCTTCTAAACAGATTCCACAAGGTTTTGAAGTGATTCCAAAGTTATTACACCATATTTCAACATCAAAACTTAGTTCTAGTGAAGAACAACACCTCTTTGAGGTTGTGTTGCCATTGAGGATTGTTGTGGGCTGTATTTGGATGAAATTCTAAGTTTTTGCTGCTGTCTAAGGTGAGTATAACAGCCTACTAATTGTGCTTAAGCTTGCTTGTATGTTGGTTAAGTTGTTAGGATGATAAACTACAAGATAGTACTTGGATTAGCTTAAGTCACTTCTATGGTGTTGTATTGCTATTGAGGGTTGTTGTGAGCTGAATATAACTTAGATTTCGACTTGAAGTTACTATAGGAGTTGTGTGTATTGTGTTCTTGCATGTGCTTAAGGTTATCTTGATGTTGATTAAGTTAAATGGATGGAGTAGACATGAACTAGTGAATAAAGCTACTAATTGAAGATAGTTGGAGTTGAGGATTGTTTCCTTTGTTATAAATATATGGTATAAGGATGGAATCATTGATGAATGACTTCATTATCATGTTAATGATACTGTTAAATTAATGTATGAAGTCTATAAGGGGTGATATGGGTTATACGGATTCCAATCGGAGCTTGTCGCTCGTCGTGAAGTAGTTGTGACTTGTTGTTGTTACATGATGTCTTGTTATTGATATTTATAGGTTGCTGGACTTCCCTGGCTGTTGTTGTTGGTATATGGTATTGGAGGAGGCCCTTGTTACAAGGGAGATGCTGCCCGAATTTACGTAGACGAGCTACTAGCTTAAGTTACAGACTTAGCCTTTGTTCAACACTGATTTTGAATCTCCTTATGCTATGATAGATCGAGTTGACTTGTTTGAAGAGTTGCTTGGAAGGTATTAAGGACTCAACATGTTTAAGGTATGTTAAGGCTCTTCCTTCATTCTTTTGGCATGACCTAAAGTGAAACGAACATAAACGATGCGCTATTTCATAATGAATCTACTCCTAGCAACTAAGGTTGTCCATGTTATTCTTTCCTTACAAAGTTATTCCAAGAAAGTGTATATGATCCTTAAGTCCTAGTGAAGTTCATATTGATGGTATGATGTCAATAATGTTAATCGATGTTGAATGACCTTATGTCACTCCAAAAGGTTTAGAACGTGACTCCATGAGTCCAACATGCATTATATATATATATCTATTTTACTCTACCGAGCCGCGCTATAGTCGGCCGGGTATGGCACCTATTGTGCAACCACTGATCAGTTGGGTTTACCGAGCTCCACGTGGCCGGGTACGTTTTTACCGAGTCCTCTTTGAGGCCGGGTATGATATGATGATGATGATGCCCACAGAGGCGTATGTTTTTAAAAGTTTATGTATATATATGTATTATGCATTTCATGTCGGTAGCCCCCAGAGGCACTCAGATGTTACAGGTTGTATCTCCTCTATATCTCTTTACATTACTGTTCTTATTTATGCTTTCCTGCCTTACATACTCGGTACTTTATTCGTACTGACGTCCCTTTTGCCTGGGGATGCTGCGTTTCATGCCCGCAGGTCCCGATAGACAGGTTGACATTCCTCCTAGTAGGCTATCAGCTCAGCGAAGGTGTTGGTGTACTCCACTTGCTCCGGAGTTGCCTATTTGGTCAGTATGCTTTGGATATGTATTGATTGGTATGGCGGGGCCCTGTCCCGACCTTTGTGATATTAGGTACTCTTAGAGTCTTGTAGACAGATGTCAGGTGTATGGATACTTGTATGGCCTTTTCGGCTTACGTTTTGAGTTTACAAATGGTCATGTCGGCCTTATAGGCCCGTATGTCACATGTATAAGTTTGCATATCATGGTGGGTCATCAGATGTTGAGTATTCCCCTATGTTTCATTCTTGTTATCTCATGACGAGTTTTCTAGCTCATTTACCATGATAGTATGATAAGAAAGATATGTTATGTTGGTACTCGGTTGAGTAAGGCACCAGGTGCTCGTCACGACCTATCCGGTTTGGGTCGTGACAAAAGTGGTATCAGAGCAGTTCTGTCCTAGGGAGTCTACAAGCCGTGTCTCGTAGAGTCTTGTTTATGGGTGTGTTGTGCACCACACTTATAAGCAAGAGGCTACAGGGTATTTAGTAATGTCACTTTTTCTTCTTACTCTAGATCGTGTGGTAGAGCTCAGCTGTAAGAATTCAAGTTCCCAACTCCTATTTTGTTCATAATTAGATTATACCTACATCCAGAAAGACGGTTGGTAAAAGATATGGCTATGGAAGAGTTGAGTCAAAGGAACTCGATTTTGCATCATGCTTATGATGAGTAAATGTAAGGTCTTCAGTAGATTATGTGTGTACTAAGACGCGTAAGTTTCTTGATAAGGAGGCCTAAGGCATGAATATCTATCCACCCATATGCTTTAAAAATTAACAAGAGAATCAGAAGTTAGATACAAGTTTCAACAAGTAAAAGGAGCAAGGTGGCGAAGGTTACGAGGTACCAGTTAGTGAAGGTTTGAGTTTTTACAATTCAGGCAGAGAAATATATGTATTTTGAGTTACCTTCAACAGTAACAGAGGTATGTACAATTGGCCACGCCCATCTCAGTATGTCCTATGGGAGTTGACAGATATAGTTTACGAGAAGAAGGGGATAGCAAGATCCAATTGGGGCTAGAGTAACCCAAAATGTTAGATGGATTATTATCATAAGCTAACATTTCCAAAGGATAAATATATATTTCAAATGTGGTAATAGTTCTCCTTATGAGACACCCCGATGGTGCAATATAGTATATTTAGATATGAATACTAGAATGTCTGGAAAAAAATTTAGAAGATTGGCACTGGAATCCTAGAAGGGATAAATATTTACCTTTGTATGGCTCCCGTCCCTAGTAAAGAGAGAATGTTAGGCGACCCGAAGAGCCAGTGGACGGAGTAAGGGGAGTTAAAAGCGAAAGAATGTTTTGTTGAAGTTTTCAGAGTAAGGTGATAAACAGAAATATTAGATAGGAGTTGAGGTAGTTAAAGGTATCGTTTAAGTTTTATGAAAATAAGAGAGAGTGCCACTAAGGAGACAATCAAAATTTGAGCTTAGAAGTAACTGTACGAGCACAACGACACAAAGTTATGTAACTAAGGATTATTATAGGCGAGTAAGAACAGCGAAAATTTCCTTCGGGTGTACGATATAACAAGCTCGCAACTTTAGAAGAGCCAGAAGGTCTCCCTAAGTACTACAACGAAAGACTGGCTGAGGAAATAAGGAAAAAGGTTTCCACCTAAGCATAGTGAGCTAAAGAGTAAATGTTCTTGTACCAATAGTCTCACTACAACATTGGATGCACTCCAAAAAAAAGTGGCACCTATCATGGCTAATGAAAGGTAAAAATAAAAAATAAAAAAAATCAAAGGTGGTGTTTGAGATCATATGAGGTACAAGAAATTACAGTATCTGTGGGCAATAAGACAAGCCACAACAAGTGATAGGACGACCAACAAAAGTAATTGCTTACATTTAAGGACAACTGAGAAGGCACGAAAGGAAATTTATGGTGGTAGCAAGTTTAAGGAAGGTTGCAAGTAGTATAAATAGATTGGTGTAGGTCCTAAAGTAAAGTATTGTGGAGCAACAAGGTTTTAGGTGGATAGGAGTAAGGATGTGAAAAGGTGAGTGAGAAGGTGACGAGAATATGTATGTCCTTGGGATTAAACCCATCAAAACAAGGGAGCTGATGATTTCCATATGTAATAAAAAAGCTCGGTACAGCCTGAATGGACACAAAGGAGTCTAAGACTAGGAGCAATTAGAAGAGATGAAATGCTGCCCCGGTAGTAGAATAAGGGTGTAATTGTGATAGCTACGAGGATGACATTTAGGCCTTTGATTGAGGAATAATTTAAAGAAAAGGGATTTTATGAATTGCACGGGATTGGAATACCCCCATAAGATGAATCATGATAGGATGCTATGAAATATGGTTATGAAAGTATAGTATCGTCCTTAGGTGGATCGGACAAATCACTTCAGATATTCCCCGATGAGATGTGAGCCTTAGTGACAATGTATTAGTAAGAGGTTTCAAATTATCAATGGTGGATTATAGATCAACATTAAGGTGAATCAATAATAGATGGATAAGAGTTCCAACATATGAGAGGAGATTATGATGCCATTATTTAGATGAACAGTAATAAGGAATCATTAAATGACTTAGATTTATACCTATAGGATAAGCAGCGAGAGAGTAACCTGGAGTTGGGTAGCAAACCTCGGTAATAGTAAACCAAAGTAAGTGTTATGGTATAATATAACCTACCTAGATGTAGTAAAGCCATAAGGATAGATATACAAGGCTATGAAACAAGATATAGCAATAGTCGTAAGTTCGATAAAGTACCAAGCGAAGAACTTTAGTACACCTATAGATGCCTAGAGGGACATCTTGTCATAGTTCTGTATATGTTCACAAAGTGAGACCTAGAGATTGGCTAAAAGCTGGAGGAAAAAGGAGAGAAGAGTCGCATAGGCACACATACAAGTACATGGTTGTACATGATGCATGTCAGAAGGTAACAACAGTTACGAGATTGGAAGAATTCCGACCACAGGTCGTGGTGTGAGAAAGAGGCCTAAAGGGGGGAATACCCTGGCCTTTGGATTTATTTACAGAACAGTTTCCTAGATGTCAAGGACAATATTAACGTATTCGTAAGAGCTACATGTTATGAGAGTGATAAGTGCATTTGTCAACATTCGAGGACGAATGTTCCAAAGGGGGAATGATGTTACACCCCAAGTTTTCATACGTGAGAGTACGTCGTAAGTCATTGATGTAAGCTCGAAAATGAGATTATATTTGGAAGCATATAAAGTATGTTAATCATGTTACCTTGGAGGTTACAAATATTTAATATCATGAATAAAAAGTACCAAAAGGGGTTGGATAGCTTAGTCGCTAAACGAATTGAAGAAAATAAGTTTCGTCAAAAATCGACAAGTTTGGAATGTTATAACATATTCTTTTGGGGTAAGACTAGGGTGATTAACATGATGAGGAGGTTAATTTATGAGTTATTGTAGTCGTATGATAATCGTGTGTTATGTTTTTAAGTCAAACGAGTTATGGAACAAAAGTTAGCAAAGGTCATCACAAGTTGCATTTATAATGTGCTGAAATTTAGGTCAAATGTAGATGCACTTTTCTCCAAATATACTTGGAATCATGGGGTGTTTTACCTACCAAATTTAAGATCTACGAGTCTAGTTTCTAACGCATTAAACCGTTCATCAATACGACATCGGAGTAGAGAGATATTCGCGTTTTCTCCTAACCCTTCTAAACAGATTCCACAAGGTTTTGAAGTGATTCCAAAGTGATTACACCATATTTCAACATCAAAACTTAGTTCTAGTGAAGTCTATAAGGGGTGATATGGGTTATACAGATTCCAATCGGAGCTTGCCGCTCGTCGTGAAGTAGTTGTGACTTGTTGTTGTTATATGATGTCTTGTTATTGATATTTATAGGTTGCTGGACTTCCCTGGCTGTTGTTGTTGGTATATGGTATTGGAGGAGGCCCTTGTTACAAGGGAGATGCTGCCCGAATTTACGTAGACGAGCTACTAGCTTAAGTTACAGACTTAGCCTTTGTTCAACACTGATTTTGAATCTCCTTTTGCTATGATAGATCGAGTTGACTTGTTTGAAGAGTTGCTTGGAAGGTATTAAGGACTCAACATGTTTAAGGTATGTTAAGGCTCTTCCTTCATTCTTTTGGCATGATCTAAAGTGAAACGAACATAAACGATACGCTATTTCATAATGAATCTACTCCTAGCAACTAAGGTTGTCCATGTTATTCTTTCCTTACAAAGTTATTCCAAGAAAGTGTATATGATCCTTAAGTCCTAGTGAAGTTCATATTGATGGTATGATGTCAATAATGTTAATCGATGGTGCAATGACCTTATGTCACTCCAAAAGGTTTAGAACGTGACTCCATGAGTCCAGCATGCATTATATATGTATCTATTTTACTCTACCGAGCCGCGTTATAGTCGGCCGGGTATGGCACCTATTGTGCAACCACTGATCAGTTGGGTTTACCGAGCTCCACGTGGCCGGGTACGTTTTTACCGAGTCCTCTTTGAGGCCGGGTATGATATGATGATGATGATGCCCACAGAGGCGTATGTTTTTAAAAGTTTATGTATATATATGTATTATGCATTTCATGTCAGTAGCCCCAGAGGCACTCAGATGTTACAGGTTGTATCTCCTCTATCTCTCTTTACATTACTGTTCTTATTTATGCTTTCCTGCCTTACATACTCGATACTTTATTCGTACTGACGTCCCTTTTGCCTGGGGACACGGCGTTTCATGCCCGCAGGTCCCGATAGACAGGTTGACATTCCTCCTAGTAGGCTATCAGCTCAGCGAAGGTGTTGGTGTACTCCACTTGCTCCGGAGTTGCCTATTTGGTCAGTATGCTTTGGATATGTATTGATTGGTATGGCGGGGCCCTGTCCCGACCTTTATGATATTAGGTACTCTTAGAGGCTTGTAGACAGATGTCAGGTGTATGGATACTTGTATGGCCTTTTCGGCTTATATTTTGAGTTTACAAATGGCCATGTCGGCCTTATAGGCCCGTATGTCACATGTATAAGTTTGCATATCATGGTGGGTAGTCAGATGTTGAGTATTCCCCTATGTTTCATTCTTGTTATCTCATGACGAGTTTTCTAGCATATTTACCATGATAGTATGATAAGAAAGATATGTTATGTTGGTACTCGGTTGAGTAAGGCACCAGGTGCTCGTCACGGCCCATCCGGTTTGGGTCGTGACACGCTCATCCCATGTGGCACCCTCCAATGACACTCAATGTTCCTGGCATGCCTTCTGTGGTTCGCCCCCAGGCGCCAGTTTCCAAGGCACCTCCAATATTCTTCTCTGCAACACCAGTCTGCACCAGAGCACAACCAACTTTATCACGGCCGTATATTCAGCCTCCAATGTTCGCCTTTCAGGGCCCACAGCTTCAATCAGAAATAACATATGTGACCCCGTACTCTTTCACTCAACCTCCGCAATATGATCTCAAGGTGGAGCAAGAAAAGGTTGTTAAAAATCCCGAGCAAGAGGAAATGGCTCGGAAGATGAAGAGCCTGGAACAAAGCCTGAAAAACATGCAAGGTCTGAGTGGCCAAAAGAGTGTCTCATACTCTGACCTCTGTATGTTTCCCTATGTCCACTTGCCAGCTGTCTTCATGATGCTAAAATTTGAAAAGTACGACGGGCACGGAGATCCGGTCGCTCATCTGAAGCGATACTGTAACCAGCTAAAGGGTGCTGGTGGAAAAGAGGAGCTGCTAATGGCCTATTTTGGGGAAAGCCTCACCGGAGTCGCTTTTGAGTGGTATACGGATAAAAAAATTACCCATTGGCACATGTGGGACGATATGGCCCGAGATTTTGTCAGACACTTCTAGTATAATGTGGACATCGCTCCCGACAGGAACTCTTTGTCTAATTTGAAATAGAAAACAGCGAAAAGCTTCCGCGAAAATGCTGTCAAATGGCGTGAGCAAGCCGCCAGGGTAAAGCCTCCAATAGACGAAATTGAAATGGTCACGGTCTTTCTACAGGCCCAAGAGGCGGACTACTTCCAGAACATGATGTCCGCTATGGGTAAGCCGTTCCGAGGCTATCAAAATTGGGGAAATGGTTGAAAACAGTTTAAAAATAGGTTGAATCTTGAGTCATGCTACTTTTAAGGCCACATCACAGGCTGCTCAAATGGTTCGGAGATTTTGATGAACAACAATGGAAGTGAGGAGGGAGCCATGATGGCTTCAAGCTCAAGCGGGCCCGCAGATCATTCAGCCAATCATATGTGCCTCCTATGGTCGCACCACACTATTATCCCCTTCAAGATGATGCTTATGTTGTGGCACCGCCTCCTTATGCGGTGATGAACGCGCAACCTTACACGCGGCCACAACATTATCCACAAAACCGAGCTCCATATAATCCTCAACCAAATGATCCCCAATACAATTCTCGCCCGAGAGAACCTTTTAGAAAGAATCAGTTCACTCCTATTGGTGAATCGTATTCAAGCTTGTTCCAAAAGCTAATCAGGCTAAATCTATTGCAGTCAGTGGCCCCGAACCGGCCGAACCCCGAGTCCCCAACGCACCGAGCTGATGCTAGACGTGAATACCACTCTGGAGCAGTGGGACACAGTAGAGAGGACTGTTGGACCCTCAAAAGGGCAGTTGAAGATTTGATTAAAGCTGAAAGAATTGTTTTTCGGGATGAAGAAGCTCCTGATGTGATGAACAATCTATTGCTTGCCTACAACACAGGGCCAATAGTCGGAATGATTTGTGAAGATGAGGAATTTGATCCGGCACTGAAGGCCATTGCAGCCATTGCCGAGACAGAAGAAAAGCCAAAAAATGGTCGCCGAGCATGAAAGTTCCCCATCAGACGGGAGTCTTAGTAGCCAGTCTTGCTATCCTTTCTGCATCCGGATTATCTCAGGGTGTGATCCGGATGTTTTACTTTATTGTTTTACTTTCCGATTTTACCCTTCTATCTTTAAAATTCAAAAAAAAAAATCAAATGAAATTCTTCCAGCAATGTCTCTTTTCTTAATCTTGTCATTTTTCTTATTCTCTTTTCAGTTCTGTTAAATGCAGATTTCAATAACATGACATGCTTGCGGACTTCATGCCCAGATCCTGAACCGCTGTCAGACCTCGAAATAATGAGTCAAGAATCAGAATGCAATGAAGATAAGTTTAAGGAAATAAAACAAAGACTCGGAACATCTGAAGGAAAATTGGTTCCAGATTGGAAAGGTCCATACATTGCAACAAGAGTACTGCCAAAAGAGTGCGTTGTATTTGGGACACATCGAAGGAAACGTCTCTGAAACAACTGTCAATGCAAATACAGTCAAAGGTACTATGTTGGATTCTATATATAATATTAATGTTCTCCAGTTGGGATGAAGAAGGCTTTTATTCTCACTGCCCAAACACTATCCACCCTTTGCAAACCTTTGAGCCGGTTACTTTTCTTTGATTACCCTCTTTGGAACTTGGAAGTTATTATTGAGAAAAACGATATGAATGAAAAATAAAAAAATGAAAAAAAAGGAGAAGAAAAAGAAAGATACAAAAAAAAATGAGGAAGAAAAGACAAAGAAATTGAAATGAAAAAATGAAAAAAAAAAGTGAAAAAGGAAAGGAAAAAGAAAGAGAAAACAAAACAAAATAGAAAAACAAAGGAAAATCAAAAACAAAAATCCCCTGAACTACGTTCAACTTGATTCCGAAAGGATACGTAGGTAGCCTCTCTCTCTGGGGTTCAGTAACACCAAAATAAAAATCCAAAATTTCCCCAAAAGTGAAACTGGGGCATAATTTATAATGGTTCGGCGATGGTTCCGCTTGAAAGGTTCCAAAGTTGTAACTCAACAAATCCTTTTTACCCAAACCCTGTTCAAGTCCTTCTGATCAATCGAAAAAGATGTTCAAAATGGGAGGATACAGTTACTTGGAGCTGATACAACCAACTGAGAGAAATTGAAAAATGAGAGAGTCTTATCGGTGAAAACCCACACAGGCACCGTAAGACGATGGTAAGTAGAGAAACTAAAATGAGAGTGTCTTGTTAGTGAAAACTCGCACAGAGCAATACAAGGCGATGGTGAGAAGAGAAATGAGGGAGGTCAACTCGTGAAAAACCGCAAAGGGCACCACTGATCGAAAAAGAGGATCTTCAGTCACTGACATTGACGCAGTCCTGGGCAAGGTTTCTCGGTTCGAGGCAAAAGTTGTGATGAATTTCTGAGAGTCCGACAGTTTGCACGGATCAGGCATCCAGTCCAAAAGGTATGTCATGTTCATTGAAGTCCGCATGTACTCCAGATAAGTCCTTCTCTCCTTTCTCCGAAAGGGATACCTCTTGCCTAAATTCATTTATCCATTCCATTATTTGTTTTTCCCTTTCGGTCTAACTCTATTCCGAAACTGAGACAAAGAAGGGATGGCAAGACTAATTTACAGGGTTCTCATTTGACACGAGCTAATGTGCAATAAGGCACCCAATCTCGTCAGGGGCATCAAGTGGACTTCGACCGGCCATGGTGGCCAATAAATAGAAAGGCAAACTCATCGCATACATTTTCCCATCAATAAAATAAAAGACAAATCATCAAGGATTTTCATATAATAAAGTACTAACCTTTTTGATTTGAAGTGAGTATGATTATTACCTCAAGATTCTTAGTGGCAAAGACTGAGAGAACAACAAAATAGTGAAAAAAGTTGTTGTAGAATAAAAGTACAAAGGGGCTAGGTCAAGGGGGAGAGAAAGAGAGAAGAACTTGTTGGAATTTTTTCTGATCTTTGTTGTGGCTCAACTATGTTGATTAGGGCTTTGGGTACTTTGTATCCTTGTTAGGACTTTAATTTTAGTTTTTCTTTTTTTCCTCTTCGTCTCTTAGTTCTTTTCCTTGAAAAAGTTGGCGGGTTAGTAAATTTAGAAGCTGCAATATTAAGAGGGGATGCAACACTGTTGCAATAGTCTTTTTATTTAAATAACCGTCACCATATATATATATATATATATATATATATATATATATATATATATATATATATATATATATATATATATATTGCAGCTTCTAAATTTACTATTGCCACGTCTAAATAAACCATCGCAATAGACCTGTCTATGGCAAGGGTTATTCCCCTAATGTGACGGTTTATTCTACTAACTATCTCACTAGCCCTAACAGAATTATGCAACGATTATAACCGTTGCCATAGATTATCTATTGCAACGTTTATATAACCGTTGTTAAACAACCATTGCAATAGGTCTATTTTCTAGTAGTGGTCATTGGTACCGATAAGCCGAAATGTTTGATTTATATGAAGCACCACTTAGACTATGTTGTGTCACCTTTGAAATATATTATGACTTTGGAAAGAGAGGGCACGAGAAGAACAAATGCTCTAAGTTGGGTACACCTATCTCAGTCTGCCCACTATGCGGGGAGGCACATTTTGCATCGACTATGAGTATTCTCAATAACAAGTTAGGGGCGGAAGGCATAGGAAATCACAAAGGCCTACACAAAAACCCGATATATAGATTGTTATGCCCGCCATGAAGGCTTGGAGAAAGATTAAGGTGAGTATTTATGATGTATGCAAAAAGGGTAAATATCTGGTCAGTGAGACGAGTTAGTATAACAAATCTCATCCCCGTTGCGTGAAGTGTAGGAGATGTCATTTGGGGGTATGTCACTATGGTACCAATTTATGTTATAGATGGTAGTAGAGGGGCACCAATTAATTTATTGCCAATTAATCAAAAAACACCAAGTAAGTCACTCCTTGCTACCTTATTGTGAACACCATATTATTTTTCTTATTGTATATGTACATCCATATTGAAAGGGCCTACATAAATTTTGTCTTAACCAAAACGTTTAATCACATAACATTGTACATATTTACTTTCTGAACGAGACGCATTATTCGAGAAGCCACTCTATCACAAATTCTCTTATTTTTAACCTCTTGTGGAATTGAGCTCTATAATTATTTTCTTGAATTGAGTTATAACTTTAGGATTAATAATTCCCACTGCTTCCCTAAATTCTCAACAAGGGACTATACCTGATAAATTTCTTATAGAACATTTTGATTCGATTGGCTAACACCTGCTCACTTGTGCCTATGCACGTACCACCATAATATTTACCTATTTGGTATCAAATCCAATGTAAAGCATCCTGGTGTTGAGATCCTTCTTGAGCCACTCTTTTTCTCTTTAGTGTATGTGGCTCCTATGGTTCAAACAATCACTTTGATCCTTTGTGTATATTATCATGAACCCTTTTCACCATCTAGTAACATGAGAGCACATTTATTTATAAGACATGTTCGTAGTATCTCTATTCCTTTCATATAGGATCAACTATTGTCAAGGGGTTGAGTTGTTAGAATGATAATAGTCTCACAAGTGTCCAACTCTTTTTTCAACCACATGGGTTCGTGGCATAGATTTCTTTTGTCAAATACTGTCAAGAGTGTAATGCAACTTCATGTATTTTGAAACTTATATCATATTCAGGGTGCTAGAATATTCTAATTTCGAGTTAAATCAATTTTCCCTGCATTCCATGAGACAACTGGTCTCACATACTTAGCTATTTCTCCATGAGGCCTACTGTTGCCGAACAAGGCATATATGGAATGAAAAAAATATTGTTGTTGTCCTTTTCATGACACATAGTATTCCAAGAATAACTGACGCTAATGTCTTTATCCTTCCGATTATGCCTCCCATATATCACATGTATAAAATGACTCACTTCTTTTACATCTTAAGATCACGCACATGGTTCCCACACTATTAATGCCTACTAGGAAACTCTATCGCTCGATTATTGAATCAATGATGTCATCACAATGATTAATCATGTTAGCATGTTATCAGTAGTATGCTTCATGTCTCTTAGGATATATAACCTCATGAAATACTCTGCCCAGCACATTGATGGATTTTTGAATAATTCCAGCCAAATCTCGAACTTCGTTGATCCTCCTTGTATTAAATTTACGAGGGTTAAAAGTTCAAACATGTCAAAGAAGAGGCATCACCATGTGATTCAAATATATTCAATAGGAAAATTCTATGGTCAATGTTTTATGGAACATCATAGAAAAATTGTTGGAGGTCGCCAAAGGTTTAGTTCAGGTGTTTGTCGTACATATTTAGAGTTAAAGAAAGTGAATGGGTTATTTTTAATATTTTCTCCCTGAAGAAATAATACGAATTGCTAATGAAGGTAAAGTATGTGTGGTCACATTAGGCCTTATGAAATCTTAAAAGAAATAGGCCAAACTATGAGTATGATGTTTTCCCTATTATTGCCTCTGTGTCCCGGTGTTTCATGTGTATATGACGAAGGAGGGAATTGGAAATCCTTTGTGTATCATTCCGATGGAAATTATTGAAGGACAAGTTAATGGATAGTTATCTTATGAGAGCTAAATTGCCATCCTTGTTAGATAAGTCCGGAAGTTGGGATTACCTCCATTAATGTGATATGGCGAAGTATATCAGTCGAGAAGGTCACCTTGAAGGCCGAAAGTGTTGTGGAATGAAAATGTTCTCACTTGTTTGTATAGCAAATGATTGTGGATCGAAAGGTAATTTATGTGTGTTATGATTCAAATATGTACAGTTAATATCGAGATTCCAATTTCATTAATGTATTGCAGGTAATGTTGAAAATTGTATTATTGGCCTGTAGTAATGATTTATTGAGTTGTGAATGCCTTGTTAGGAGTGGTTTTGGTGATTCTCTGGCAGGTGGATAGACCCAATTACAAAGGAGACTCTGCCGAAATTTCTGAAAGTTTGGGAGTTAGTCAAAATTTGATATTTAAGGTGTGTGAGTAAATAAATAAGTTATGCTAAGTGTTTGGGGCGGACTCTACTCATCATTTGAGGATGAATGATCCTAAGCGGAGGAGAATGCAAGGCCCCGGAAAATTTCGCTAAGTAATTTAAGATTTTGTGAAGGCAAGATCGGCTAATTATATTATTTTGTGTGCGGACGAGGACTATTAATCTGATGGATACCAATTGAATATGGTAATAAGTGTATGAGACATATTATAAGTGATTTGGGGTCTAAGAAAAGGCCTAACTCTAAGCCAAGTTGGAAAATTACACGATAGACTAAAATTTCAAATCAGTACGTACAGGATCCCATTTTAGATGATCATATCTACAAACACACACACACACACACACACACAGAGATATATATATATATATATATATATATATATATATATATATATATATATATATATATATATATATATATATATATATGTTGTTATGTGATGCAAAACCTATCAAATAAAAGATCTTTTAGTCTAGTTTCTAAAGCTTCAAACCGTTCGTCATTTGGACACTCCTACACAATGCTATGACCAAGTTACCAAAAGTTGGAAAGATGCAATTCGACGGCCAATTGTGCGACCGCAAATCGATTATGCGGCTCGCAAAACAGGTATGTGAACTGCAAAATGGTCGCCGATCTACCCAGTGCAGACCACTTATGGGCATCAGTTATGCTGCATACCCATTTGACGACGCATTGTGCGATCACATAGCTTCTTTCGAAGGCTTAATTTTCCTACTTTCATAACCCGACCGCATTTTAATAAATAGGGGTTTGGGCTTATTTTGGGTGATTTTCTAAACATTTTAGAGCAAGGGGAGAGCATATTAGAGAAAGAAGGAGGAGACCTAACATTCTAATCATCCAATCTTGTACAAATCTTCAAGAATCAAGGAAGCCAATCACAAGATCTTCATCTAAGAGGTAAGGTTATATACACTTGACTTGAATTTCGAGTTTAAGGTATAAGATGGGTGATTGAGGTATGATCCATAGGTGTAAGGGTATTATGAATACATGTGTGTACAAATAAGGTTCGCCGGAAGATTGTTGAGTTCAAATAAGAAAAGATTGAGTTGGAAAATGAAAGAAATCTTGTACAAGAACCTTGAAATGAAGAACCACACATAGTGTTTGATAAAATGCTCAAATGAGCTAGAATCATGATCATCCTCCTAATTATGGTCAATTTGTCATATTTCTAAGAGATTGAAGTTGCTAAGAATTCCAGAATATTTTAGAGTTTGAGGAAGCTTAATTGAGGTATGTTGGGTAAATTTTCTCTCTTAGAATCGAAATCCTTATATGTTTCCATCAGTTCAAGTATGGTTGGCTCAAAATTCCTAATTTCTATATTTCAGGTTCTTACCGATAAACTGGACTATTTTGAAATTAGCCTTATGACTCAAGATATATGATAAAAATATGGGTTGCGTATTAAAAAGTTATGGCTTTGAGTCGTGTTTCAAATAAAGGTTAGTATGCCAAATTGTGTGAGAAAACTCGATATGCTTAAGACTCATAATTGCTCATATGTGTACCTAAAGTCTTGATTGAAAATGTCTTGTTGTTGATAATCTATAAAGATGCTTGAAAATGAAATAAGTGAATTGGGGATATTAAGTGTGGCCAACGTGCCAATAATTTGAGTTATGATTGTGACTATTAGTATTAATGAAATGAGGAAATGTGATGAAGAATACGAAATGAGCCTCGACTCAGCTGTTTAAAAAGGATTCCGAAGATAGATTGCCAAAGAGATTTTGTACTCAATTCGTACCCATAAGTGGCTATTTATAACTATTACTTTGCTTTATAAATATATCTGGTGTGATTCGAGATCTTACATACTCATGTGTTTAAATTGTACATTATCATTTCTGGGACGGAGTATTACAAGACTAAATGGTGTATTATTTGTCTATAACTTTAATGTGAGTTTCTATTGATTGTTGGTATGCCCCATTCCTTGGGAAGAAACTTTTTGTGTTTAAAGTTTCCATAATAAATGAATAAGAGGTATATTATTGCTGAAACATTCTATATGTTGATATTTGATTGTGATCTTTTAAATTGAAAGAGATGAAAAAATGGAATGTGTGTTAAGAACTGTCAAGACTTCATTTCAAGATGAATTAAGGTTGTTATGCCAAAGTGTATGAAAAACCTCTATGTGCTTATGATTCCCAAATTGCTCATATGTGTACTAATGCCCTAAATGGTAGGCCTTAGTGTTGTTGATGGTGATAATAATGTTGAATGTAAAAAAGGAAACTGGGATTGTGAAATTCGGCCAAGTGCCAAGGATGACTTTATAAATGAGGCCACTGGTGCCAATGTATTGAAAGATGGGAAAGTAACAGGAAGTTAGATGATTGATTGAAAGGATGATGTCTCAAATGAGATGGCCTAGCTAATCGGGCCATGATCGGACGCCATGCCGCACACATGGTGGTAATTGTGCGAGAATTTATGATTCAAATTGTTATTGTGGTTGATGTCTTCAAATAAGGCGGCCTAGCCGATCGGGCCGTGATCGGACGCCATGTCGTACACATGGTGTTAATTGTGCTGGAAATGGTAATTGGAATTGTGGATAGGGATGATGTCTCTTATGAGATAGCCTAGCCGATCGGGCTGTGATCGAACGCCATGTTGTACACATGGTGGTAGTTGTGCTGGAAATGGTAATTGGAATTGTGGATATGGTTGATGTCTCAAATGAGAAGACCTAGCCGATTCAAGATCGGACTCCGTGTAAGAACACGGCGCTATTGTGTCATATCGGCACTAAGGATCACCCAACCTAATAACGTGGAAATTGACCTGAAAATCTATGTGATCATTAACTTGATGTTTTAGTGTTATTTGAAGCTATTATTACATTCTTGACTGTTACCCTTGTAATTACTATTCATTCTATGGAGATAGTGTTCAGCTTACATACTAGTGCTATTCAACGGCACTAACGTCCCTTTTACCGGGGGCACTGTATCTTTAATTGATATAGGTAGTTCCACAGCAGGCGTCATCGATCGGTGATAGTAGTATACTATTTTCAACTGGCTTGGTGAGCCCCACTTCATTTCGGGGTCTTGTATCTTTTGTTTCTCATGTACTTTGTATTTTGAGGTATAGCCGGAGCCTTGTTGCCGGCATTTCCATATTACTCTCCAGTTGTAGAGGCTCCATAGACAGGTTATGGGTGGTGTTTGATATTGGGAATTGAACTAAAAATTTTGGTATTTGGCAAACATGTTTTTAATGAATCTATAAACTTGTAGTATTTTGGATGTTATGGTTGAAGCTGCTAATGAAAATGAAATGGAAGTGGCTAATGAAATATTTTCAGAGTTTGATTAATGGAGTACATCTCCTCTTTATTCAAAGATGAATTTGGGTAGCATGAAATCTAATAGGCTTGTTCAGTCGGGTTTACTCGGTAGAGCGCCTGTCGCGCTCCTCGATTTTGGGGCGTGAAAACCATAGATGAAAACCCCTCCGCAAAAAATTCCTGATTTTTGTAGCGGTAGAACGTCTGGGATAACTCTGAACCACTTCAATCCTCTTCGGATCCACCTTGATCCCATAACTAGAAACCACATGTCCAAAGAATGCCACTGCATCCAAAGCAAAACTTACCCTTGGAGAACTTCGCGTACAACTTCTTCTCCCTTAAAATCTAAAGCACAACCTCAAATGATGCTCGTTCTTCTCCCTACTGCAGGAATATACCAATATATCATCAATGAATACAATAACGAAGGGATCCAAATAAGGATGGAACGCAATGCTCAACAAATGCATGAAAGAAGATGGGGCATTTGTCAAACCAAAAGACATCACCAAGAACTCATAATTCCCATAAAGAGTCCTAAAAGCCGTGTTAGGAATGTCCGAAGCCCTAATCTTCAACTGGTAATAACCCGATCTCAAGTCAATATTTGAGAACATCCTCGTACCCTGGAGCTGATAAAATGAATCATCAGTACACTGTAGTGGATATTTATCTTCAAGATAACCTTGTTCAATTGCCTGTAATAAATGCACATCCTTATCGAACCATTTTTTATCTTCACAAATAGAACTAGTGCACCCTAAGGTGACACACTCAGCCTGATGAAACCCTTACAAGCAACTCTTGTAATAGTTTCTTTAATTCCTTCAACTCCGCAAGAGTCATGCGATACAATAGAAAAAATATGGGCTGAGTTCCCGGCACAAGATCAATTCCAAAGTTAATATCCCTATCAGGTGGCATGCCTGGTAGGTATGTAGGAAACACATCTAGAAACTCCCTCACCACTTGAACTGACTCAACAACAGGAGTATCAGTATGAACATCTCTCATGAAGGCAAAAAATGCCAAACACTTATCATCAATATATTGAGCCTTAAAAAATAAAATCACTATACTAGGAGAGTGACCAAGTGAACCTCTCCACTCCAATGGAGGCAACTCCGGCATAGCCAATGTCACGGTCTTAGCGTGACAATCAAGAATAGCACGTTATAGAGATAACAAATCCATACCCAAAATCACCTCAAAATCAACCACATCGAGCAACAAAAGATCAACCCTAGTCTCACGCCCCTTAATGGTAATCACACAAGACCGATACATACGATCTACCATAATAGTACCACCAACAGGTGTAGACACAACGAACTTGACTCTGCCCCTAAAAGAATGAGCGGGAAGACCTTTGACCTGGGCTGGGGAGGGATTGGGGTCGCTTTTCTTTAGGACTATAGTCCGTAACAAGGCTCGAAGACCTCTGGCTGGATTTGAAATGGATGCACATGAATATTAAGAGAACCCCAAGGCATATCCAAATAATGAGAAAATAATGATGACACATAAGAATAATTGGAACCATAGCGAAATAATACTGAAGCATTCATGTGGCACACTAAAATAATACTTTTGATCAACGCAACGGAAGCAACTTCTTCCGGCCTGGTTGGATCCTCTACTAGACTGACCTCCCCCTCTAGGGCAGCCTCGGACAGACTTAGATCCATCCCTAGCTGGCTATTGGGTGGTGTAGCTGTTGGCACTAAAACCATGGACTCCGTGCCCTGATGTGGTACACTACTCAAAAACCTGGGGAATCCCTCTTGAGATGACTAGTCCTTACATTCGAAAAAAACACTGCTCTATTGAGGCTGCTGAACTTGTGACTGATCCTGAGAACCCGAATAACCTCTTGTGGAACCTTGAGCGGATAGAGCCTGGTATGAACTATATGCTGGCAGCGCACTAAAAGATAACTGGCCTAGGCGAGCACTGTATGAACCGTGGCTGACTGACGAACCACGAGGAGCCTGACAAGCTTCCTGAGCCAGCCTGAAAGGACGGTCTCTACTATGATGTGACTGCTTGAAGACGAGACACCACCAAAACCTCCCAAAACATAGGGCCTCTTGGCCTCCCCATCCTCTCGCTCCAGCCTAAAAGCATGCTCTAAGGGCCTGGAAATCCCAATGACATGGAGAAAACTAGTACCAGTCTCGACCTCTCGGACCATACCATATCGGATATCATTGTTGAGGCCATCAATATACCTACTGACTCTCTCCCTCTCGATAGGGACCAAAACTACAACATGATGAGCTAGCACCGTGAACCATATCTCATATTGGGTTACACTCAAGCCCTCCTAGCGTAGATGCTCAAACATACTACGCAACTCATCTCTGCGAGACTGCAGAATAAACTTCTCTAAGAAAAGAACTGAGAACTGATGCATTGTAAGTGGTAATGCGCCATCTGGACTGCCCGACTCATAGGTCTGCCAGCACCTGTAGGCTGGCCTTATCAGCTGGAAAGTAGTAAAGTCAACTCCATTTGAGTCCAATAGACCCAAAATGCATAAAATCCGCTGACACTTATCAAGGAAACCATATGAATAGTAAGTAGGCTCTCCACCGAAATGAGGAGGATGAAGTCTCTAAAATCTCTCCAACCTCTTCTGCTCCTCACCAGTCAAGGATGGTCCAATCTCAGCCTGAGCCGCAACACTGGTTGTACCAGTAGAACCCCCAGTATCTGATAACCCCAAACTAGTTACTCTAGTGTGCGGGTAGCGGGAGTCTAGGCTCCTCCCCCATCCTGTGAGGTAGCTGGTGCAACTAGTATCAAACCTGCCTGAGCCAAACTCGCATACACACTGAAAAACTGAGCCAAAGTCTCCTGAATACCATGCGTAGCAATAGATACCTCTGGAGCCTGAGTTGGTCATACTAGCTCAACAAAATCTGGAACCCACTCTTCACCTAGAGCAACTGGTGGCTCCAGCTGGTCCCACTAGCTCAACAAAATCTAGAACCTGCTCCTCAGCTAGAGCAATTGGTGTATCCAAAGTTGCTACTCTATTTGTGGCGCATTCCCCACCTCGGCCTCTACCTCAGTCCCGACCCCTCACGGCCCAGATAGGAGGCACTGGTGCTTGTTTAGATGATCTGACACATTGTGTCCTCACCATCTGAGAGACGATAGATGAGCAAGGAATCAAATTTATAATAATAAATCTGTACGATAAGGAATGAGAGAAAGAGAAGTTTTTCTAACAGTCCAATAGCCTTTCAAAGACAAGTACATACATCTTTGTATCGGTCCGCAAGACTCTACTAAACTTGATAGTATTACTATTGCACAAAGGGTTTTTATTTCTTAAGAGGAAGAGTGAATATGCATGTAGGATATTTCGGTTCTTGGGAGGATGAGAGTAAATGCACGAATGATGTGGTCGTTCTACTTGATATGATATATCTTATTGTTTCTTTTACTATGCGGATTGAGAACTTGGCTATCTCATTGCATGCTTGTTTTGTTGCTCTTGGACTTAGGTTATTTTGAAAGGTTTGGTTGCGTTATTTGAGAAAGTACAATCATTATTTTCTTTAGTTGTTTCTTTTATTATTCCTCGTACTACTTTGTATTGCTATTACACTTGTTATTACATGTCACGATCCAAAAACAACCATCCGGTCGTGATGGGCCTAATTTGCTTGCTGGGCAAACCAAGCATAAAAATAAAGATACAAGATAATGAATTACAAATAATATAATTGTAAAATCCAAATATCATAAATAAAATTGTGCCAATATATTAATCCCCCAGAACTGGTAATATAGATTCATGAGCTCTACAACAGAAGTACAAGTTTGATAATACAAAAAGGAAATACTATTTGAATGACAACAACAACAATAGGAATAGAAAGAGACGCCAAAGACTGTGATCGAAATGCAGCTCTACCTCATCTCTCAATAACTCAGCAATAATCTAGCACATCTCTCAGCTGGGTCCCACTCATGGATCTACACAATTAATTGCAGATTGTAGAGTATAAGTACTACCGATCCCATGTACTCGGTAAGTATCATGCATAACCTCGAAATTGTAGTAGAGGTAAGAACTACCAATGATACTCACTACTGCTTAGAGCATAATTATACAAGTACACACAATGGTACCAAACTAGTTATGAAACACAGGAATACCCAAAATAGTGCACATAAAGAAGATGCGCCAAGCCTTATATTCCCTCTATTCCAATTTAGATGATGTATTTGACTTAGCACAATATTTTTAAGGAAAAAAAAAAGAACAAGACTTTTAAAATATGTGGTCTTCAAGCTTAAGGGGCAAAAGCTTAAGGGGCCATTACCTTTGTGTGTCTATAAAATCTTCTCATTAAGGGTAAAGTGCATGTATTGAAAAGTTAAAAGTTGAATTGTTTCCAATTATAGAAATGTGTCATTCTTTTTTAAATGGACTAATAAGTAAATGTGTCATATAAATTGAAATGGAGCGAGTAACAGTTTAACATCTCATCATATAGTGAAGATATGAATTTATCAACAAAAGACAACCAAGATTAGCATATAAAGAAGATATGCATTAAGAATCAAGTCAATGTTCACAGGTTCACATATAGAAAAGATATGTATTGTGCCTTGACCTTTCAGTCCTAACATATATAGAGAAGATATCCATAAAAGAGGCATGTATACATTCCAAAACTAGCATATGGAGAAGATATGCAATAAAAACAGGTATACACCCCCAAGGTATTTGAAAATAGAGAAAAGATGCAAAAACCAACACTTATCAGTTTTTCTCAAACCTCATGTACATCATGAAGAGAGAAAAATGCGAGGATAAGGGGGATGGATCCTTATCCACACGCTGCATAGACAATTCATGTGCCATAATATATATACCGCACGGACCACTCACATGCAATCATAACTCAAACCTGCATGAACCACTCACGTGTTACCAATCGAGTCCATATCATACAGAACGCATATACAGGAATACATGTGTACGAACAATGGATACCAAATAGCATACTCATGGATTGATAATAAGTGACATGCTAAGGTGTAAGCATGCACGAAGTGTACTGCCATAGCTATGATTAGGCGAATACGCCACAAAATAGAATTTATCATGTTTGAACATAAGATTAACCCACATACAAACTCTAGCATGATTCAAGTAGCTCACAAAGGAGTACAAACATGAGAAACATAATAGCAAGGAGTTTACTGTTCAATTCATGGCATAACATAGCCTAAGCACTACCAGAGCATGGATAAAAACTCGATGCACGCACACACGTTCATCCTCCGCATGTGTGTCACCCATGGCACGCATACATCATCAACGATTCAAGCAATTAATGCCTCAAGTCAACGCTAGGCAAGATACTTATGTCAAACAACCCAAATCAAAACGTTAAAGATGCCTCCCTACCCGAATCGACCTCCGAACGACTTGAATCTAGCCAAAAATAACTTAGAGAAAATAACCCTGAATAATAAACCTTCGATCTTTATACTACTACACAAAGTCAACCCGTGCCCCCATCTCGGAACCCAACTCAAGTTTCATCCGAATCTAACTTCAAATCGGCTCCCAGATCCCTATTTTTCACTCTTTAAAATCATATCAAAACCCCAAATTTCCCTATCAAATCACCTAATCTATGTGTAATAATACATAGGGAAACAAGATATAATATCAAAATCAAATAGAATTCAGTTATCCTCTCGCCTTGTGTGAAAATCTGCTTAAAAAAAACACTCTCCAAGTCTAGCGCTCAGAATATGAAATAATTGATCTAAGCCTCGAAATTAAATCACTTATAGGTCACTGATACCCTTTGTGAATGCGACCACTACCTCGTGTTTGCAAAACAACAAAATCCAACTGCCTAGAATAACCCTTCACGTTCGCGGTAGACCCCTCATGAATGCGATGCACATCATGCCTTGCTCTACACGAACACGGCCAAGACTTCACAAACGTGAATGCCAACTCCCCCAGCACCCAATGCTTTTCACGAATGAGATACACCAGGCACGAACGCAAGAAGGAATGTACCCAACTCAAAGTAACACTTTGCAAATGCAATTCAATGCCTGAGAATGCAAAAAAAGACCTAACACAAGCCAAAACCTGCAACTTCCAAAAATGTTGTGGGTGGTATGGAACTCACCCGAGCCACCCGGGACCCCGTTCAGTCACACCAATAAGTATATAAACCATATACGAACGAGCTCGTAAGCTCAAAACATCAAAATAACACCAATAACCAAGAATCGAATACCAAAAAATAATTCATTCCTTCAAGTTCTAGAACTTCAAACATTCAAAACCAAGCATTTGATTAAAGCCTAACTAATTCGGAGTGAACCCAAACTTTGCACACAAGTTCCAAATGACAAAACGGACCAATTCTAATTCAAGGAATAACAATCCAAATCTGATAACCTTAAAGTCAACTCCCGGTAAAACTTATGAACTTTCAAAACTTTCAAATCTCTAACTTTAGATAATTAAAGCCAAATCAACCTAGGAACCTCCAAATTCAAAATCCGGACATAACCCTAAGTCAAAAAATACCGTACAAATATATTAGAATCATCAAAAATCTAAATAGGACGTCATTTACGCCAAAGTCAAACCTTGCTAACTCTTACAAATTAAGCTTCCAAAATGAGACTAAGTGTCTCAATTCACTCCATAACCTTCCTGAAACCAATCTCAACCATCCCCATAATCACCAAACATCAAATACACATACGAGGAACATCAAATAGCAAAACAGGGATAAAATACACAAAACAACTAACCGGGTCGTTACATTTCACTTGTTATCTCTTTTGCTATATTACTTGCTATTTTTCCTTGTTATCTTAATTTCTATATCTCTCGTTATTTTTCTCATTATGTAACTGCACATGTTTATATAGTAGGTGTCTTGCCTTTGCCTCGTCACTACCTTGTTGGAGTTAGGCTCGACCCTTACTGTACATTGGGTTAGTTGTACTCATATTACACTTCTACAATTCTTGTGCAGATTCTGGCATTGGTCCTAGTGGTGTGCAGAGGGCTGACTAGCTTGGACTATTGAGGAGACTCGAGGTAGTTCGCAGGCCTTGAAATCGCCTTTGCCTTTTGTTACTATTGTTGTTTATTTGTATCAAATAATGTTATTTACCATTTCAAACACTGTATGTAGTAAATCGTAATAAGCTTATGTACTTAGTGATACCAATCTTGGGAGGTTATTAGTCGGATGTTTTGTTTTAGTCCTGTTTTGTTTTTTCAAGTTTTGCCTTTATTTATGATATTATATTATTTTATGTTAGTTTTATTTCTTTTATTATTGTTGAGTGTTGGCTTGCCTAGCAAGCAGTGCTAGGCTCCATCACAGCCCTTAATTGGGATTTTGGATCGTAACATATAAGAACCAAAAGTTCGCACCTTAAATATTTATAAGGCTTAGACAGTAGTACAATGATAAGCTAGAGAAAATGTGATTTCTGCACGAAGTATGACAGTATAATTTTATCAGCATGCTTATTAGATACTATATAGAATATAAATATAGAAAGACATTTTAGTTTGTGTGATATTATATTAGAATAGTATTGTAGCTTTTTCTTGTTTATGACAGAAGATTTGTATATCACTAATGAATATGTTCTTAAAATGTAGGTAAAGTCTAGTTGCAGAAGTTTCAACTAGATATACTTCCATGTGTGCATGCTTTGGCAATTATTAAAAATTCAATACGGATACTACAAAAGGACAACTTGAGTTAAGAATTATGAAGTGTTAGTAAATCCTATACCTGATGAAACTACAAGGGAGATCCCTATAGAAATGTCAAAATATATGGTTCTACCACCCAAGAGGAGGACTGCACCGGGAAGACCGAGAAATTGAGATACAAAATATCGTCTCAAAGAGATCAAAGTTAAAAGTGTAATATATGGACAAAAGGGTCACTATCATAAAACATGCAAGAATCTTCCACGGAGCACTTGTGTACAGTTACAGTCTTAGACATTTACATAATATAAAATAAAATTTTCAAATTAAATATTTTGTTCATTTGAATTATTGTAATAATGTTACTCATATATGCTATATTGGAATAAATAAAATAAAAACTTCAAGGAATATATTGGATTATCTATTTTAGTTCTTTTTTCTATTTATTTTTTGGTTGATTTGATGAGGTGTATGAAACTGTTATAATAGCTAGCATTCGTTTCCCTTTGAAAAGAATTGAAAACAATTCTTTTAAATTGAGTACAAAGGAGAGGGGAGAAAAATGTAGTATCCCATGATTAGTGTTGAATCATGTTGGTATACTGGTATTCCCAATTAGCTTTAACACTCAAAATATCCTATTGTGTGTTTTGTGTACTTTCAAGCAATAAAACTGCTTACTAAATGATACCACTATTGATGAAGTGCGCTACTTGTCATACTACAGAGTACACCATGATTAAATCTGAATGTGGTATACATGGTATTCTCAATATTTGTAATGATCTAACTGGTCATTTTGAGCATCGGCACTTTTGTTCGATGGTTTGAGGTCTTGAGTAGCTTCATAAGATGTATTACAACTTGCGTGGATCGTTGGTTTTGATTTTCGGGAAGTTCGGGAGTGATTCAGTAGAGTAATTCTCTATTTGGCATAAGTTGGTAATTTGAATCTTTAGAAATTTCATAAGTTTGACCGGCAGTTGACTTCGATTGTATCAAGTTCGGATCGTTGTTCTGGGGCTTGTACTAGGTTCGATTTGTTATTTGAAACTTGTGTTCAATGTTTGATCTCGTTCCGGGTGTATTTGGTAGGAGTCGGACGCATTCGACAAAGTTTGAATGTTTGAAATTTAAGGGAATGATCTTGGTCTTCGATTCATGGTATTAATGTTATGTATGATGTTCTGAGCTTTTCGATACAGTTGTTATTGTATTTGGAATTATTGCTATGTTTGGACGAGGTCCCAGGGGCCTCTGGTGTGATTCGGATTGATTTGGACCATTTTGGAGGTGTTGGGCATTTTTGGTTTCTCGTGCCTCAGGTGTTCTTCGGCGAAGGAAGCATCCGCATACGCGTAGTGTATGTTGGAGCTGGATGGTTTTTCCTCTTCACGTTTGTGACTAGGTGGTCGTGTTTGCAGAGTTTGAGTGGCCTTCATATCGCGTTCATAGAGAGGGGTCACATTCGCATATGACAGTATGGAGCTGGTGAATTTGCCATCGCTTTAGTATGGCCCAGGACGTGTTCACAAAGAGTTAGCATCTGAGGTCATCGTGTTCACGAGGTCAGTGACACGAACGCGTAGGCCATTTTTGGCAATGTTGATCTTTGTGCTTAGCGATCGCGAAGTAGGTCCCTCAATCACGAAGGGTACGATTGGGCGGTGCATGTAATTTATCATTTTTAAACTTTGAGCTCATTTTATCATTTTTTTTTTTGAGAATGGAAGCTCGAATTGAGGCGACTTTTCAGGCGATTTTCACCACTTTGATTGAGGGTAAGTATTTTTGGCTTAGATTCAATTATTATACGTGACTCCATCTTTGATTTTTGGCATTTCAGAAATAAATCTAACAGAGAAATTGGGGATTTTCGGAAAAACTTTTCTAAAGTGAATAATTGAGATTTGAACATCAATTTTGAGTCGGATTTGAGTGAAATTTATATGGCTGGACTCGTATTCGATGGGTTGTCAGAATTTGTGAGTTTTGTCGGGTTCCGGAGTGCGGGCTCGGGTTGACATTTTGGTTGACTTTGAGTATTTGATGAAAGATTCGACCTTTATCGTTTGTGTTTGATTCCTATGGCATTATTTGATGTTATTGAGTTATTTTGGATAGATTCGAGTCGTCCTATGGTCAGTTCACGTGGGAAGGCATTTTTAGAGTATAGATTTGACTTGTTTAAGGTAAGTAACATTCCTAACTTTGGTTGAGGGAATTTTTCTACTAATTGTTATTTTTTGCTGCATGCGGGGATGATATATATATATATATATATATATATATATATATATATATATATATATATATATAT
>NC_031995.1:10530835-10641929 GCF_001879085.1 Nicotiana attenuata | reverse complement strand
TATATATATATATATATATATATATATTAGACGACGAGCGTATATACATGTGCCATGGGTATTCATGGTCGGGGTAGATTTAGCTTACTCTATGCCTTGTTTGGTTGTGTGTTTTTCTTGATTCTATATATTATTCTATTAATTGACTACGTGAGAACACCAAACCATGCTAGAGAAATGTTGAGACTATTGGCATCGTATTTTGAGCATGATGAGCAAATTTTGAGACTTATGCTATACCTGCCTAGGAGGTAGATACATGTGTGTTATGAACACACATCTATACTTGTTCTTGTGTTGTTCTTTGATTGGGATGTACACATTCTGTGATGCATATGTGATACTTTGTATGACTACTTGACCTTAGTATCTATAATTGATTTAGCCGTAGTCATTGTCATGACCTAAAATTTATCTAGTAGTGATGGCACCTAATCCAACCCGCTAGGTAAGCACAACAACAATCAACACAACTCTAATGAAAATAATAAGAAAATCATTAAGTGAAATAACTAAATTTCCATAGATTAACCCAAGGATTGGCAGTACAAGTCGTGAGCCACTAAGACTTAGATTTACAAAGCCCGTGTGAAAATAAATACAACATCATTTTGGAATATACATAAACAAAATACGAATCTAAAATTACCACAAACAAGTGGTAGCTATATCCGGAAAGTAGGTACATCTTTAATGCCAGCTCCCGCCATGCACAACAACATCATCTCCAAGATCTGCATGCATGATGCAAAAGTGTTGTATGAGTACAACTAACCCTATATACTCAATAAGTAACAAACCTAACCTCGTACTGAAAGCAGTGATAAGCTCGGAAGAAGGTCAGTTTTCAACACCAATGATCAATAGAAACACATGATATAATGATGATAGTAGAATAAAACAATTCAAGACATATAATGTTCAGCTCGTTCACAAATATGGAAAATTAAGCATGCTTTCCCAAGTATAACAGGCAAAGCTTAAATCTTTCTCCGAAATCACTAAAACATGAGTTTAACAATGAACTGTGATTTTCCAAACTTTCAACAATAGATAAGGCATTTCCTTACTATCTAGCATGAGAAAAAATGCATCTATATGCCTACATATCAAATATACATATAAAGTCAATAACATCATGGTGAAACCATCAAGTACACTCACACTTAGCACGCTCAAAGTGCTTGGCACAAATTCCCCTCACCATGACACACACAATCACACTCAGCACTATACAGGTACTTGGCACAAATGCCCCATCACCAAAGCACATATATATCACTGCGCATGTGCTCACTGAAATATCAGACTCCGAAGGGGCGGATCCTTGCCCAAGCGCTAAACAATAATCAATGTGTTGCGGTGTGCACCCTGATCCAAATATCAATATCTGCGGCGTGCAATTCGATCCAAATATCAATCACAATACAACTTTATGGCCCATATCAATCATCAACTGCTCAAGCCTCAATGACTCACGTCTCACAAGACCCAGACCAAACAGTATCACATATAAAATGCATTCACGACATATGATATGACATATAAATAATACATAGACACCGAGATATAATATGCAGATGAAAATTTAAGACTGAGAATATGACTACCGCTCAAGTCCCAATTAACCATACACAGATATAGCACCATGACTAGGAATATGTCTTTTATTAAGACAAACGGCTCAAAACAGCAAGAATATCCCTAACATGTTTCAAATAAATAAGCACGTACCCTAGACATGATTTCTAACATGAATCATAGTTCAAATAATCTTACACGTAGAGAAAACACGGATGTAACGAGGCATGATAGAAGACAAGTCTCAAAGTAGCCTAATGTCTACCCGGATCATGAAATCGCCAGTGTACGCACACACGCTCATCACGTAGCACGTGCGTCACCTCCACACATCTCAAGTATCGTAGATCACAAGGACAATTACCCTCAAACTATGTTTAGATATGTTACATACCTCGAACAAGCGAAAACAATACTCTAGAAATGCCATCCCACACGAATCGACTGTAGACATGTAATTTTTGACCCGCCACGTCATCAGTATAATAGTATTCTCAGCACTTTAAAACATTTATTTGATTTATTTTAATAGGATTTAGCCTATTTTTTACTTTTATTTTTATTTCAACACATAAATCTAAAAATACAAAAATGGTTTCATGTTTTATCTTATTTTAATTTAGTTTAGGTTATTAATACTTTTATAGTGATATTATTTTAATTTGACCATGACTTTAGCCTATTTTATCTACATTTTACTTTATTATAATATTTAAAATACCCAAAATAGTTTCACTTTTAATTTTAGTTTTATTTTAACCAATTAGGAGTAATTTTTTGTTTTACAAGTATTTTATATTAATTTGGAAGAATTTTGGATTTATTAATAAATTTTCAACTTTCTTGTTCAAAATTAAGCCCAATTTCTAATCCCAACCTTAGCCCACCAGCTCAATCTAGATCCACCTACTCACCAGCCCAGATCCCTTGAGCCCAATCCCACTTGACCCGCAAAACCACCTACCCGCCCGATTCATCACCTCGAATAACCTGACCCACCCCACTTCCCTCTAAATCTTAGCCATTCATCTTAGAAAATTCAATGGTCCATATCTATCCCCCACACCATATAAAAACCCAATTATAACACCCCCTCCTAACTCTAATCCCTCTCCAAACGGCGCCCAACCCTCTACATGCCTCTGCCGCCGTTCCCCCACCCCAAACCCGCCGGAAATCACCCAAAATCCGACAGTCCACGTAAGCCCTGGTCCACCCTCATCATTATAATCTGATTCTACGGGTTTTCTTCTCATCTCACGCGCTTTTCACAATTTTTTGAAGAATCCGAGCCATTCATGAATGGATGATAGTTAAATGGGGTCCGTAGGATCGAAATCTTTGGATCCTAGGCGTCCATTTTCCTAAAATCCGTTTGCACAAAAGGTTTTTTGGAATTTTGGAGGCTTTTTCAGATTTTTGGATTAAAAAAAAATCGAATTCCTTGGAGAGGAAGGAAGAGGAAGCTTCTAGGGTTCCTATAAATAGAGAGAATTTTGGACGTAATTTGGGAAGGAAAAATTAGGGTTCTGAGGTTTTCTTTCCTTCTATTTTGGCTTCTTGAAGAACACAAAAAAAACCTATATATTTCAGTGTCCTTGTTTTTCTTTTCAATTTTTATTTTTTTTAGTTTTGTTATGGAGTACATTTGAATTTCGGAGTTTTGCTGCTTCTGATTTCAATGGAAATTGATTCAATTCTGCTCGTATGCAGTTCATTTAAGTGATCGAGCTGCCGAACAAGGTCCGTTTGTGGCTTGCTACTTTGTTTGAAGCTCTTTGAAGTCCATCATTTTCCATATTCAGTCGTTGCAGTTGCTGAAATTTCATTAATTAAAAAGCCGCGAACTCAGGTTAATTTCTTCTCCCTTTATTTTATTTTAGTGTTGACTGAAGTATGATAAGAGTTGGGGGTTAAAATGGTTAAAAAACAAAACTATCAAGTTGTGGTTTGATATAAAGGGAAATGTATGTTGTGATTAAGTTCATTTAGTTGTCTCTATTGATTTTGAGTCAGTCTTTTGTTAATTCTGGCCAATGACAGAAGCATTGGGTTTTGCTTAATTGAATCATGGTTTTCCTTTGGATTTTATGGATTGTTAGGGTACAACCACCAGTTCTTACATGGACAGTTGACTTAGATAAACTTTGTTAATCACTGACTTTCCTCATCATCATGCTTAGTTTTATTTTTCATTAGAAGTGTTCTTTGGGTATGATGCTAGCTTTATAATCCGTTAACAATAGCCTATAATGTCGCATTTTCGAGCATGCGAGCTTACTTCTTTTAATTGGAGTAGGTGTACATCTGTTATTTTGATTCTATAGAATTGTGGTCTTATTTGGGAAACATTATGAAAAATGGGAAGTTGAGGAATAAGGAAGTGATGTAAAGTTATTCAGGTATTTGCTTTTGAATTCATGTGTGTGAGAGTTGTATTAGGTGGGACTAAATTAAAAATCAGTACTCTGAAACTATCTGGTGTGGATTAGCTCCGTGGGGTGACGTGGGTTTTCAATTGTAGCATGGGTTATTTTTATCATTTGGTGTATTGAAGCAATTTCTGGGAAGTTTAATCCGAAGTAGGACATTGGATCAGGAGATTAAGTGATTAAAAGAAAGAATGGGGTTAGAGGGACACGTGCTCTTATCGTACTTCAGTTAACTGTTTTATGGATTCGCTTTACTTTATCTTCTCATGTGTCTTGGCTGTTTTGTTTGAAGGATTTGGGCCATGGGAGTCCCATTAGAGGTTAAATTTGCATACATGCTTTTGGATTGTGCTCGGTCGAACAACTAAAATTAATTGACAAGAAAATAAATATGATTTAGAATTTTCCTTTATTTTATCTTATTTAACTTCTTTCATTTTTTATTTTGTTACATCATCCGGTAGGAGCATGCTTAGGCTGACCACATTCGGGTAGGCAAGCCTTAGGATTTTGTTTGGATTTTGAGGCAAGAGGTCGTTTGTTTTAGTTTATTATCCGGGGAATGCCCCGCGTAATTTGTATATATTTTTCGGGGTATGGCCCGAAGTACTTGTATTTGGAGGCCAGAAGTGGAACTCGTAGTATTCTTATTTTTATTTTTATTTTCATTTTTTCTTTTATTAGTGGGAACGACCTCGAGCCTCTTGTGTGTTTTTTTTTATCTCAATTTGAATATTTAAAAGCCAACTAGATCGAGTTCGCAACCTTGACCTTCACGGGACTCGGGGAATGCCTAACACCTTCTCCCCGAGTAAAATGAACCCCCTTACCTAAAATCTCTGGTGTCGACTTAGTTTTGAGGCCAAGTGTTTTAAAAGGAAAAATTGTTCCTAAAGATGGTGAACTGGCACAACGAAAACCAATGCTAGGTGGCGACTCTTGAAAAATCTTTTTTTTTAACACAATATTGTTTGTCACTTTTAATTAAAACCCTTTTTTGAGCTTTACAAACCTTTTTATCTATTTAAGAGGGTTAGTGAGTTTAATAAAAAGGGGTGTGACAGCTTTGGCGACTCTGCTGGGGAGTTGCAGGTTCGAGTTGATACTACGATCTTGTTGGCTTTTAGAATGTTCGGTTGAGGTTTTTATGTTTTCTTTAGCTTTATCTATTTTTATTATGTTTTTATACTTTGTTATTATTTGCTAGTTGTTTATGTGTTTACATTTTTCTTTTTATGTGTTTAATGCTTTATAACTGTCATCATTTGCATAACCCCGGGTCTTCTTTATGCAACAAGTCTTCCGGAGTACGTTTGAGCGTGCACGACCTTTTGTGAGTCACCTGTGTAGTTAGGGGGGTGGCGTGGGAGCGGTGAGTGGGCGGACAGCTAGAGCAGCCGCCATCGACCACATACCGCCTCAAATTGCCTTGTCTAGTGAACCCCAAACGTAGGTCAGCCTTTAGGTCATGCTTATTTGCATCATATCATTTAAACCTAGCAGGGTTCGGTCCCAGGCACTGTGTCCCGTTGTAGGAGGCCTATCCAAATTATGTCAAAATGGGTTTTTGGCCCAAAAAGATATTTAATCATCCCTATGTGCTACATGCTGCATTTCATTAGGGGTAAAAGAGTCATTTGACGGATCAATGATAGTTGAGGGCAAATGAAAGGAAAAGAGGGTGAAATATAAAATGAATCAAGTAGGGCCCACTCACACTTTTTTGTCATAGTTTTCCAAAAAAAAAAAAAAGAAAATCCAAAAATATTTTACATTTTCCATCATTTTTCAAAAAGACAAAAAAAATAGTTTTGCCAAATTAGTTGCATTTTTTTAAAAGCTTTCTCCCATGTCCGATCTTCCCGAACTACGCATACCTGATTCTCGTCTTTAGGGGCGGGATACGTAGGAAACCCACATAGGGTCCGGTCTTCCTAGTAAGTCTTAGGTTCTTGGCTTCGCGGGGTCTTAGCCAAATCTTGCATGTCTAGCCACCTTTGGCCACATCGGCCGTTCCTGCAAAATGGGGCCATTTTTGAAAAGGTACCTCAGTGACCCATGTCTTAAGAATTTTGAGTCCACAACTAGGTGTCATATTATTTCAAGGTCCATCTCCGCTGCATTTGCGTGTCTAGCCACTCTTGACCATATCGGCCATTTTTGCAAAGTGAGGTCATTACCGTAGAGTAATTTTGGAGACTTGATTCCTTAAGAGGTTGGGGCTGCATAGGTCTTCGTGAGGTGTTTCCATGTCGTAGAGGTCATCCTAATTGAGTATTGCATTTTTAGACTCCTTTGGCCACATAGGCCGTTTTTGCTACAATAGCCCCAGTCATGTCTTGCTTGTGTCCGATAGGAGATGTCAACACCACATAGTGCCTTGAGTCACTAACTTCATTTAGCCTTATTCCTTTCAACAGGTATGGATCCACTTACCAAGGCTAGACTGTCAATGGTGGTCAAAATCCCTAGAAGGCTAGTAAAATGGTGGAACATGTTCACATTACTTGAGCAGCATAACCTGATGGGTAAATTAGTGTCTCTTATTTCATTGATGGACATCACCCCCCGTCCCGACCTTGTAGAGGCAATGTTGACATTTTGGCACCCACAGGGGATGGTATTTAAGTTTGGGGATCTTGAGATGACACCCACCGTAGCTGAGATAGCCAGGTTGACTCGCCTGCCATACCTAGACAAGGATTTGATTTACACAAGGGCTCATTCTAGCACAAAGTTCCTTAAGATCATAGGGATGGATTTGGAAAACCACATGGGATGTCACGGTCAATCATGCGTACCTTTAGACTTTTTATTTGAGAGGTTTGCTCATCCCACTGGATATGAGACCTTCATAGATGAATTCTCCATATCATATGATTCTTGGAAGAAGAGGCGTCCTATGGTCTTCGCTATTGCATTGCTGGGTCTCTTGGTATTTCCTTTGGAGGATAGACACATCAGCACGCGTCTGGGGTCAGTAGCCTATGCACTCTTTCCATGAAAAACACTATAGTAAAGTCACCTTAGTTCCAACAATTTTGGCAGAAATCTACCGTGCTTTAACCAGGATTCGAGAAGGAGAGAGGTTCTTTGAGGGAAGCAACTTGTTGCTGCAGTTGTGGTTGATAGAACACTTACATACCGCCACCATGTTTGAGAAATATGTGATTGATCGTTGTCTAAGAGATCGAGTGAAGTGCATCGAGCATAGAATGACGTTCGATAAGTTTTCCTTACCACTCGGAGTTCAGGATTGGAGTGGTTACTTGGGATACTTGACTGAAGAGAAGATTTTATGGTCATATCTTTGGATTGATTTGGATGTGATCTTAGCAGGATCTCGTGTGCAAGACTTCTTGGTACTGATTGGACTTTGGTGTACTAGGCCATATACCGCTGCTAGAGTGGTGCGTCAGTTAGGAAGGCGGCAAGAAGTCCCCTACATTCCTTATTCCCGTGATTTTATTAGGGAGTTTGACACTATGGCTCATAAGGAGGTTGACATTCAGACCTATTGGCGCCACGCAATGAAGATGGGCAGAGATACTGTAGCAGCTGACCCGCATTCACCTGGGTATGCCCATGAGTAATTCATATGGCTACAGTCTACCCAGCGAGGGGTTAGCAGGCCATTGCCCTGACATGTTAGAGGAGTATTGACGAGGATACTACCTCACTGTTATTGCTTAGACCGTTGATGGATCGATTTACTCAGGCAAAGGAGGCCCGTGCAACAGAGAGGGTCGGGGTTTGAGCTACACTTCAGTTATTGAGATCACAGTTGGCAGGGTTGGTAGAGAACATGGGACAGCATCGTGAGTACCTTACTAGAGTCAGCCTTCCAGATGCAGGCGCGCATTCCAGGATTCTCATTCCCAGTTTCGAGGTGTCCTTGCAGGGTATAATATAGAGCTTAGCTTCGACGGAATTGACAGGGCTATCCGGATCTTCATCAGACCCGTCCCAGCCAGGACCGTCGTACTTGGGAGCCGCTTGAGGAGTCATTCTATTTATGTATTTTGAGATTGTTTTATACTGTCTTTTACTTTCGTGTCTTGTCTAGGAGTATTGAGTCCTTTAGGTAGTGTCAGAGTCTGTCATAGTGTAGTTGAGTCTGTCGGTTCTTTCATTATCGTACTTCCCATTGTATCGAAAAGTTTTTTAATGAAAAATCCAAAAATTTTATTTTATTTTCCATCACATTTCCAGAACTACGCTTGGTCTGATTCATGAGGGACATGATACGTAGGCAACCTACATCGGGTTCGATCAAATCATTTTTCAAAAAAAAAAAAAGAGGTGCTAAAAAAGAAAGAGAAGAGAAGATTGAAATGAGCAAATTGGGATGATGCCATATGACCTTGTGACCATCAAAGCCATTTTGGAACCGCTAATTGTTGCTAGGTGCATTGCGCGTAACGTGATGTTATTATCTGATAAATGCCCTAACACTAACATGGTGGCTTTGTGTTGTTTTTCTCTACTATCTTTATTTAATTTCAGGAAGGTGGTTAGTTTGTTGGCATCCTAGCAAGTCATCCATACAACAGCAGGTCAAAGCGCCAGATAATCATGACTAGCAAAGAAACAGATACAGGAGTTGTAGACCCACCGAGGGAGATTGTCGAGTCAGAATCGGAACTGAAAGAGGAGGTCCGAAGGTTGAAGCATCAGATGGCGGAAATGTATCAGACCAGGATTAAGGAGCACCGTCCACCTTCATTGCCTACCAACTGTGAAGAAAACCCTGCTTCCATTCCACAACTATCCCAAGCCCAGATGCCAAGTACCATTGATCTTTCCCCACAACACGCACCAGGCTTCACCCCTTACCACAATTACCCTGGCACTTCGGCCCAAATTTCGATGCTCCACCAGCCAAAACAAACTCATACCCTGCTCCGACATCTGCTCCTATTTTTGTACCCCCTCCGCAAGCTACCCTCCACCGATCCTCTAGTGAGCCCGCGTTCCCCGCTCTAGATACCTAATACTATGCCCCGGAGCCCACCTTCAAAGTCCCAGATCCTTACTCCTACACTTCCGACTTTGAGCCTCATGTTGAAACTGAGAAACCACCCAAGAACGCGGAGCAAGAGGATATGTTTAGGACGGTAAAGAGTCTGGAGCAATCATTGAGAAATATGCAAGTGTTAGGAAACCAGGTGAGTGTGGCTTATAAGGATTTATATTTGTTCCCCGATGTCCAACTGCCTGTCGGGTTCAAGATGCCCAAGTTTGACTTGTATGATGAACATGGGGATCCTGTAGCTCATCTGAGAGGTTATTGCAGTAAAATGAGAGGCTCCGGGACGATATGGCTCAGGCTTTCGCCTGGCACTTTCAGTACAATATAGACATTGTCCTAAATCGACTATCTCTAACCAAGGTGGAAAAGAGGCCCAGTGAAAGCTTTAGAGAATATGGGTTCCGATGGAGGGAGCAAGCTGCATGAGTCAATCCTCCGATGGAAGAAGACGAGATGGTTGAATACTTTCTTCAAGCCCTGGAGCCTACTTACTTTGGCCATTTGATCTCGACCATTGGTAAGTCTTTCAATGATGTGGTAAAGATGGGAGAAATGGTGGAATAGGGGCTCAAGTCGAGCAAGATCATGAGCTACTCCGCTATAAAAGCAACCATACAGGCAATCCAGAGTGGTACCGGAAGTTTGCTAGGCAAGAAGAAGAAGGACGATGTCGCTATGGTTGTTTCTGGACCATGGCATGGCCAGAGGGGTTCACCTCATCAGTACACCCATCCAAAACCCCGACCTCAAGCCTACACCCAAGCTCTATTTAATCCACCCCAACATTACTTTCCCCCGTAAAACCCCCAATACTCAGCCAGACCACCCCAATACCATTTTCACCACGCACAGTCATATGCTCAACCCCCCCTCCCTTACCCACAATGGCATGCTCCAGCTCCACAAAATACCTATCCACCTCCACAACCCTACCAAAACCCCCACTGGTTCAAATTTTCGACCAAGGCCGGAGTGTAGAAGAGAAAGAAAGCAGCGGAAACAAACTTTCACCCCGCTTGGAGAGTCCTATGCCAGTTTGTTTCAAAGGTTGAGGCAGTTGGACGTCTTGAGGCTGATTGAGTCAAAGATACCAAATCCTCCTCCTAAGAACCTTGATTATTCCCTCAGATGCGCTTTTTGTTCTGATGCTCCAGGGCATGACATAGAGAAGTGCTGGCATTAGAAAAGGGAAATCGAGGAGCTCATTGATACAAACCAAATTGTAGTCCAAAGCCCAGACACGCCGAACATCAACCAAAACCCTTTGCCAGCCCACGCAGAGACGCATACGATTGAAATAGTTCATAAGAAGGGGGAGCCCAAGAAGTCTTCCAAATCCATCATGATGATTCGGGCCAGTGAAAGTAATTTGGTTAAAGCTCCAGACTCTACCAAAGCAACGCCTTTGACAGTTGAAGGGGTGACAGAGAATCTGAGCTCGCCCAATTTGAAGCCACCGGTGTTGGTCATGAAAGGGTCTTCGAAAGATATCGGGGAAAGTCAGGAAAGTTCAAAAGTGGTAGCGCCAGAGGTTCCAAGTAAGCCTGTCATAATTGTGAAGGGGGCTCCTATTACCCCTATTATCATCAATCCAGTGACCCAGCTGCCAGTGGTGGACACCAAGGCCGTTCCGTGGAATTACAAACAAGTGATAGTGACATACAAAGGAAAAGAGGTGGAGGAAGAAGTCAACGAAACTGGAGGATTGACTCGTTCTGGAAGATGTTTTACCCCAGAAGAGTTAAGGAAAGCCAAGCCGAACAAGGATAGTCAAATGCCAGTAAAGAAATCAGTTACCGAAGAAAAGGCTGAGGAGTTCTTCAAAAAGATGAAAGTGCAAGACTATTCCATTGTGGAGCAGTTAAGGAAAACACTAGCTCAGATCTCTCTTATGTCTTTGTTGATACATCAGATGAACATCGCAGGGCCTTGATGAAGATTTTGAATGAGGCACATGTTCCTGATAAGATCACATTGAATCACTTGGAAAAGATAGCTAGCAAGATATTCGAAAGTAAATAGGATCACTTTCTCAGATGATGAACTTCCTATGGAAGGTACAGAACAGAACCGAGCTCTTTATCTCACGATGAAGTGCGAAGATTTTGTTATTTCAAGGGTTCTGGTTGACAACGGCTCTATTGCAAATATTTTCCCTCTGTCTACTCTGCAAAAATTGAAGATCGGCACTGAAAGAATCCACATGAACCGTGTATGTGTTCGAGGCTTTAATGGGGGAGGTAAAGATTCTGTTGTAGATATAATGCTCGAACTGTCGATAGGGCCAGTTGAGTTTACCATGGAATTCCAAGTGTTAGGTATGGCTGTCTCCTACAATCTGTTGTTGGGCAGGCCATGGATACATGCTGCTAAGGCAGTCCCATCATCTCTGCATCAAATGGTGAAGTTTGAATGGGACAGGCAGGAAATAGTTGTGCACGGTGATGAGGACTTATCAGCTTGTAATGACACAATTGTTCCGTTTATTGAGGCCGAAGACGATAAGGGACCTTGGGTCTATCAAACTTTCGAAACAGTGTCTGTTGAGAAGATTCCTGAAGGAAAATGCATTCCGGGTCCTAAGTTATTCTCCGCGTCTGTCATGGTAGCAAATGAAATGTTGAAGAATGGTTTTGTGCCGGGTAAGGGTCTGGGCTCATCTCTGCAGCGTATTGTGCATCCAGTGCGTCCCAGTGGAAATCTTGGTAAATTTGGTTTGGGATTCATTCCCACAGAGAAGGACGTGAAAAGGGTTATAAATCTGAAACAGAAGGTATGGTCACTCCCCTAGCCTATTCCACACATCTTTAAGTCTTTTGTCAAGCCAGGGCCGAAAAACCTCCAACCTCATCAGTCCTAAACCTGTGGTCGATGTTGATGAAGAGCTGATCAAGAGGTTCCAGAGTCTGTTCGATGAGGTTAATATGGTAGAAGTTGGTTAAAGTCCTAGTAAAGCAGATGTGCAGCTTGTTGGGCCGAATGTGAAGCTTAGCAATTGGGAAGCTACTCCTCTCCCCACCAGGAAGGAGTTTTGGTAGTTTGCTTTTTTTTTTCTTTTCTGTTATCTGGGTTATTCCGGGGTTGTAATCCAGATTTTTCTTTTGCTTTTTTTTTTTTATGTTCAAACCCTTCTATCCTTTTATTTTGAATGAAATGCAATTTCCTGTTTTCAGTTATTCCTAATAGTGTTTCATGTTGTTTTTCTTTTGTACAGTTTTTATGCTGGTTGCAATGACATGACATGCATGAGGAATTTTTAGCCAAGTCTTAAAAGCCAATCTAATTCTGAAATAATAATTCAAGAAGTAGAGTATGATGATGAAACAGAATATGGTGAAGAATATGATGAAGAAGCAGCATTTGAGGAAATCAGAAAAGAGCTAAAACACTTTGAAGAAAAACCAAATCCTAATTTGAATGAAACTGAAGCACTCAATTTAGGAGACAAGGATAATGTTAGGGAAACCAAGATGAGTGTGCATCTGGAACCACAAGTTAAGAATGAAATAATCAAAATATTGTTTGAGTACAAAGATGTCTTTGCATGGTCGTATGACGATATGCCGGGCTTGAGAACTGATTTTGTAGTTCACAAATTGCAACTGATCCAGCATTCCCTCCTGTCAAGCAAAAGTTAAGAAAGTTCAAGACTGACATGAGTGTGAAGATCAATGAAGAAATCACAAAGCAGCTTGATGCAAAGGTCATTCGGGTCACTCGATATCCCACTTGGTCAGCTAATGTTGTGCCAGTACCAAAGAAGGATGGTAAGACCAGGGTATGTGTTGATTACTGTGATCTTAACAAGGCAAGCCCAAAGGATGATTTTCCATTGTTGAACATCTACATTCTGATCGACAATTGTGCCAAACATGAGATTGGGTCTTTTATGGATTGCTACGCGGGATATTGCCAGATCATGATGGATGAGGAAGATGCAGAAAAGACAGGGTTCATCACGCCATGGGGAACATATTGCTACCGCGTAATGCCATTTGGTTTAAAGAATGCCGGGGCAACTTATATGAGGGCAGTGACTACCATATTTCATGACATGATACACAAGGACATTCAGGTTTATGTAGATGATGTGATCATAAAGTCAAAGAAGCAGTCTGACCATGTTAAGGACTTGAGGAAGTTCTTCCAAAGGCTCCGCAGGTACAACCTCAAGCTCAACCCTACAAATGTGCATTCAGTGTCCCCTCTGAGAGACTGTTGGGATTCGTAATTAGTAGACACGGTATTGAGTTGGATCCATCAAAGATCAAAACCATCCAAGAGTTACCGCCGCTAAAGAACAAAACTGAGGTGATGAGTTTGCTCGGAAGGTTAAATTACATCAGCAGGTTTATTGCTCAACTCACGACAACCTCTAAACCCATCTTTAAGCTGCTAAAGAAGAATGCTGCAGTCATGTGGACTGACGAGTGTCAAGAAACATTTGATAAGATTAAGAGGTACCTGTCGAACCCACCTGTGTTGTTCCTACCAGAGCCTGGGAGGCCTTTAATTCTCTATTTGACAGTCCTGGATAATTCGTTTGGCTATGTATTGGGTCAACACGACATCACGGGAAAGAAAGAGCATGCAATCTATCATCTCAGGAAGAAGTTCACTCCCTATGAGATTAAGTACACTCTTCTTGAGAGGACATGTTGCGCCCTAACTTGGGTTGCACAAAAGTTGAAGCATTATTTGTCGTCCTACACTACTTACCTCATTTCTCGCATGGATCCTCTAAAGTATATCTTTCAGAAGCCTATGCCCACAGGAAGAGTTGCAAAGTGGCAGATTTTACTCACAGAGTTTGACATCATCTATGTGACTTGAACCGCGATGAAAGCCCAAGCCTTGGCCAACCACTTGGCCGAGAATCCGGTAGATAAAGAATACGAGCCACTGAAGACTTAATTTCCTGATGAAGAAGTGATGCATATTGATGAGGTGGACCATGATGAAAAGCCAGGTTGGAAACTCTTCTTTGATGGAGCTACTAACATGAAAGGTGTCAGAATAGGAGTTGTACTCATTTCTGAAACAGGGCAACACTACCCTGTAACAGCCCGGCTTTGATTTTATTGCACCACCAACGTGGCGGAGTACGAAGCATGCATTCTGGGTTTGAGGTTAGCTGTAGATATGGGAGTCTAGGAAATAATGGTTTTGGGTGATTCAGATTTGTTGGTTCACCAGATTCAGGGAGAGTGGGAAACCCGAGATTTGAAGCTCATACCATACCGACAGTGTCTGCATGATCTTTGTCAATGATTCAGGTCAGTAGAGTTCAGGAATATTCCTAGTGTTCATAATGAGATTGCTGATGCTTTGGCTACTCTGGCATCAATGTTACACCATCCGGACAAGACTTGTGTCGACCCCGTGCATATCCAAGTTCGTGATCAGCATGCTTATTGTAATATGGTTGAAGAGGAAATCGATGGTGAGCCTTGGTTCCATGATATCAAGGAATATATTAAGTCGGGGGTATATCCAGTACATGCCACTGGTGATCAAAAGAGAACCATTCGACGTCTGGCTAGCGGATTTTTCTTAAGTGGGAATCTTGTACAAGCAGACTCCAGATTTAGGACTGTTGAGGTGCATAGATGCTAAAGAAGCTTCAACTATCATGGCCGAAGTGCATTCTGGAGTTTGTGGGCCGCATATAAATGGGTATGTCTTGGCAAGGAAGATACTTCGAGTAGGTTATTATTGGCTCACCATGGAACGAGATTGCATCAGCTTTGTTCACAAATGTCATCAATGCCAGGTGCACGATGTTTTGACTCATTCCCCGCCATCTGAGTTGCATACAATGTCTTCACCTTGGCCATTTGTTGCTTGGGGCATGGATGTCATTGGACCAATTGAGCCGGCAGTATCAAACGAGCATAGGTTTATTCTGGTGGCCATTGATTACTTTACCAAGTGGTTCAAAGCTGTAACTTTCAAGTCCGTGACCAAGAAGGCAGTGGTGGATTTTGTTCATTCAAATATCATTTGTCGGTTCGGAATTCCCAAGATGACCATCACAGACAATGCTGCCAACCTCAACAGTCATTTGATGAAAGAGGTATGCCAACAGTTCAGGATTATGCACCGAAACTCCACACCGTACCGCCCCAAGGCGAATGGAGCTGTTGAGGCTGCTAACAAGAACATAAAGAAGATACTTCCTAAGATGGTGCAAGGTTCTAGGCAATGGCATGAATAGTTGCCCTTTGCCTTATTGGATTATCACACTATTGTTCGCACTTCAGTAGGTGAAACTCCTTACTTGATGGTATATGAAACAGAGGCAGTTATACCTGCAGTAGTTGAAATTCCATCCCTTCGGATCGTTGCAGTAGCTGAAATCGATGATGATGAGTGGGTCAAAACCCGGCTAGAGTAGTTGAGTTTGATTGATGAGAAAAGATTGGCTACAGTATGTCATGGTCAATTGTATCAGAGGAGAATGGCAAGAGCATACAACAAGAAGATGCGTCCCCGGAATTTCGGAGTGGGCCAGCTGGTATTGAAACGCATCCTTCCTCATCAGGCTGAAGGTAAAGGCAAGTTCGCTCCAAACTGGCAAGGGCCGTTCGTTGTGATAAGAATGTTGCACAATGGTGCTTTGTATTTAACAGACATAGAAGACAAATGTGTAGATATGGCTATCAATTCCGATGCAGTCAAGAGGTACTATGTATGAGTTCTTTGCTTACCTTCAATTGCATTTTGTACTTGGCATATTCAAAGTTGAAATGACGAAGGCATTTTATTCCGCTACCCAAACACTTTCATCCTTTGCTACCCCTTTTGAGCCTTATTTATTTTCTTTCATACCCCTCTTATGGAATCAAGAGTAGAATTAGAAAAGAAGAAAAAGAGAAAAAAAAAGAGAAAAGAAAAAAAGAATAAAAAAGAGAAAAAGAAAAAAAAAGAAAGAAATAAAGAAAGAAAAAGAGAAAGAAAAAGAAGAAAGAAAGAAAAAGAAGAAAGAAAGAAAAAAGAAGAGAGAAAAAAAGAAGAAGAAATAAAAGCAACAAAAACAAACAACTTTTGTTTGAACTACGTTTGACCTGATTCCTTTTAAGGATACGTAGGCAGCCTTATGGTTCGGTCCCCTCAAAATAAAAATCCAAAATTCCCCAGACCCAATGAAACTGGGGCAGAAGTTTTAGTTTTGCAAAAGATCTGATTCCAAAAGTTGTAATTTTGAACCCTTTTCATCTTAAATTATTTTGAGCCTTCATGCCACCCTTTCTTTCTAGCCTTGTCCAAAAGCCTATATTACGGTCAAAAGAAAGACCTTCCGATCAATCTTTGAGGATGCCAAGTCAAGCAAGATAGAGGTATGATTTACATCATGGGTAACACTTTGTTCATGGGCACAAAGGAAAAGTGAATAAAGTGAGAGAGTCTTATTGGTGAAAACCCTCACAGGCATCGTAAGGAGATGGTGAGCTGAGAGAAAATTTAAAATGAGATAGTCTTATTGGTGAAAACCCTCACGGGCACCGTAAGGCGATGGTGAGTTGAGAGATGAACAAATGAGAGAGGCTTGTTGGTGAAAACCCTTCGGGGCACTATAAGTCGAATGAGGATCATGACTTTACAGAGAAATTGGATCATTGAAAGCCCGATTTTGAAGTACGAAGGCACGACATGAACTGAAAATATGATTGGTTGGACGGATTAGGCTGAACAATCCGAAATGCATGTCATGATCATTGGAGCCAGCCACTTCACTCAGATAAGTCTTTTTCCCATTCTTCTTCACATAGTCATCTTTGTTCAAAATTTTCCCTTTGTTCCTGTTTCCAAAAATCACTTCACTTTGCTCTTTGAGTCCATCTTTGTGAGCCTCTTTCGTGTTAGCCTTTGTTGAACAAGCAGGAAAGGACTCCAAAGCCAACTACCAGATTTTAAATTGCACAAAGCGGAGTTCGTCCAAGCACATCACAAGTGACATGATTTAGAATGAGCAGTATGGTGATAATTGAAGTTCAGGCGGTAAGGTGATTCTTGAATTTTGAGAAAATACAAAGATTCAACAACTTTTAGAATGAAACACAATGCAACAAGTGAGTGTAAGAGATTCAGGTCATTCAGAGGTTTTGTGGTCCAGTTTTGTCCAAAGGTCAAACAATTCATAGCTGGCCCAAAGCGGTTAATCAGAATGAAGCATGGCATTGGCAGAAGCAGACACTCAGTAGTGATGCCATAAACTAACCACCACGTTTTCAAACTAACAAGATTTTGTTTGTCTGAAACAGGGGCAAGAAAATTTTCTCAATATGCAGGGACCCTCCCATGAAGAAAGCATGGTTCGGGGGCAAGAAATTCTATTCATGATACTCCAAGAAGAGATCTTGGCTCAGGTAAGTTGATTCTCGGCTTCTCAGGACCATCCTGGATAATGGGATCAATATTTAAATTCCCAGGACCCTCTTGGATACTGGGATTTGATTTAAGTTTCAGGACCCTCCTGGATAATGGGATTTGATTTAAGTTTTCAGGACCCTCCTAGAAAATGGGATTCAACTAACACTCACGAATGTTCCTGGTACAAACTGTGGCAGGAGATTTTCCTTGTTTTGTTTGTTTTATTGCAATTACAGGCGCCCACCTGGAGAACGAGGGAATTCATTTCAAGTTTTAAGCAAGTCGCAGGCGCCCACCTAGAGAACGAGAGAATTCATTTCAAGTTTTAAGCAAGTCGCAGGCGTCCACCTGGAGAACAATGGAATTCTTTTCAGAGTTATTGCGATTTTCAACTCAGCAGCAGGCGCCCACCTGGAAAACAAGAGAAGTCATTTCAAGTTTCGAGTCAGCAGGAGGCGCCCACCTGGAGAACGAGGGAATCCATTTCAAGTTTCAAGGTAGTCGCAGGTGCCCACCTGGAGAACGAGGGAATTCATTTTAAGTTTTCAGTTAATGGCAGGCACCCACCTGGAGAATGAGGGAATTCTTTCCAAAGTCATTTCAACTTTCAAGTCAGTAGCAGGCGCCCACCTGGAGAACGAGGGAATCCATTTCATGTTTCAAGTCAGTAGCAGGCGCCCACCTGGAGAAAGAGGGAATCCATTTCAAGTTTCAAGCAAGTCGCAGGCGCCCACCTGAAGAACGAGGGAATCCATTTCAAGTTTCAAGCAAGCAGCATGTGCCCACCTGGAGAACGAGGGAAGTCATTTCAAGTTTCAAGTCAGTCGCAGGCGCCCACCTGGAGAACGAGGGAATTCTTTCCAAAGTCATTTCAAGCTTCAAGTCAGCAGCAGGCGCTCGCCTGGAGAACGAGGGAGTCCATTTCAAGTTTTACTGGCAGGAGCGCACCTGGAGAGCAAGGGAATTCATTTTAGAGTTACTTTCAATTCTCAAATTCAAGAGGCATCAGGAGCCCGCCTGAAGAACAGGGTCAACTTTTAATTTCCAAGTTCAAGTCAGAGAAGCATCAGCAGCCCACTTCAAGAACATGGTCCATTTTTTCAGTTTCATGTTGAAAGATTAAGTACAAATTCAAAGGAGATTCAGGACAAGAAGTAGATAGGATCTTGTATTTTTCTTTTATTTCTGTTGTAATTTTTCCTTTTATTTTTGATGTAATGGTAGGAACCGCGGACCGGAACCTCGACGGCACTTCACTCGACTCTCCACCTCGGTATACTCCATCGCTCCCCTCACTCATGAACCACACGTGGCCTGATTCCTTTATAGCCAAGGATATGTAGGTATCTCAGATACCAGGGCTCGGTCACATTCTCTTTTCTTTTAGTTTTGGTCTCTCTAAATAAGGGTCGGGTTGTTCTTTGTCTGGAAAAACTTCATGTTTCCCGTCAAAAAGGAGCAGCTGTAGACATGTAATTTTTGACCAGCCACGTCATTAAGTTATATTAGTATTCTCAGCACTTCAAAACATTTATTTGATTTATTTTAATAGGATTTAGCCTATTTTTTACTTTTATTTTAATTTCAAAACATAAATCTAAAAATACAAAAATAGTTTCATGTTTTATCTTATTTCTATTTTGTTTAGGTTATCAATATTTTTATAGTGATATTGTTTTAATTCGACCATGACTTTAGCCTATTTTATCTACATTTTACTCTATTATAATATTTAAAATACCCAAAATAGTTTCACTTTTAATTTTAGTTTTATTTCAACCAATTAGGAGTGATTTTGTGTTTAACAAGTATTTTATATTAGTTTGGAAGAATTTTGGATTTACTAATAAATTGTCAGCTTTCTTGTTCAAAATTAAGCCCAATTTCTGATCCTAACCTTAGCCCACCAGCTCAACCCAGATCCACCTACTCATCAGCCCAGATCCCTTAAGCTCAATCCCCTTCGACCCGCAAAACCACCTACCCGCCTGATCCATCGCCCCAACTAACCTGACCCACCCCACTTCCCTCTAAATCTTAGCCATTCCTCTCAGAAAATTCAATGGTCCACATCTTTCCCCCGCACCATATAAAAACCCAATTATAACACCCCCTCCTAACCCTAATCCCTCTCCAAACAGCGCCCAACCCTCTACATGCCTCTGACATCGTTCACTCACCCCAAACCCGCCGAAAATCACCCAAATCCGGCAGTCCACCTAAGCCTTGGTCCCCCTATGGTCCCCCTTCATCATTATAACCCGATTCTACGCGTTTTCTTCTCATCTCACGCGCTTTTCACAATTTTTTGAAGAATCCGAGCCATTCATGAATGGATGATAGTTAAATGGGGGCCGTATGATCGAAATCTTTGGATCCTAGTGTTACGCCCCGCAGTATTACGTCGATGTTATGCTCTACAGTAATACACTACGATGGTGTTACCCTCTGCAGTAATAAGTTACGATGATGCTGCACCCTGCAGTATTTTACGTTGAATTTGTCGTAAGGTAATTGACATCAGTCCAAGGAAAAGATTATTTGGGGATTTTAAGGATTATGCTATTTTAGAAGTGATTAGTAAATTCGTGAAGGTGAAAGGGGGAGCAAGTTTAAGAAAATGAATTTTGTCAATCTTTGGCATTTTGGGATAAAATACGGCCCGAGCTAAAATACCCGCTATTTATGGACTAGTGACATACAAGGTACTACATGACCATGATAGTAAGGTGTACAAGGTATGTTAAAAGAGAGTAGTATTTAATTAAGTTGAGATAATTTTTAAATTATACGGGTAATTGATTAATTAGCGGGTAACAGGACATTACCCAGTTAACCAATAAATCGATAGAAATTACACGTGGCAAGAAGCCATGAATTTGAAAGTGACTAAGTAGTCACTTTTGACCAGATGGCTAATTATGAAATGACTAAGAGTTGAGTCTCAGCAAATAAGACTAGTGGCCATTATTTTGAAGACTTTGCAATAAAAGAACAGAACATTGTTCTTTCTCTTGGAAATTCAATTCCAAACGTTGGCCATTAGGAACAGAATACAAATAATAGCAAATTCCAAACTTTGCATTTAAAGTCTTATCTCTTTTCAACATTAAGAACAAATAACGTTGGGAGCTAACTACACCAAGACGTGAAAAGCAGAACAATTTCGTTCCAAGAATTTTAAAGAATTCAAGCAAATCTCGTTCAACATATTTCACTGAAGCAGAAGCTTCATTTCATTCGAATATTTTTAGGAACAGATATGTTAAGGATGTCCCTTCTTTCTTTTGGCATGGTACAAATTATACTAAGAAACGAGCAAATACACAGCTTCTATAAATTACTCTATTCATAGAAATACTGGGGGTGTCTATATTCTTGATTCCCCATGAGAATTACTATTATCTTTTGTTCATGGGTCTCAATATAATACACAGTTGGAAAAGTTTATCCGAAAGAAATATCGAGATTTTTATGTATTTTTCATGCATTTCACTCATTTATACATATGAATTGACCCATGACCAGATGGTGTTATATACACGTATATATGTAAATATATGTATCTGGGATATGGGAAAAGGTTACGGCGTTATTTGCGCACCACCACCTGATCAGCTGGTATATGATGATGATGTTGCCCACAGTGGCTAAAATATGATTCAAACGGCATTATATACGCGTATATATGTATGTATATATATGTATATGGGATATGGGAAAGTTATGGCGTTATATATGCACCACCACCTGATCAGCTTGTATACGATGATGATTTTGCCCACAGTGGCCGATATGATATGATGGGATGCCCTCACAGGCTGATGATGTTATGAAACATGTACCTATGCGCGGCATGACATTCATACGCATATGCATGATGCTAAAAGTAATTTATGATTTACAAAGTTATTCAGGCTTACAGATTGAGTCATGTACTCTGTATTCCTTCCATGTCTCTTATGTATTTATTTATGTGCCTTACATACTCGGTACATTATTCGTACTGACGTCCCTTTTTCCTGGGGACGCTGCGCTTCATGCCTGCAAGTCCCGATAGACAGGTCGAGAGCCCGCCAAGTAGGCTATCAGCTCAGCGGAAGATATTGGTGCGCTCCATTTGCTTCGGAGTTGCTCGTTTGGTTAGTATGATTTAGACGTATATTGTTTGGTATGGCGAGACTCTGTCCCGACCTTTATGACATTTATGTACTCTTAGAGGCTTGTAGACATATGTCGTGTACATAAAAGATTGTACGGCCTTGTCGGCCTATGTTATGAGTTTATAAAGGATCATGTTGGCCTATTAGGCCCGTATGTCATGTGTATATGATGATGTAATATGAAAGATACGTTACGTTAGTACTCGGTTGAGTAAGATACCGGGTGCTCATTGCGGCCCATCGATTTGGATCGTGACAAAAGTGGTATCAGAGCAGTTCTGTCCTAGGGATGTCTACAAGCCGTGTCTAGTAGAGTCTTGTTTATGGGTGTGTCGTGCACCACACTTATAAGCAGGAGGCTACAGGGCATTTAGGATTGTCACTTTTCTTCTTACTCTAGATCGTGTGGTAGAGCTAACTTATAAGAATTCAAACTCCGAAATTCTATTTCATTCGTAATAAGATGATACCTACATCCGGAATGAAGGTTGGAAAGAGAGATAGTTGAGAAAGAGCTGAGTCAGAGGAATTGGATTTTTGTATGATGCCTACGATAAGTAAATGTGAGGTCTTTAGCAGATCATGGGTGTACTGAAAGGTGTAAGCTTGCTGATAAGAAGCCTTAAGGCAAGAATGCCTACCCATCTTTATGGTGAAAGACAATGAGAGATTAACAAGATAAATACAAGTTTCAACAAGCAAAAGAATCAAGATGAAGAAGGATACGAGGCGCCCAGTTAATGAAGGTTAACAACGTTTATAATTCAGGCAGAGGACCATAAGCTTTTTGAGTTATATTCAATAGTAACAGAGGTATATACAATTAGACGCACCCATTCCAGATATGCCCTATGGGGGTTAACAGAAGTAATATAAGAAGATATGATGGATGAATTATTTGCGTCAGTTGACATTTTCGAAGGATATTGCAAATGTGCTAATAGATCTCTTTATGAGACACCCAGATGGTGCACTCTAAAATAGTACAGCTAGATATGAGTACTACAAAGATAGGCACTGGAAGCCTTAAAGGGATAAATATTACTTTAGTATGGCTCCCATCCCTAGTAGAACGAGAATGCTGGCAACCCGAAGAGCCAATGGATGAAGCAAGGGGAGCCAAAAGCAAAAGAATATCATGTTGAAGTTTTCAAAAGAAAGTGATAGGCAGAAATATTAGCAGGGAAATAAGAAGAGAGATAAGGAAGCATTATGAATAAGGTGTGATACATGGATGACAACGGTAGAGTGTTACAGAACCTATAGTCAAATGAAGAAAGAGGTGAAAGGTGATGGGCTTTGAGACAACAAAAGAGTATAGGCCATAAAGTCATATCGTTACTTTTAGAAATAAGTTCGTGACTCTAACACGACTACCAAAAGGAAAAGTTAGACCCCATAATAATAGAAATTAGTGTGGATTGGTGAACAAGATAAACTAAACATGAATTAGGAGCTAAGTGATTTGATAATGGCTGGCATCACGAAAATTTCAGATTGCATTCCGGCAATAATGGAATGAACGACAGAAGAATAACCTTTAAAGGTCATTCAGGAAGATGCTTCCCTAAGGCAAGCAATGTGAGGAAAGTTAAGATTAAGCGACTGTATGTGCCAGTTACACTAAATGTCACCATCGCGAGTGAGGAAATTTTGTTATCCTTGGTATGGAAGGACTATCGCAAGACGAGTAAGGATCATCGATGATGTGAAAGGATGCCAAAGATGAAAAAGTAAAACATCTATAGGCAGGTCGTTGTAGCTCCAACTCTTAGTACACCCCTAAAGGGGGGAATATGGAATGGTGTGGTATTAAGTCAGAATTTAGTGGATGTAGTAAATGATAAAGGAAGAATGCGATAAATTAAAGAGGAATGAGATGGCACTTATCCAAATCTTATAGATATGCTAAGATTCAAGAATATTGTGCAAGCACGACGTCAAGGAGAGGAAGTAAAGGTTCCTGCCCCAGCTGTTATTAATAAATAAGGAGCCAGTGCGAGACGAGAGTTAAGACAAAGGAAATAACCCAAGAAAGATTACGAGGAATATTAATATGAGAATGGGCCAACGAGTAGTTAGTAATTGGTCAGGAAGATCCCAGTTATGGCTAAACAGGAGGTTACAGACGAGTCATCAGATCGTGTAAGATAAACATAGTAGAACCCCACATGGAGAATTCAGCCTTGAAGAATATCATTATAATACTTGAGATACCTTCAAACAAGAGTCTGGGTAGTTAAAGGTACCGTATGAGTGTTACGGGGATAAAAGAAAGTTCCATTGGGAAGGCAGTCAAAATATCAGTTCAGAAACAACCATACAAGCACAAGGACGTGGAGATAAGTAACTGTGGATAATTATAGGCAAGGAAGGACATCAGAAGGTCTGTCGAGTATACGATGTAATAGGCTCACAACTTTACAAGAGTCAGAGTGTCTTCCCTAAGTACTACGACGAAAGATTAGTTGAGGAAATAAGGAAGAAGGCTTCAACCTAGGCACAACGACCTAAAGAGGAAATAGTCGTGTAACAACAATCTCGCAACAACATTGTAAGCGTTCCAAAGGAAAGTGGCACCTACCATGGCTAATTAATGGGAAGTACAAATTAAAAGTAATATTCGAGATCATATGAGTTGTAAGAAAACTCTTGCAAGCGTGGGCACTAAGATAAGCTAAGTATGGACGCAACAAGGGGGCAGAAAGACCAGGAAAAGTAATAGCGTACGTTGAAAGAAAACTAAGATGGAACGGAATAATTATTCGATCAATGATCCAGAGTTAGTACGTTATAGATACACTCAATATTTTGGAGCATTATCCACGCAGCATATTTGTTGACAATCATACAGCCACAGAAGGCTCCGGTATAAGTTAAAAGAAAGAATTGAGCCCAGGGCATAGACAAAGGATTGAATTATTAGAAGATTGTATCATGGATATTCCCTAACGCCCATGAAAGGCTAAGGTAAGAACTGATAACATGAGCCACAGATCGGAAGATAGCTTAAGCCTACGTAAAGGCTGATCAGAAGGAAGAGGAAACTAAAGAATTACATCACCCAAGTAAATCAGAAGTCTGATTATTGGACCTAGAAAAATTATAGAAGTTGTGCTTGAGAACATGACAAAATCACTCTCAATATCAGATGTTCAAGAGAAATAACACAACAACCATAATCTATAATGGCTCTACGAGGAAGCCAGTTAGAAGAAGTACCATCCTCATAAGAAGTCAGTACAAAGCTCCCATCGGATTATATATGTACCAGAGGTGCGAGTACTATAATAGAGCTTCAAGTTATGGATGTGAATTACACCTAGGTGGAAGGGAGGTCAGGAAAGAGATAGAAGATACGATGCGAGATTTTAAGGTAAGTAAGGTAAATGTGAACAACGTACGAGATAATTAAAGGCAGAAGATCGTGAATAGTCCATACTGCTCGTATGGAGTTCGTTTGAGTGATCGAGCTACCGATCGAGGTCCGTTCGTGGCTTGCTACTTTGTTTGAAGCTCTTTGAAGTCCATCATTTTCCAAATTCTATCGTTGTAGTTGCTGAAATTTCATTAATTAAAAAGCCGCGATCTCAGGTTAATTTCTTCTCCCTTTATTTTATTTGAGTGTTGACTGAAGTATGATAACAGCCGGGGGTTAAAATGGTTAAAAAACAAAACTATCAAGTTGTGGTTTGATATAGAGGGAAATGTTTGTTGTGATTAAGTTCATTTAGTTGTCTCTGTTGATTTCGAGTCAGTCTTTTGTTAATTCTGGCCAATGACAGAAGCATTGGGTTTTGCTTAATTGAATCATGGCTTTCATTTGGATTTTATGGATTGTTAGGGTAAAACCACCAGTTCTTACATGGACAGTTGACTTAGATAAACTCTGTTAATCAGTGACTTTCCTCATCATCATGCTTAGTTTTATTTTTCATTAGAAGTGTTTTTTGTGTATGATGCTAGCTTTATATTCCGTTAACAATAGCCTGTAATGTCACATTTTCGAGCATGCGAGCTTACTTCTTTTAATTGGAGTAGGCGTACATTTGTCATTTTGATTCTATGGAATTGTGGTCTTATTTGGGAAATATTATGAAAAATGGGAAGTAGAGGAATAAGGAAGTGATGTAAAGTTAGTCAGGTATTTGCTTTTGAATTCATGTGTGTGGGAGTTGTATTAGGTGGGACTAAATTAAAAATCAGTACTTTGAAACTATCTGGTGTGGATTATCTTAGTGGGGTGGCATGGGTTTTCAATTGTAGCATGGATTATTGTTATCATTTGGTGTATTCAAGCAAGTCTTGGGAAGTTTAATCCGAAGTTGGACATTGGATCAGGAGATTAAGTGATTAAAATAAAGAATGGGGTTAGAGGGACATGTGCTCTTATCGTACTTCAGTTAACTGTTTTGTAGATTTGCTTTACTTTCTCTTCTTATGTGTCTTGGATGTTTTGTTCGAACAATATGTGTTTGAAGGATTCGGGCCATGGGAGTCCCATTAGAGGTTAAATTTGCGTACATGCTTTAGGATTGTGCTCGGTCGAACAAGTAAAATCAATTGACAAGAAAATAAGTATGATTTAGAATTTTCCTTTATTTTATCTTATTTAGTTTCTTTCATTTTTTTATTTTGTTACATCATCCGGTAGGAGCATGCTTAGGCCGACCACATTGGGGAAGCCAAGCCTTATGATTTTGTTTGGATTTTGAGGCAAGAGGTCGTTTCTTTTAGTTTATTATCCGGGGAATGCCCCGCGTAATTTGTATATATTTTTTGGGGTATGCCCCGAAGTACTTGTATTTGGAGGCCGAAAGTGGAACTCGTAGTATTTTTATTTTTATTTTTATTTTCATATTTTCTTTTATTAGTGGGAACGACCTCGAGCCTCTTGTGTGTTTGTTTTTCTTTTCTGTGTTTGTTTTTTTATCTCAATTTAAATACTTTAAAAGCCAACTAGATCGAGTACGCAACCATGTCCTTCACGGGACTCTAGGAATGCGTAACACCTTCTCCCCGAGTCAAATGAACCCCCTTACCTAAAATCTCTGGTGCCGACTTAGTTTTGAGTCCAAGTGTTTTAAAAGGATAAATTATTTCTAAAAACGGTGACCCGGCACACCAAAAACCAATGCTAGGTGGCGACTCTTGAGAAATCCTTTTTCTAACACAATATTGTTTGTCACTTTTAATTAAAATCCTTTTTGAGCTTTACAAATTTTTTTATCTATTTAAGACGGTTAGTGAGTTTAATAAAAAGGGGTGTGACATCGACCTCTGAACAGCTCGAATCTAGCCAAAAGCGACTCAAAAATATCAAATAATGCCATAGGAAGCAAACCTAAACGATAAAGTTCGAATCATTAATGAATACTCAAAGTCAACAAAAAAGTCAACCCAGGCCTGCACCTTGGAACTCAAAAAAATTCAAAAATTCCAACAACCCATTCGAATACGAGTCCAACCATACTAGTTTTACTCAAATCCGAGCCTGAATCGATGTTCAAAACCCAATTATTCACTTTTGAAAAGTTTTGACAAAATCTCCCAAAATTTGTTTTAGATACACAATCAAATGCCTAAATCAAAGATGGAATCATGTAATATAATAAATTCGAGTCAAAAATACTGACCCCAATTCAAATCGTGAAAATCCCCTCCAAATTAGCCCAAATCCCAGCTCCCAATCTCAAAATTGTCATAAAATGAGCTTAGAGCCCGAAACAATATCTTATATGCACTGCCCAATAGTATCTTACTCGTTCGCGATTGTACCCTCGCGATCGAATGCCCAATAGATACACTACAAAAAAAGACTCTCCACATTTGCAACATTGACCACGCGAACATGATGACGGTACCCAACACTCTGTGAACGCGACCTAAACCATGCGATCGCATAGACAAGTGCACCAGCTCCCACAATTCAATGCGATCGCGAAGGCTATCTGATCTCGCCACCATGAACGCGAGCTCCATTGCGCGACTACGGTTCACAATTTCACACCTACCACATTTCTTCTCTGTGAACAGGGATGTTTGATCGCGAATGCGATGCTCATCAGACACACTAGAAAAACCAGAAATGCCATACAACCAAAAAAGGTCCAAAACCAATCTGAAACACACCCAGAACCCTTGGGACCCCATCCGAACAATAAAACAAGTCCCAAAACATAACACGGACCTACTTGAGTCCTCAAATCACACATAATAACATCAAAATGATGAATCACACCTCAATTCAAGCTTAATGAACTATTTCAAATTCCAAATTTCAAAATTATGTCGAACACGTCCAAAGGACTCGGAATCGCCTCAAATTTTTCACACAAGTACCAAATGACATAACAAACCTATTCCAACTCTCGAAATAACAATCCAAACCCGATAACATCGAAGCCAACTCCCGTTCAAACCTGTGAACTTTTCAAACCTTCAAATTGCCAACTTTGCCAGTTAGGGGCAAAACATTCTAGAAACACCAAATATAAGTACGGGCATACGCCCAAGTCCAAAATCACCATTTGGACCTAACGGAGCCATCAAAACTCCGATCCGAGGTCGAATACATAAAATTCAAACTTGGTCAACTCTTCCAACTTAAAGCTTCCAAATTGAAAGTCATTCTTCCAAATTTATCCTGAACTACTCGAAAATCGAAACCGACCATACAACATATCATAATACATCATATGAAGCTATACATGACCTCAACCACCAAACAGGAAAATGCTCAAAACGACTAGTTGGGTAGTTACATTCTTCCCCACATTCGTGCTCGAACGTGCCAAGAGTCATTCCAAAACAATCGAATCATTGTATAAAATCACCATACACATACCCGGGGGTGATTCCACATCAGCCCAATCCCTATAAGCCAAACAACACAACCTGACTGAAGTTCCTTACTTCAACCTTAGCCAAATAGCCTTAGAACCCAATCCCCAACATCCATAATTCATTGTAAGATCTGATTCTCGCATCTATATACCGTATAAGTCTGAACAAGCTGTATCGATCCATAACTATATTCCAAGAGAAAATCACATGATATACCACATAACTCACTTACTCATAGTAATACCTTGGGACCACGATAGCTGCTCATTACTAGACCCGGTATCGACGTCATACCTCATCTCAAATGAAAACCTTCTTCTGAACCTTCTTACACTGTCAATGAGGAAAAAAACACGTAGAAACTCGTAATCACTCATCAGATCAACATGTCTTGGAGCCCTCTTGCCCGACAATAACCACAGCTGAAACTAAGATGACTAGTGACATCAATCTTTCAAACATACCTTAATAAAATCCGATGGCACTTATTTCAGGTCCAATAATCTCACCTCATCCAATACAAGCTGCTCGACCGACATGCCACACCAATACTACCTAGAGCCACATACCATGCAACCCTTGCACTAAACAAGCAACAACTCGGATGGACCCAACGATGTAAGGAGAATCAAATGAGAGAGTCGTCTTGCAAGTTCAATAGATACCCCTACAAAGCGCAGTGCTATGAACCCATTTCACTAAGAAGAAACAAAACACATGAAGTAAGCACCAAGGATCATATCTCAACATTACTTCACTGCGATGAGTGACTCAATCAAAACACCAGTCCACATGGAATACCTCGAGCATGATGCTCACAATCAATAACCATATGCATATCAATATCAAACACGCGAAGTGCATGACTATAACCTTGGAGAAACGGATAGCACAATATACCACAAACAAGAAGACCATAACCAAGGCACAATCAATCCCCAAGAGCTACCTTGCTTGAATTTTGCCACAATGCCCAAACAGAACCGCATCATGTGTGTAACTATCAAAAATCTCGCAACGCATCGTAGCATATGAGAGTAACAAATGGAAAATAATAGAACACAAATAAGATCAACTAAGGCCGATGGCACACCACTCAACACTAGTTGTGTGGAGAAAACAATCGAATCCAATGTCGAGTACACATACCCATTAGGCCTACCAGTGACCCCCAAATCAATTCGAATTCTCATGAGGTGGGTAGATAACCTCGGAGAAGTCCACAATAACCTATCCATAGCACATATACTTAGCCATCAACCTCTTAATATACCTTCATGATCCGCAACCAAGGAACAATCTACCTCTGAGAACCCTCCCAATCTCGAATTCCATAGAATACAATAATTCCCATGCTGATCCCATCTTTACCATTCAAATGACTGACACATCCCTCACACACAATCATCTCATGAGAAATATATCCACGATTCTTCCATGACACATAGCAAAATCTGAACATTAAAAGTCGATCAACTAGGCAATTATTGTAATACCAGTCAAACACTCGAGAGTCCAAACACAATGTGCCTTCAGAAATGCTCACCTTGCTCAGGTGATACCAGATAGTGCCATCATTCTTCTAAATATCTTAAACCGTTCATGATGTCTAGAACTCATAACCTTCCCCCCGAACGGAACTGCAATCTCATACAAGAAAACCTCAATCCCACACATCGCACCACATCTATCATGCAATCATATGAAAACACGAGAATCCTATTATCAACCCTGAACCACAAGTAGGATACACATTCCGTCAGCCAGAAACCTTCCACTTGACTCCCATCGAGGAGAAATCGTAACACACAACATACTCCTCATACCTGTTGAAAACATCTGTCCCGAGTTGTGGTCAAAACCATCGAGAACTCTTCGAAGCCCATTCACACATAACCAGGCTGTTGGAACCTAATTACTCTAACTTCAACCAAGTCATGCAGGTCGCCCAACCTAAGAGTATTGCCACAAAACACCGGTAAAGAAGTAACCCCACCTTAACACAACCAAGTGAATCCCTTCTCTTAGCACATTACATCCAAAAGGAATATAAAACCCAATAATTCCAAGATTTTCACATATCCATAAAGTGTAGAACATCATGCATCCAGCAATTTTCCTTCCTCGTACTAACCTCAAAGTCAACCCCTTCAAATCATAACTGATCCACAAATATGTCTGAGCTCCCGACTAATATAACACATGACCATGCAATCTGATCATTGTTACCAAACTCCCCTACTAGGCTCGAAGTCATATAACACAACATCTGATAACCCACAATAACTTACCCCATAATTGCCACGATCTCGCACTGTAATTCATCTAAATCCTTCATGAACTCATGTAGACCTAATCATATGATGCCTCAAATCACCTGCTAAATGCATATCCATCTTCGTGACAGTCGTGCAAAATTCCTCAAGCGATGCAAACTCAAATTGCAACACATATAACCTACTAGTAGAAATAAAACTCCCCACAAAATATCATAAAGATCATACATCTGTAGACCACCTCGTAGGTGATAACCCACCTACTTAGCCTCAAACTGTGATCTCTCTATCACCCCATCGTGGTCGCCACCACTATGCAATCGCTACATTCGCATGGCCTAAACTCATCAACAAGACATAAGAATCTACTTCATTCCATAAATGACAATTGAAAGATCCCTAACATACTCATAATTCAAGACTTTACAACACATCAAGACAGAAATTGAGCATCCTTAGTCCTTTCACATCACAAGAAAAATTCTTCCCGTCGCATCCAAACCATCTAAGCACATTCTGCAGTCACATAATACTCATCATATAACTATCCAACCACTCACTGAGCCATCAATCCCACTCCTAGGTACACTATCAGAAATGTAAGTTTTGAAGCACATAATCACACAACCGAAACTACCGACCCCAAGCTGGGTCTGAACCTAGCCTCAAGTTCTTTAGACTAGCCTGTCTCCACAACACAGAGAGCATATCTCACACCTCAACCATGACATCACAAGTCATTGATACACAACTAGTATCACATGTTCAACATAACATACAAGTGGATGAAAATAAATCCAAGAAATATGCTTCAAGCTGAATCAAAGCGGTATGATAGCAAAGAAAGATGGGAAGTTTCCTATATGCCATGTAGCCTCTCGAAGATAGGTATGGACGTCATCATACTGATCCACAAGGCTCTACTACACACTTTCTCATGACTCATAGAACATATGAACCTAGAGATCTGATACCAACTAATCACGATCTAAAATTCACCTAGTTGTGATGGCCCCTAACCCAACCTTCTAGGTATGCCCCACAATAGTCGACACAACTCTAATGAAAATAATAAGAAAATGATTAATTGAAATAACTGAATTTCCATACATTAACCCAAGGATTGGTAGTAAAAATCATGATCCCCGACTTAGATTTACAATGCTTGTATAAAAATAAAAACAACATCTGTTTGGAATACACATAAACAAAATAACTACCAAGGACAAGTGGTAGCTATATCAGGAAAGCAGGAACATCTTTAATGCCAGCTCCCGCCATGCACAGCAGCATCAGCTCCAAGATCTACACGCAAGGTGCAGAAGTGTAGTATGAGTACAACCGATCCCATGTACTCAATAAGTAACAAACCTAAATATAATGATGATAGTAGAATAAAACAATTCAAGAGATATAATGTTTAGTTCGTTCACAAAATCGGAAAATTAGACATGCTTTCCCAAGTATCATAGTCAAAGCCCAAATCTTTCTCCGAAAATACTAGAACATGAGTTTAAGAAGGAACTGTGATTTTCCAAACTTTCAATAATAAATAAGACATTTCCTTGCTATCTAGCATGAGGAAAGATACATCTCTATGCCTACATATCAAATATACATGTCAAGTCAATAACATCACAGTGAAACTATCAAGTACACTCACACTCAGCATGATCACGGTGCCTGGCACAAATGCCCCTTCATCACACACACACAGTCATACTCAGCACTATACGGGTGTTTAGCACAAATGCCCCTCACCAAAGGACATATCTATCACTGTGCCTGTGCTCACTGTAATATCAGAGTTCGGAGGAGTGGATCCTTTCCTAAGCGCTATTCAATAATCAATCTGTTGTGGCATGCTACCTAATCCAAATATCAATTTGTTGTGGCGTACAACCCAATCCAAATATCAATCTGTCGTGGCGTGCAACCCGATCTAAATATCAATCACAATACGGCTTTATGACCCACATCAGTTATCAACAGCTCAAGTCTTACTGGCTCATGTCTCACAAAACTCAGACCAAACATTATGACATATAAAAGGCATCAACAACATGTGATATGACATATGAGTAATGCATAGAGACCGAGATATAACATATAGATGAAAAGTTATGACTGAGTATGACAACCGCTCAAGTCCCAAGTAACCACATCTCATAGTACTTTGTCCAACGATCTTACACATATGAGGCATCAACAACATGTGAGAATAAGAATGCACTGAGATAGAGATATCATACATAGATATAGTATCATGATTTAGAGTATGTCTTTTATTAAGACAAATGGCTCAAAATAGCAAGAATATCCCTAAATTATTTCAAACAAATAAGCATGTAGTCTAGACATGATTTCTAACATGAATCATAGCTCAAATAGTCTCACAATAGAGAAAATACGGATGTAACAAGGCATGATAGAAGACAAATCTCAAAGTAGCCTAAAGTCTACCTGGATCATGAATGCCCTGGTGTACGCCCACATGCCCGTCACATAGTACGAGCATAACCCCCAACACATCTCAAGTATCGTAGACCACAGGGACAATTACGCTCAAACCAAGTTTACATGTGTTACTTACCTCGAACAAGCCAAAATAATACTCTAAAAATGCCATCCCTTGCGAATCGACCTCCAAACGGCTCGAATATAGCTAAAAGCAACTCAAAAATATCAAATAATGCCATAGGAAAGAAACCCAAACAATAAAGGTCGAATCATTAATCAAATACTAAAAGTCAACCAAAACGTTAACTTGGGCCCACACCTCGGAACCCGACAATATTCACTAATTCTGACAAGCCATTCGAATACGAGTTTAAGCATACTAGTTTCACTCCAATTCAACTCTAAATCGATGTTACCCAATTATTCACCTTAAAAAACTTTTGATAGGACACCTAATTTCTCTTATAGATTCATCAATCAAATGCCTAAATCTAAGATGGAATCAAGTAAGATAATCAAATATAAGTAAAAAATACTTAAACCCAATCCAAATCGTGAAACTTCCATCCAACATCACCCAAATCCGAGCTCCCAATCTCAAAAATGTGATAAAATAAGCTCAAAGCCTGAAAATAATTTCTTATATGCACTGCCAAGCATTACCTTACGCAATCGCAGGTGTACCCTCGCGATCGTGATGTCCAAAAGATACATTGCCACCAAATTCTCTCCACCTTCGTGACACTGCCCACATGTACACGATGACCACCGGTTCCCAACACTTCGTGAATGCGACCAGAACTATGCAATCGCATAGACAAGTCCACCGGCTCCTACAATTTAACGCGATCACAACCCCACACTGCAAACACGAAGGCCATCTGATAACGCCCTACCGTGAAAGCGAGCTCCATAGTGAGACCACAATTCACAATTTCACACCTGCCACATTTCTTCTCCGCGAACGCGATGATCATTAGACACACTAGAAAAACCAGCAATGCTGCGCAACCAAAAATTGTCCGAAACCAATCTGAAACACACCCGAGCCCCTCGTGACCCCGAACAAATATGCCAGCAAGTTCCACAATATAATATGGACCTACTCGAGTTCTCAAATTATACATAATAATATCAAAATAACAAATCACACCTCTATTCAAGCTTAATGAACTATTTAAATCTCCAAATTCCAAACTTATGTCGAACACGTCCATAAGACTCGGAATAACCTCAAATTTTTCACACAAGTTCAAAATGACATAAACAACCTAATACAACTCTTGAAACAACAATCCAAAGTTGAGAATATCGAAGTCAACTACCCTCAAACCTATGAACTTTCCAAACCTTCAAATTGTCAACTCCGCCAATTAGAGCCAAAACCTTCTAGAAACGTCCAAATGTAAGTGTGGGCATATGCCCAGACCAAATTCACCATCCGTACCTAAAAGAACCATCAAAACTCCAATCCGAGGTCAAATATAATAAAATTAAACTTAGTCAACTCTTCCAACATAAAGCATGCAAATTGAAAGTCATTCTTCCAAATCAATCCCGAACCACTCGAAAATCAAAACCGACCATACACACAAGTAATAATATGTCATATGAAGCTATTCACGACCTCAACCACTGAAAAGAAATGCAAATACTCAAAACAAGCGGTCGGGTCATTACAGACATGCCTTATCCGTATTTTTATTGTTATAATATCCTTATCCGCTTTATTGTTGAGTTATGAGGATATGTCTCTTGATCAAAATTTGTTATATTTCATTATTGCACTTGTGGATATGTTGAGAATATTGATTTTGATGAAATTATGGCACGAGGTCTTTGCCAAGCGATTGTGATGATATTGTGGCTTGAGGTCTTTGCCGTGCGATTGTGATTGGGGTGTCAACACGAGGTGTTTACCGTGTGATTGTGTCTATTATTGTGCACATATGGATAAATAAAGGTGGCTTTTATTGTTATGTGCACGTGCAGTGAAATAAGGGTGGCATTGTGAGGATGTTATGTGATGGCTTGGGGGCGATTTTATTGATTATGTTTGTGTAGTGGTACGAGAGTGGCATTCTTGTTTGTGTATGTGGCTTCTTATGTGCGTTATGTATTTTTACGTGGTTTGTTGCGTTGTTTCTAACATGCTAATATATGCCTCTGTGATTATTTGATAATTTGGTTGTCATATGGATTTACCAATGTGGAGTTGATATCTCATGCTTTATTGAGTTGTTGGTAGTGTACCGGATTGATGTGATAAGAAAGTTGCCATCAAGCATTGATATTGTTGATTCTTGAAAGGTTCTCTTGAACATGTTATTTGGCATTTAGTACAGAGTCGGATCATGTTGGGCACAGAGTTAAAGTCATGTATGAGTATTGAGCACAAATATTATGTGGCACATACTACTTTGTGAACGAGGGTTGGTGCAAGTTCTATTTATTGAACATGTCTAATTGGTAGAGTTTTTTTATTACCTTATCCCAGTTGTGCCCCTTTATTGTTGATATTCTTTATTCTGTGATTGTCTTTCTGAAATATTTCTCTATATTATACATATTATTGAGTTGCACAGGTTCTGCAAAGTGAGTATCTTTTGACTTAAAATATCGTCACTACTTCTCTGAGGTTAGTCAAGATAATTACTGAGTACATGGGATAAGTTGTACTCATACTACACTTTTGCACCTTGCGTGCGAATTCTTGAGCTAAGTAGCTATGAAGACGGAGCTTTATATTGGAGACGTAACATCGTACCAGATTCATGCTACTTTTTGTTCATGGTAGCATAGGATTTCATTTCTATTTATGTAGCTTTCAAACATATGTTGTATTTATTTCTCACATCGTTATTATAAATCCAAATCATAGTGGCTCATAATTTGTACTACCAGTCCTTGGGGTAGTTGTATTAAATTCTTTTTACGGTCTTATTTATAACATTGATGATTTCTCATTATAGTAGTAACTTATACAAATTGGCTTACCAAGCGGGTTGGGTTAGGTGTCATCATGACATTGGTGGAATTTTGGATCGTGACAACATTCTTAGTATACTACATCGTATGCCATGATTACTGGTACTCCTAATAGTATTGGCATAGTACAGAGTATGCCATGATTACTGATATTACTAGTATTTTTGGTATAATGTGTAGTATACCATGATTAAAGTTGAATCGTGGTATACTTTACTTGAGTTTATTATACTTGGTATTCTCAATATTCTTAGTATACTATAAAGTATACCGTAATTAATGGTTTTCCTAGTATTCTACAAATTAATGATTTTTCTAGCATTCTTGATATACTACAGAGTATACCATGATTACTGGTAATTTTGATATTCTTAGTATAATGTGTAGTATACCGTGATTAGTGTTAATCCTAGTATCTTCAGTTGAGTTTGATATACCCTATTATTCTCAATATTCTTGATATACTATAGAGTATGTCATGATTACCAGTATTCTCAATATTCTTTTATACTACAGATTATACTGTAATTAACGATTTTCCTAATATTCTCGATACACAATCATGTATGCATAAGCAATCCAAAAAAATACATATACACAAGCATAGTCAAAGCCCATAAAAGTTATGATATTAACATACCCCTTAAGACAATGACTGAATAATATGCATAGTTACACCACAACTAAATTCAAGGCTGCATACAAAAGCTCGAGAAGTTATTTGCATATAACTTCAAAATAGAATATTAGACAATACTGCTATTCCAATAAAATATTCATAAGCAAAAAAACTAACAGGTCCAAAAGTATTGTATACGGTCAAAATCAGGCTAGCCTAATTTCGCTTATTGACCGAGACCAGGGGGATGGGTCGAAGATCGGCCCCATAGCATGTCAGACCGAGGCTCGAGGATAAGGTACCGACTTCGGGATTCGAGGTACCTATCGAGGTCAAGACCAGTAATGATCGAGATTGAACTCGAGCAAGACCACAGATAGCATAATAACGGAAAGGCGAGATATACGTGACTGATCGAGAATCATGGCGGAAATCTCGTAACAGATCAAATCATGGACGGTTATTTAGCTAATCATGAGATTTCCTTCTGTAATTAGAATTGTACTGTAAATTAGATTCCTCTACGATATAAAGAGGGTCTTAACCATTTGTAATCACCTTACATTGACGCATATCAAAGCAATACAATACTCTTTTTCTCTCATACTCTCTTGTTCATCGGCTTATTTCATAATTATACTCTCACTCACTCAGTTGGAGGGCGACCTAGCTCGAGGGCTGAATTGCATTTCAATACTGGTTTGCTTTACATTGTTGTTTATTTCTACTATTAATCATCGTATTTATCAATTGGTGCTAGGTGAAATTACATATCCTTGAAACCACATATAAGTTTAATTGTTATCTGATTTAAGGGTAAACAGTTTGGCGCCCACCGTAGGGTTAAGACTAATAGTGAATGCTTGGTATTAATTCTCATAACACACATTGCCTTACGCTTGTTCTCCTTAGTGTCTTTTGATTTCAGGATCAACATGTCAAACTCTCAAGTAGCACCGACACACAGACAATGGCCTTGGTCTTCATGGAGAGAACAAAAACATAGCCGCCCCAGGAAAAGGAGTACCTCCAGTCAACTCCGATGGACCGCCGTCCATAGACCTAGTCGATGTCAGCTCACATATTGCCATTAATGGGAATTTGGGCATTGACCCTAAAAATAGCATCTGCAGAGACGCTCGAGCAATCGATCAGAGCGCACAGAGCGGCGAAGATGGCGGAATTAGCCTTCGAATGATATTCGAGATGTTGCAGACTCAACAAGCTACAGTAGCACAACTCCAAAATCAGAATGGTGCACCAAGAATGATCGAGCTCGAGCCATCACTTGAAGTTGTTCACGGAGCCGAAACGGTGCCAAAGAGATCGAATGAAGGAGAATCGGAGACTAATCCCGCTATCATAAAAATTCTCAAGGAACTGATGAAGTGGATCGAGACAGGGGAAAAGAAGATCGAGGAAACTGAAAAGAATGAGGAGACTTATAACTCCAGAGTCGACCAAATCATAGAGGCACCACCAGTATTGAAAGGACTTGATGCCAAAAGTTTGTCCAAAAAACATTCCCCAAGTGCGGCTCCGAAGCCAATCCTGAAGAAGTTCCGTATGCTCGAGATTCCGAAGTATAACGGAATGACAGATCCAAGCAAACACGTCACCTCTTATACATTCCCCATTAAGGGAAATGACTTGGAAGATGATGAGACAAAATCCGTGTTGCTGAAGAAATTCGGAGAAACTCTATCAAAGGGTGCTATGATATGGTATCATAATTTGCCACCTAACTCTATTGATTCATTTGCTATGCTTGCAGATTCCTTTCTAAAGGCGCACTCCGGAGCCATTAAGGTTGCAACTAGAAAGTCGGACCTATTCAAGGTAAGGCAAAAAGACAACGAGATGCTCAGGGAATTCGTATCTCGATTTCAAATGGAACGGATGGATTTGACAATCACCGATGATTGGGCAGTTCAAGCCTTCACTCAAGGTATCAACGAACGGAGTTCCATAGTTTCTCAACAATTAAAGCAGAATTTGATTGAATATCCAGCTGTCACTTGGCCCCTATGTACATAATCGAGAACAGCCAAAGATTAGGGCCGAAGACGATCAACTGGGGGCTCCAATTGGTTCGATTTATCCCAACAAGCCTGTGGACAGAGTTAAAAAGGACATCGATCGGGAACCACGATCGAACAGAGACTGATATCAGCCATACGAGAGAGATCGGAGAAATAGCAGGTCTGCACATAACCCCGTTCGGAATGATAGAAGGAATGATTGAGGAAAAAGCTCTCGAGGGCTCATGAGAAAAAGTGGTTTCGATAAGGATGTCGGGTCCAAAGAAGCACCTCGACTTTCAGAATATAACTTCAGCGTAGATGCTTCCGCCATAGTATCAGCCATTCGGCGTATCAAAGATACCAGGTGGCCTCGACCTCTGCAGACCAATCCGGCCCAGAGAAACCCAAATCAAATATGCAAGTATCATGGTACCCATGGGCACAAAATAGAAGATTGCAGACAACTAAGGGAGGAAGTAGGCCGGTTGTTCAAAGAAGGGCACCTTCGAGAATTCTTAAGTGATCCGGTCCAGAACCACTTCAAAAATAGAGATTCAAACAGATAGAACGAGCAGGAAGAGCCATAGCATGTGATTCACATGATCGCTGGAGGAGTCGATGTTCCTCAAGGACCGTTAATTAAACGCACCAAGGTGACGATCACAAGGGAAAAGCAAACTCAGGACTACATACCAGAAAAAACCTTGTCTTTCAACAACGAGGATGTAGAAGGGATCGAACAGCCTCACAACAACGCACTGGTAATATCTATCCTTATGAATAAAATTCAAGTCAAACGTGTGTTGATTGATCCAGGTAGCTCGGCAAACATTATTTGATCAAGGGTCGTAGAACAACTCGGCCTCCAAGATCAAATTGTGCCCACATATCGAGTACTTAACGGCTTTAACATGGCAAGTGAAACCACCAAAGGGGAAATCACTTTGCCAGTAAATGTGGCTGGGACCACCCAAGAAACGAAGTTCCATATGATCGAAGGTGACAAGAGGTACAACGCACTGCTTGGAAGGCCTTGGATCCATAACATGAGGGCAGTGCTCTCGACCCTTCATCATGTCCTAAAGTTCCCAACATCGAAAGGAGTCAAAACGGTGTACGGTGAATAGCAAAGGGATCGGAGTCGAAGGGAAAGCAGGAAGTCAAATAGCAACCACAGTCACCGGTCTCGGCCCGATCGGAGGAACAGGAAACTATCGAGGACGATGATTATATGATACCTCGAACCTTCATAATCCCCGATGATTCTAACGCAACAAAGTCGACGATCGAAGAGCTGGAACAAATCATACTGATCGAGCATCTGCCCGATAGAAAGGTATACCTGGGCACGGGGTTAACTCCTGAGTTCAAGAAAAAACTTATTCAACTCCTTTTAGATAACATAGATTGCTTTGCTTGGTCCCATCTCAATATGATAGGGATCCCACCAGAGATCACCACTCATCGACTAAGCTTGGACCCGAAGTTCCGTCCAGTAAAGCAAAAGAGAAGGCCGCAGTCCGAGGTTAGGCATACATTCATCAAGGACGAGTTAACCAAACTTCTCAAAATAGGATCCATTCGGGAAGTATAATATCCCTAATGGTTAGCGAACGTAGTGGTAGTCCCTAAGAAGGGAAATAAACATAGAATGTGCATAGAAACTTGAACAAGGCCTGCCCTAAGGATTCTTTTCCTTTGCCGAACAACGATCGCATGATCGATGCCACGGACGGCCACGAGATTCTCGGTTTTCTCGATGCCTACTCCGAGTACAATCAAATACAGATGAACTTAGAGGACCAGGAAAAGACTTTGTTTATCACTAAATACGACACCTATTGCTATAACATAATGCCGTTCGGACAAAAAAATGCTGGTGCAACTTATCAACGCCTAGTAAATCAAATGTTCGAAGAACAAATAGGGAAATCTATGGAAGTTTATATTGATGACATGCTAGTCAAGTCCCTACGAGCAGAGGACTATTTCACACATTTGAAGGAGACTTTCGATATACTAAGGAGGTACAACATGAAGCTCAACCCAGAAAAGTGTGCATTCGGGGTTGCCTCGGGCAAGTTTCTCGGCTTCATGGTGTCCAATCGGGGGATCAAGATCAACCCCGATAAAATCACATCTATCGAGGATATCAAAGTTGTAGATAATGTGAAGGTCGTGCACGGGCTGACTGGGCGCATAGCCGCCCTAGTGCGATTCATCTCGAGGTCCTCAGATAGAAGTCATCGGTTCTTCTTACTACTTAAGAAGAAGAGCAATTTGGCATGGACCCCGGAATGCCAACAAGCCATAGAAGAACTAAAACGATACTTGTCAAGCCCTCCAGTGCTTCACACCCCAAAAGCGGACGAGCAACTCTACTTATACTTGGCGGTCTCGGAAATAGCTGTAAGTGGTATCCTAGTACGAGAAGAACAAGATACGCAATTCCCTGTTTACAATGTTAGTCGGACCTTAGGCGAGGCTGAAACTAGGTATCCTCACTTAGCAAAATTAGTGCTTGCTTTAATAGGCGCCTCTAGGAAATTAAAACCGTACATCCAATGTCACCCAATATGTGTTGTAACTACCTATCCCCTTCGAAATGTTTTGCATAAACCCAAACTTTCGGGTCGATTGACCAAATGGGCCGTAGAACTCATCGAGTACGATATTGAGTATCAACCCCGAACAGCCATCAAGTCTCAAATCTTGGCAAACTTTGTGGCTGACTTCACGACAGACCTCGTACCCGATGTCGAAAAGGAACTGTTATTAAAATCGAATACATCATCGGGCGTATGGACCCTCTTCACGGACGGTGCTTCTAACGTGAAAGGGTCCGGGCTGGGAATCATTTGAAGCCGCCTACGGGTAACATAACTAGACAATCTATCAAAACTTCAAAGTTAACTAACAATGAGGTCGAGTATGAGGCTATGATTGCAGGTCTCGAGCTGGCTAAAAGTTTAGGAGCAGAGGTGATCAAGGCCAAATGTGATTCCTTACTTGTGGTAAACCAAGTCAACAGAACCTTCAAGGTCCGAGAAGATCGAATGCAGAGGTACTTGAACAAGCAACAGGTAATTTTACACCGATTTAAGGAGTGAACCTTACAACACATACCTCGAGAGCAAAACAGCAAGGCCGATGCCCTTGCAAACTTGGGGTCGTCGGTTGAAGATGACGAGCTTAACTCAGGGTCTATCGTACAACTCTTGAGATCAGTAATCAAAGAGGTCCACGCCGAAATAAACTCTACAAGTTTGACTTGGGATTGGAGAAACAAGTACATTGAATATTTAAAGAACGGAAAGCTCTCATAAGATCCCAAGGAGTCGAGGACTCTACGCACTAAGGCAGCATAGTTCACTTTGGCCAAAGATGGAACGCTATTCAGGAGGATGTTCGATGGACCATTAGCGATATGTTTGGGGCCAGGACACACCGACTACGTCCTACCGGAAATTCACAAAGGCACTAGTGGGAACCACTCCGGTGCCGAGTCACTGGTCCACAAAGTTATCAGAGCAGAGTACTATTGTGATGATATGGAAAAGGATACAAAAAAGATCATTAGAAGGTGCGATAAATGTCAGAGGTATGCACCGATGATTCACCATCCCGGAGAGCAGCTCCACTCGGTGTTATCCCCATGGCCGATGCTTTGAGTCACCGAGCAGAGAGCTTGAGGAGATTGGCTTATCTGCCAGAAGCACAGAGGCCCATGGTGTTAGATGTTCAGGCCTTAGCCAGCCAGTTTGTGAGATTGGATATTTCTGAGCCTAATCGAGTATTGGCTTGTGTGGTCTCCTGGTCATCTTTTTATGATCGTATCAGGGAGAGTCAGTATAATGACCCCTATCTACTTGTCCTTAAAGACACGGTTCAGCACGGTGATGCTAAGGAGGTCACTATCGAGGATGATGCTGCATTGAGGATGCAGGGTAGGCTATGTGTGCCAAATGGTGATGGCTTGCATGAGTTAATTCTTTAGGAGGCTCACAGCTCGCGGTACTCTATTCATCTGGGTGCCGCGAAGATGTATCAGGACTTGAGGCAGCATTATTGGTGGCGTAGTGTCACGATCCTAAACCCAGACTCGGTCGTAATGGAGCCTCTCATGAAGACAAGGCCACCCGACACAAACCCCAAGTTTAATTAACAGATATAATGATTCATAATCAAGTCATTGCTAATGATAATCCAAAAACAAAGTGAAATATATCAACTGTAGAAACAAAACACAGCCCGACATCGGGGTGTCACCAGTCATGAGCATCTAAAAACCGTTGAAGAATTTGAAAAAGACAACATAGTCTATTACGAAACTAGGACAACAAAATAAAAGTAGGAAGGAGAAGAGCTGGGCTGCGAACGCCGAGCAGCTACCTAGTCAACTCCAAATAAGTCTGCTGGAAGCAAATCAACCCTCGCTAGCGTGACCTGAGACTCCTGAATCTGTACACAGAGGTGCAGGGAGTAATGTGAGTACGCGAACTCAGTAAGTAATAAAAGTAAAGGCAGCTGAGCGATAAGAAAACGCGCAAATACACAGCAAAACGCTACAGCGAGGCAGTGTAAAACCAGCACAATGCAGTAAACAGTAAAAACTCATAAAAACTTCTTCTTTCAGTAACACCATTTTTAAAACATCTTTTAGCAGTTCAAACGAGTGATTGAAAACCAGTATGAAATATAGAAACAACAAACAGCCTATCGGGCAAAAATACCAATAGAACCAGCCCCTCGGGCTATCTCACAATCACTCGTATCCGACCCTCGGGAAACAACATGGAATAACATCAGCCCCTCGGGCTATATCACATCACAAAATGGATACCTGCGCTCACTAGGGTGTACGGAATTCGGGAGGGGCCTCTTACGGCCCAAGCGTAATAATAAGCCATCTCGTGGCATAATCAACAGGCTCTCGGCCTCATATATATCACAAGCTACCTCGTGGCATAATAAATCTGGCCCTCGGCCTCTCATATATCACAATCAGTACCACATGTTGCGGCGTCCAGCCCGATCCCATAGTATCCTCACAACACAGGCCCTCGGCCTTAATCAGTCAGAATCTCATAAGCCACACGGGCAACAGTAAAACATAATGTTCTGCCAAAAAATAGTATTTAAAATATCAAAAATGAGTAAAGATGGCTAAGTTGTGGAAACAGTAGAATATAACATGACTGAAAACAAATTCTAAGTCAAAATAGTGAGGAATAGCAGAAAAATCCCGGCACGAGGCCCAAGTATGGCATTCAGCCCAAAACATGATGATAGAAAATAGTTTTCAATCAAATACGAAATTAAACAGACATACGGGACGGACTAAGTCACAATCCCCAACGGCGCACGACCCCACGCTCGTCATCCAGCGTGTGCATCACCTCAAAGTAGCACAACGATGTGAATTCTGAGGTTTCATACCCTCAGAACAACATTTACAATCATTACTTACCTCTATTCGATCCAATCTCTAGCCTGCGACGCCTTTGTCTCTCGTCTCTGCCTCAACTCGCGTAGAATCTAACCAAAATCAGAATCATGACGTCAAAATATGCTAAGGGAACGAAGCCCATGCGAAAATAATCAAATTACGACACAAATCCCGAAATTAACCAAACCCGACCCCCGGGCCCACGTCTCGGAATCCAAAAAAACTAGCATCAATGGAACCCTCATCTTCCCACGAATTAGTGCATATCAAATGCTTCAAAATCCGACCACAAATGGCCCCTCAAATCCCTAGATTTAGGTCTCCAATTCCCATGCCCTAACTTCAAATTTTCATGTTTATTTTCCACAATTTCCATGATTAATTAGGTAGAAATCACATTAGGATTGAGTATTAAGTCCATAAATCTTACCTCAAGTATTCTTCCTTGATTTCCTCTTCAATCCTCTTCAAAAAGCTCTAAAAACGCACAAAAATGGTGGAACTTAGGCTAAAAGTCGCGGATATGGCCTTTTAAAACATTCTGCCCAGCTGATCAAAATCCTTTTTCGCGAACGCGGTCAACACCTTGCGTTCGCGAAGCACAAACTTAAATTGACCAGAATTCCTCTTACGCGAACGCGACCACCCCTCGCGAACGTGATGCCTCAACAACTCAAACCATCGCGAACGCGTCTGCTCTCTCGCGAACGCGATGCTTCCTGACTCCAACCCTTCGAAAACGCGGGACCTCCCTCGCAAACGCGAAGGCGAAATCTCTAGCCTCGCATCCTAACCCTCGTGAACGCGAGGGCCCACTCGCGAACGCGAAGGCCAAAAGTCTGCAACACTCACAGCAGATTTTCTGCAATTTTTCTCAACTTGAAATTATCCGTTTAACCATCCGAAACTCACCCGAGGCCCTCGAGACCTCAACCAAACATGCCAACCTATCCTATTACATCATTCATACTTGTTCCAACCTTCGGAACGCTCAAAACAACGTCAAAACACAAAATTTGCATCGGATTCAAGCCTAAGAATTCTAAAAACTTCCAAATTCCTCTTTCGATCAAAAAGTCTATCAAACCACATCCGAATGACCTGAAATTTTGCACACACATCCCAAATGACACAACAAACCTACTGCAACTTCCGGAATCCCATTCCGACCCCTATATCAAAATCTCACCTATCAACCGGAAAATGCCAAAAATTCAAATTTCGCCAATTCAAGCCTAAATCTACTCTGGACCTCCAAAACACATTCTGATCACGCTCCTAAGTTCCAAATAACCTCCCAAAGCTATCCGAATCATCGGAATTCACATCCGAGCCCTATTCCGCATAAGTCAACATCTAGTTGACTTTTCCAACTTAAGCTTTCTTAAAAGGGACTAAGTGTCTCAAACCTTACCAAAACCTCTCCGAACCCGAGCCAACCAACTCGATAACACATAATACAGCTGAACAAGACAACAAGAAGCAGGAATGGGGGAAACGGGGTGGTAACTCATGAAACGACCGACATGGTCGTTACATCCTCCCCCTCTTAAACAAACATTCGTCCTCGAACGAGTCAAGAAACATACCTGAAGCCTCGAATAGGTAAGGATATCTGCTCCGCATCTCCTGCTCGGTCTCCCAGGTAGCCTCCTCCACGGGTCGACCTCTTCACTGCACTTTCACTGAAGCTATATCCTTTGACCTCAACTTTCGAACCTGTCGCTCCAAAATAGCTACTGGCTCCACATCATATGTCAAATCATCATCTAACTGAACCGTGTTGACATGAGACGGATCCCCAATATACTTCCGGAGCATAGAAACATGAAATACCGGATGCACACTCGACAAGCTGGGTGGCAAAGCAAGCACACTCGACAAGATGGGTTACAACCGCTCTGAAGAATAGGTAGTACTCACAGGAATGAAGTGCGCGGACTTGGTCAGCCGATCCACAATAACCCAAATAGCATCGAACTTCTTCAAGGTCCGTGGGAGCCCGACTACAAAGTCCATGGTGATCCGCTCCCACTTCCACTCTGGGATATCCGTCCGCTGAAGCAAGCCACCCGATCTCTGATGCTCATACTTCACCTGCTGACAATTGAGACACCGAGATACAAACCCCACAATGTCCTTCTTCATTCTCCTCTCCCAATAATGTTGTCTCAGATCCTGATACATCTTTGCGGTACCTGGATGAATAGAATATCGTGAGCTATGAGCCTCCTCTAGAATCAACTCACGAAGACCATCCACATTGGGCACGCATATCCGGCCCTGCATCCTCAATACCCCATCATCACCAATGGTCACATCTCTGGCATCATCATGCTGAAACCTGTCCTTAAGGACAAGCAAATGGGGATCATCATACTGGCGCTCTCTGATGCGATCGTTTAAAGAAGACCGAGAAATCACACTAGCTAATACCCGACTGGGCTCCGAAATATCCAACCTCACGAACCGATTGGCCAAGGCCTGAACATCAACTGCAAGAGGTCTCTCCTCAACTGGAATATATGCCAAACTCCCCATACTCACCGCCTTCCGGCTCAAAGCATCGGCCACCACTTTGGCCTTCCCCGGATGATACAAGATAGTAATATCATAATCCTTTAGCAGCTCCAACCATCTCCGCTGCCTCAAATTGAGATCCTTCTGCTTGAACAAGTGTTGGAGGCTAAGATGATCAGTAAATACCTCGCAAGACACACCATACAGATAATGCCTCCAAATCTTTAACGCATGAACAATGGCATCCAACTCCAAATGATGAACGGGGTAGTTCTTCTTATGGTTCTTTAATTGACGAGAAGCATAAGCAATAACTCTACCCACTGCATCAATACATACCTAATACCTACGCTCGAAGCATCACAATACACCGTGTATGAACCTGAATCTGATGGCAACACTAATACTGGAGCTGTGGTCAAGGCAGTCTTGAGCTTCTGAAAGCTCTCCTCACACTCATCAGACCACTGAAATGGAGCACCCTTTCTGAGTCGACTTGGTCAAGAGCGATGCAATAGATGAAAATCCCTGAACAAACCGGCAGTAATAACCCGCCAAACCAAGGAAGCTGCGAATCTCTGTGGCTATGGACGGTTTGGGCCAACTCTGAACCGCCTCTATCTTCTTCGGATCAACCTGAATACCCTCGTTGGACACCACATGCCCCAAGAAAGCCACTGAACTCAGCCAAAACTCACATTTGGAGAACTTTGCATAAAGATTCTCCTCTCTCAATCTCTGCAACACCACTCTCAAATGCTCCACGTGCTCCTCCTGACTGCGCGAGTATACCAGAATATCATCAATGAAAACATTAACGAACGAGTCGAGATAAGGCTGGAACACACTGTTCATCAATTGCATGAATGCTACTGTGGCATTGGTCAGCCCAAAAGACATCATAAGGAACTCATAGTGACCATATCAGGTCCTGAATGCTTTCTTGAGAATATCCGACTCCCTGATCTTTAGCTGGTGGTACCCTGAGCGAAGTTCAATCTTGGAGAACACCCTTGCTACCTGAAGCTGGTCGAACAAATCATCGATACGAGGCAAAGGGTACTTGTTCTTGATTGTTACTTTGTTCAACTGCCTGTAATCATTGCACATCCTCATCGTGCCATCCTTCTTCTTCACAATAGAACAAGTGCACCCCAAGGTGACATACTAGGCCGGATAAACTCCTTATCAAGGAGATCCTGAAGCTGCTCCTTTAACTCCTTCAACTCTGTTGGTGCCATACGATACGGTGGAATAGAAATGAGCTGAGTGCCCGGCACCAAATCAATACCAAAATCGATATCGCTGTCCGGTGGCATGCTCGACAGGTCTGCAGGAAACACATCTAGAAAATCACTCACAACTGGGACAGAATCAATGCTGGGAGTCTCTGCACTGACATCCCTCACAAATGCTAAGTATGAAAGACAACCTTTCCAACCATGCGCTGGGCCTTCAAGAATGAGATTACCCTGCTGAGAACATAATCAGACACACCTCGCCACTCAATCCGTGGCACACCAGGCACAGCCAACGTCACTGTCTTGGCATGACAGTCCATAATAGCCCGGCACGGATATAACCAATCCATGCCAAATACCACATAGAAGTCTACCATACATAACAACATAAGATCCACTCGGGTCTCCAGACCACCAATAGACACAACACACGACCAATATACTCGGTCTACCACAAGAGTGTCGCCCACCGGAGTAGAAACATGAACAGAAGAAACGAGAGAATTGCAAGGCATATCCAAATAATGGGCAAAGTAAGATGACACATAAGAGAAAGTAGAACAAGGGTCAAATAACACAGAGGCATCTCCGCCGCAGACTGAGATAATACCTGTAATCACCGCATCTGAAACCACTGCGTCAGGCCTAGCTTGAAGTGCATAGAAACGGGCCTGACCACTACCGGATCAACCTCCCCCTCTTGGGCGACCCCTAGATGACTGTCCTCCACCCCTAGCTGGCTGGGTAGATGGTGAAGTAACTGGTGCCGAAGCCGATGGATGACTCCTCTGCTGAGATGAACCCCCTATGCGATGAGGACACTGCCTCCACATATGTCCCAACTCTCCACACTCATACCAACTCCCTGGTGCCGGAGACGCGGAGACGGGGACTGAAGAGGACCCCTAGCACCCAAATGACTAGCAGATGCACCTGGTGCAGAAGAGTCCTGAACTGATGGAGCACGGGACGAACCCTAGGCTGGAAGGGCACTGAGTAAGGAATGACCCTGCTGAGAACCGTGTGAACCATGGCCCGATGATGCCCCACGATAACCTGGGCGAGCTGAGTGAGCATGCCGGAATGGGCGGCCTCTACCGTGCTGAAACTGACCCCTCGAAGGAGCACCCCCAAAACTACCATGTCCTCGAGGCCTCTTGGCCTCCCTCTCTTCGAGCTTTTGGCGACGAACTGCCTCAATCTCACGAGCGATATCAAAAACCTCCTCAAACGTAGCACCTGACACCTGTTGATACCCAATTTTTTCCTAAATATTTTTTATACCCAAAATACTTTGTGTGCATATATGAGCACACACAAGAGTTTTGGTACTTTACCAAATTTTTAATGATTTTTAAAACCAATTTATTGCCTATTTTTATACCATAAAATCCAATAATTATTCCTAAAGTTATCGTTTTGGTGGACAACCTATTTTTTTATATTTACACCAAAATATGGCTAACATGATTTTTGCATATTTTTTACAAATTTATTTAGTATTTTTTAAAATTAAATTGCACATAATTGCAATATTAGCCCCTTTTAAGATTTAATTGTAATTATATTTATAAAATTGGCCTCAGTATTTTTAATTTGATAATTATGTATTATTAATCATTTTAGCACGTTTGATTTACTTCCAGAAATTATTTTGCTATTTTTTATAAATTAAACAAGGGAAAAGTGGCTATTTAAAAGTTAGCCCTTTTTGCATTTCAATTTTTACCGGAACTGGGCCCCAATCTCAGCCCCAAATTGAACCCAATTCCCTAACCCAATTTCCTAATCCACCCGACCCAACACCCAATCACCCGAACCGGCCCGTGTCCCTTTTAATCTGAGCCGTTGATCATTTTGATCAACGGCCCAGGCTCCCCCTTACCATTTTTAATTCTAAACGATCCCCCAAACCCTCCCCATTTTCTCAAAGACCGCCGCCTCTTATCCCTCATCTCTCTCAAACGCTCTCACCCACCTGAAACCCTAATAGCCGCCTACCCCCTCTTCGACCTCAAATCACCGGAATCCATGGCTAATCTTACCATGGACGATCTCTACTCACCACCTACTGCTCCCACACGCCTGCTCACTGAAGATTCGAGGCTAGACCTCAAGGGTCATCATCCAGACCTTGGTCGATTCGAGATTCTTTGGCCGTTTCCGGCCTTGCTCCGGCGTATCTTGGCCTCTTGAGCCTGGATTCGACCTTATCAACTCAGATCCATTCTCGTGACTTCCAAGCCTTTCTCGTCCTTTAGGGTTCTCAGAAGCCCTAGCCTATCCGAGGTTCCTTTCCGTTTATTCTTTTAGATCCGTGCTAGATCTACGTTGTTGGTAACATTTTAGAGTTTTTCCCCAAATTCCCTTTTTCAAAACTGTTCAAATCAATTTTAGGGTTTTCTGAAAATGGCTCCTAAAATGTTTTCTGATTCTTTTACTCTCCCTTGTGTGTGTTTATGCTCGTTGTTTTATTTCCTATTATGTTCGAGGCTGTTCTCTTGTTTCTTACCGGATTTCTACAGAGATTCTTTTACATTCTGTGTTCAGATTCTAGCCTAGGTTGTTGACTTGCTTTTTGCTATATGTGTTCAGGCTCATGCTTTAATTTTGTTTCCAAAGTTCCGCTGATCATATTCTTGCCTACCTTTGTCTTAACGCTCGTGGTTTTCTCTTGTTTCTGGTTGTGCATGTCTGCATATCTCTGTGACCTTTTATGACATTCTAGAACTTGCATGTCAGGAATCTTGGTTTCTTTTGAGGTTTCTGAATGTTATAAGGTTATCTGCTATGTGTTTTGTCTGGTTCTCATCTCTAAATTGGTTTAACCTCGCATGCCTAATGTTTGTGCGCTCTTTATACACGCTGAATGTCCCTCTAAAATAACCATAGATTCGGTACTAATTTCAGACTTACTTGTGTAAGCATGATTGATTCTTTCCTTGTTTTATTTGAAAACTCTTTTTAACCTTTCGATTCCCCTATTTCTGACTTGGTTCAGGGGAAATTTTGAATCCCCGATTCCCTGATTTACTACGTACCAATTGATTTACTTTGTCCTTGCCTTATTTACTTGACCGTGTATTTCAAAATTTTCTTTCCTTAATTAAAACCCCTATGTATTTACCCCTTATTTGTATGTTATACACAATATGCTTACTTGATCTCCTTCCTTAAAAAAACTCTTGCCCTTTACCGTTCAAATTTGAATTCCTCAATTAAAGGGATTTTCCGCTACTGATTGATTCTAATTGATACATGGTTATTTTCTTACCTTGTTCCCTGCCTGATTTCAAACTATAAATACTCTCCTTCCTTCTCTTTGAGACACACGAACACAGAACTCAATCTGAGTTCACAAATCACTCTCACTTAAAAACTCTCTCTCTTTTACTTGTGCTCCTGTGGACTTTGTTTACTCTACTTTCTCCTGCACTCTTTTGCTTCTCTACTGGTATGTCTCAGTTAGTTTACATGTCTCCACCACAATGTGTTTACTTCTGCCCACTTCTGTCCAATTCTTTTAGTTGACATTTGTTTCTAGCATATTGTAACATGTTCCCCCTTTCCTTTGTAATTCAGTATTTAAATTATGTATGCATCCTGTCAGTTGCTTGTCATGAATTTGATACTTTATGAATCCCAAACCCTCATACCCCTTTATATGTGAGTTATGGTTAAGGGCATGACAACACTCTAATATTGTTGTCCATGATTCTGGATTGGATTCTTTGAATCCCAAACTCAATCAGTTCCCATTCCCTTTCCCCCTTTATGTGTTTTTGAGCTTTAGACTTGGGTCTGGCAGTGTCCTAATCACTGTCCAGACTCTGATCTGACCTTCAAGGGTCTGCTCTTAATGTGTTTGACCAAGCAGGTGATCAGGGGTGTGCCAGCCTACTTTGTGGCTAGGTATGACCACAACCTGTCATGGCTCCCCAATCCCCCTTTCACTTTGCACTTACTCTTATCTATTAAGTTCTGCCCCTCTCTTGCAAGCCATGCTTTGGGACCCCCTGAGCTCCCTCTGAACTTGGATGCCTGAGAGCTGGCTCTTCCACACTGCACTGTTTCTATTCTAATGGTATCTTGGGTGTAAGCAATGCCGGGAATCCCTGAGATTCCTTGGAACTTTGAAACACCCTGGGTAAAGAGAAGGCTTTGGAAATCTGGATCTCGGGAGTGGCTCAATCGCATATTATTAGATATTAAGGTTGAATTAGGCTGCTCGGATCTAGCTGTTATCCTCTAATGTATTTTTTCTACATTCTGTAATAACTTGTATAAACTCGGGGAGTATAGTAAAGCGATGTGGGAGGGGTCTTTACTTTCTTGCATCAAAAGGGTAGAAATCATGATCTTAGGACTTTATTATTTAACCATCTAGAGATCCTGCCTATAGGACCGTTTTAATCACATAGAAAGCATGTCTATAGGACTTAACACTCACTTTCTGCAATTATGCATATAGAAATCCTGCATATAGGAGTTAATTTTCTGCAAATTTATAGGTGTCATGCCTATAGGATGTGCATACGCATGACATTAGGCAAACTTTAGGTTTAATAAACAAGCATCCGTCCACAAGTTTATTAACAAGTTCGGTAATCAATAACTTGTAGATATCATGTCCATAGGAGCTTCTTTTGAACCAAACTCGCTTAGCCTGTCTAACAGCAGTAGCAATTGATTAGCCGTTTCTTATACGCCTAAGTCAGTACATGTTTTCCAAAACGTAGTCTCTAATAAAACTTGTTTCAAATCAGTGTATACTTTTCCCTAAAATCTATTTCTTTAACTGGCATATCTTTTCTGAAACTCCTTCTTTCTAATATTCTGCCTAAACGTGTTTTCCAACTCAATTCTTGTCTTTTGAACTCGTCGTTTTAAATCAGTTCTGCAACTCACTCTTTTCTTTAGATAACTCTGTCCCTTCTGGAATTTTCAAAACTTTTTTTTTGTGTTTAACTACAATTAGGCAGTTTGTTTTCCCTTTTGAACTAGTTTCTAAACATCTGCAGCATACCCTTTTTCTTCAAGACTCTTCTGCATGATCATCTTCTAAAATCAGTACTTTCTTAAATGAACTCGCGACTAATTCAGTGCCTTAATCTCTGATAACTGTATCCGAGTTGCCTAATGCAGACTTTCTGTCCAAATATATGTGTTGAACCTGTCCGCTCACTGCTTAATTTTAATCTAAGACCAAATCAATATCTGTCAAGGCATGCTAAACTATATGATTATTTGATTTCTGGGGTTTATTTGAGCTTTATTTGCTTGTTTATTCTTCCTTTTATTTGATACTTGTTTTGAATGTCGAGCTAGAATTTTATCCTTTAAACTCCACAAAGGCCTCCATCCCTTTCTTTCCTTTTAGGATTAGAAGTCCTAATACCCCGGAACTGATAGGATTGGGACGGGTAGTAGTATGCGATAAGTAAACGATACCGTTTCGCACTTTAATACCTTAACGGGGTGGGAAGGGTAGACATGGAGATGATGATTACACGATAACACTATGTGTTCAATTGGGTACCAGTGTTGTGCGAATGATCCATGTAATGTATAAACCTAGGACTCCCCTCTCCTTTTATTAGTTTAACAATTTTTTTTTTAGAACTTTAAAAGTTGCTGCACTTTCAACTTCTGTTTCTCACACGATTTTTGGTTTGCTTGCACTAATTGCTTGACTTCTTCCCTCTACTTGCACATTTCTTTTACAACTAAACTGCTCCCTTTCTGAATTTCAGCACTTCTTTTAACCTTTTGCTTCCTGTTATACTTGTTAGTTTATTCGCATTTGCACTTAAAGTCACAATTGTAGCATGGCCGGGAACCACACTAGTGGATCTTGAGGGGTGCCTAACACCTTCCCCTCGAGATAATTTCAAGCCTTTACCCAAAACTCTGGTCTACATCTTTAATTCTTCTAAAAGTGTCCTAATGCACTATAATCATTAGGTGGCGACTCTCCAAACTCCAAAAACCCAATTCCCAAACGGGATAAGAGTTGTCTTCCCGAATGTCGTGAACCCGATTCCGCGAGGAAAAGGGGGGCGTCGACAAAACCCTCTCCCTAGTCATGAGAATCCGAAGCTGATATGTGAGGCCATCAACAAACCTCCTGATCCTCTCTCTCTCCATAGCAACCAGCCAAATAGCATGACGAGCTACCTCTGAGAATCTCATCTCGTACTGTGTAATAGTCATATCCCCCTATCGCAACTGCTCGAACTGCTTACGCAGCTCCTCCATACGGGACTGTGGAACATACTTCTCCAAAAAGAGAGCGGAGAACTGTTGCCAAGTAAGCATATGCCTCCCACCAAGTGAAGGCAGCTCCCGTAAATTGAAAATTCGTGAATGCGACCCCGTTGGTCTCTAGAATACCTGCGGTGCGAAGAATCCTCTAACATCTATCCAAGAAACCCTGGCATCCTCGCCCTCTACACCACTGAAAGTAGGAGGCTGGAGTCTGCCAAACCTCTCCAATCTCCACTGCTCGTCCTCTGGCATAACTGGAGCTACGTAACCCTGTGCAGCTACCACCGGCTGGCTAATGATGCCTCCGGTGTCTGCAATCCTTGAACAGCCTTATCGGGTGTGCGGGCGGCGGGAGTCTGAGTACTTCCCCTGGCTTGAGCAGTGGCTGTGGCAGTAGAAACTATGACCGCCTGAGCAAGACTCGTACACACGGTCAAGATCTAGGCCAAGGTCTCCTGAAGACCTGGAATCACAATGGGCACAGCTGGTGCTGTTGGAGCGCCCACAACTAGGACCTGTTCCTAAACAGGGGCGGCTGGTGGATCTATAAGTGCTGCCCCAGCTGCTGTGCGGGCAACACCTCTGCCCTTACCACGGCCTCGATCGCGTCCTCGGCCTCTAGTGGCCCCAGCTGGTTGTACTGGTGGTTGTCCATCCTGTCTGGTCGCTCGTGTCCTTACCATCTGTGAGAGAATAGAATAACAGAAGTTTAGTAATCGGATCAACAGATTCGCACGACAAGAATTTCAAGAATATGAAGTTTTCCTAAAGGTTCTGCAGCCTCCCGAGGATAAATACAAACGTCTCCGTACCGATCCACGAGACTCTACTAAACCTGCTCATGACTCGTGAGACCTATGTAACCTAGGCTCTGATACCAACTATTCACGACCCTAAACCCAGACCCGGCCGTAATGGCGCCTCTCGTGAAGACAAGGCCAGCCGACAGAAACCCAAAGTTTAATTATCAGATATAATGATTCATAATCAAGTCATTAATAATGATAATCCAAAAACAAAGTGAAATATATCAACTGCGGAAACAAAACATAGCCCGACATCGGGGTGTCACAAGTCATCAGCATCTAAAATCCGTCTAAGAGTTTGAAAAAGACAACATAGTCTATTACGAAACTAGGGAAACAAAATAAAAGTAGAAGGAGAAGCACTAGGCTGCGAACACCAAGCAGCTACCTAGTCAACTCCAAATAAGCATGCTGGAAGCAAATCAACCCTCGCTAGCGTGACCTAAGACTCCTGAATCTGCACACAGAGGTGTAGGGAGAAAGGTGAGTATGCCAACTTAGTAAGTAAGAAAAGTAAAGGCAGCTGAGCGATAAGAAAACACGCAAATACACATCAATATGCTACAGCGAGGCAGTGTAAAACCAGCACAATGCAGTAAACAGTAAAAACTGATAAAAACATCTTAATTCAGTAAAACCATTTTAAAAACATCTTTTAGCAGTTCAAACGAGTGAATGAAAACCAGTATGAAATATAGAAACAACAAACAGCCCCTCGGCCAAAAATACCAATAGAACCAGCCGCTCGGGCTATCTCACAATCACTCGTATCAGCCCCTCGGGCAACAACATGGAACAACATCAGCCCCTCGGGCTATATCACATCACAAACTGGGTACCCGCACTCACTGGGGGTGTACAGACTCCAGGAGGGGCCCCTTACGGCCCAAGCGCAATAATAAGCCAACTCGTGGCATAATCAACAGGCTCTCGGACTCATATATATCACAAGCCACCTCATGGCATATTAAATTTGGCCCTCGGCCTCTCATATATCACAATCAGTACCACATGCTGCGGCATGCAGCCCGATCCCATAGTATCCTCACAACACAGGCCCTCGGCCTTAATCAGTCAGAATCTTACAAGCTACACGGGCAACAGTTAAACATGATGCTCTGCCCAAAAATAGTATTTAAAATATCAAAAACGAATAAAGATGGCTGAGTTGTGGAAACAGTAGAATATAACATGACTGAATACAAATGCTAAGTCAAAATAGTGAGGAATAGCAGAAAAATCCTGGCACGAGGCCCAAGTATGGCATTCAGCCCAAAACATGATGATAGCAAACAGTTTTCAATCAAATACGCAATTAAACAGACATACGGGACAAACTAAATCATAATCCCCAACGGTGCACGACCCCACGCTCGTCATCCAGCGTGTGCGTCACCTCAAAGTAGCACAACGATGTGAATTCCGGGGTTTCATACACTTAGAACAACATTTACAATCATTATTTACCTCTATCCGGTCCAATCTCTAGCCTGCGACGCCTTTGCCTCTCGTCTCGGCCTCAACTGGTGTCGAATCTAACCAAAATCAGAATCATGACGTCAAAATATGCTAAGGGAACGAAGCCCATGTGAAAATAATCAAATTACGACACAATTCCCGAAATTAACCAAACCCGACCCCTGGGCCCACGTCTTGGAATCCAACAAAACTACCATCAATGGAACCCTCATCTTCCCACGAATCCGTGCATATCAAATACTTCAAAATCTGACCACAAATGGCCCCTCAAATCCCTATATTTAGGTCTCCAATTCCCAAGCCCTAACTTCAAATTTCATGTTTATTTTCCACAATTTCCATGATTAATTAGGTAGATTTCAAATTAGGATTGAGTATTAAGTCCATAAATATTACCTCCAAGTGTTCCTCCTTTATTTCCTCTTCAATCCTCTACAAAAAGCTCTAAAAACGTACAAAAATGGTGGAACTTAGGCTAAAAGTCGCGGATATGGCCTTTTAAAACATTCTGCCCAGCTGATCAAAATCCTTCTTCGCGAACGCGGTCAATGCCTTGCGTTCGCGAAGCACAAAATTAAATTGACCAGAATTCCTCTTTCGCGAACGTGACCACCCCTCGCGAACGCGATGCCTCAGCAACTCAATCCATCGCGAACGCGTCTGCTCTCTCGCGAACGCGATGCTTCCTGACTCCAACCCTTTCGCGAATGCGGGACCTCCCTCGCGAACGTGAAGGCCAAATCTCCAGCCTCTCATCTTAACCCTTCGCGAACGCGAGGGCCCACTCGGGAACGCAAAGGCCAAAAGTCTGCAACACTCACAACAGATTTTCTGCAATTTTTCTCAACTTGAAATGATCCGTTTAACCACCCTAAACTCACCCGAAGCCCTCGGGACCTCAACCCAACATTCCAACCTATCCCATAACATCATTCAAACTTGTTCCAACCTTCGTAACGCTCAAAACAACATCAAAACGCCAAATTTGCATCGGATTCAAGCCTAAGAAATCTAAAAACATCCAAATTCCGCTTTCGATCAAAAAGTCTATCAAACCACATCCGAATGACCTGAAATTTTGCACACATCCCAAATGACACAACCGACCTACTGCAACTTCCAGAATTCCATTCTGACCCCTATATCAAAATCTCACCTATCAACCGGAAAATGCCAAAAATTCCAATTTCGCCAATTGAAGCCTAAATCTACTCTGGACCTCCAAAATATATTCCAATCACTCTCCTAAGTTCCAAATCACCTCTCGAAGCTATCCGAATCATCAGAATTCACATCCAAGCCCTATTCCACATAAGTCAACATCCGGTTGACTTTTCCAACTTAAGCTATCTTAAAAGGGACTAAGTGTCTCAAACCTTACCAAAACCTCTACGAACCCGGGCCAACCAACCCGATAACACATAATACAGCTGAACAAGACAATAAGAAGCAGGAATGGGGCAAACAGGGCGGTAACTCATGAAACGACCGGCCGGGTCGTTACACGTAGAATGAAGAAGGACATAGTGGAATATGTTTCTCAGTGCCTAAATTGCCAGCAGGTGAAGTATGAGCATCAACACCCGGTGGATTGCTTCAGAAGTTAGAGATTTTGGAGTGGAAATTGGAGCGGATCACTATGGATTTCGTTGTTGGACTCCCACGGACTCAGCGGAAGCTTGATGCAGTTTGGGTTATTGTAGATAGGCTGACCAAGTCAGCTCATTTCCTTCCTGTGATGACTACCTATTCTTCCGAGCAGCTGCTCGAGTTTATATCCGTGAGATTGTCAGACTTCATGGCGTACCAGTATCTATCATCTCTGACCGGGGCACGCAATTTACCTCACGAATCTGGAGAGCCGTACAACATGTGTTGGGTACTCTAGTGGAGTTGAGCACAACATTTTACCCCCAGACGGACGGACACTCCGAGTGCACTATTCTGATTCTTGAGGATATGCTCCATGCGTGTGTGATGGAGTTTGGAGGTTCTTGCGATCAGTTCTTGCTACTTGCGGAGTTTGGCTACAACAAGAGTTTTCAGTCCAGCATTCAGATGGCACCGTACGAGGTTCTGTATGGTAGGCGGTGTCGGTCCCCAGTGGGTTGGTTCGAGCCGAGCGAAGCTAGATTATTGGGCATAGACTTGGTTCAGGATGCTTTGGAGAAGGTTAAGGTGATATTGGATAGACTTCGCACAGCCTAGTCCAGACAGAATAGTTATGCAGACCGAAAGGTTCTTGATGCTTCATTTATGGTTGGAGAGCGGGTCTTGCTTTGGGTTTCGCCTATGAAGGGTGTTATGAGATTTGGAAAGAGGGGCAAGTTGAGCCCAAGGTTTATTGGTCCCTTTGAGGTGTTGCGGCGTGTTGGGGAGGTTGCTTATGAGCTTGCCTTACCTCTTAGCCTAGCAGGAATTCATCCGGTATTTCATGATTCGATGCTCCGGAGGTATCACGGTGATCTATCTCACGTGTTGGATTTCAGCTCAGTCCAGTTGGACAAGGATCTATATTTTGTTGAGGAGCCAGTGGCTATATTGGACAAGCAAGTTCGAAAGCTGAGGTCAAAGAACATTGCATCAGTGAAGGTTCAGTAGCGGGGTCAACCGGTCGAGGAGGCGACTAAGGAAACCGAGCGGGATACGCGTAGCCGTTATCCTCATCTTTTCACCACTTTAGGTATGTCTCTATTCTTGTTCGAGGATGAATGAATGTTTTAAGAGGGGGAGGATGTATCGACCCGGTCGGTCGTTTTGAGAATTAACACCCCGATCCCCTATTAACTGCTTTCCCGTTATCTATTTCTACTATTGTGACTTGCCGGGATGATTCATTTTGAGTTTTGGAGTGTTTTAGGATACTTAGTCCCTAAATAAGAGCTTAAATCTAAGAATTCAGACCGTAGTCGGAACAGTGTGAAGAAGGCTCCGGAATGGAGTTTCGTCGATTTCGTTAGCTTCGTTGGGTGATTTTGGGCTTAGGGGTGTGTCCCGATTGGGTTTTGGAAATGGCAAAAGTTGAATTTTTTGAGTTTTTGGGCCGGTGGTGGAATTTTTGATATCAGGGTCGGAATCCGATTCCAGAAGTTGGAGTAGGTCCGAAATGTTGAATTTGACTTGTGTGCAAAATTTGGGGTCAATCTGACTTGGTTTGGTTGGCTTCGGCATCTGTTGTAGAATTTTGAAGTTTCAAGTTCATTAGGTTTGGATTAGAGGATGAATTGTGTTTTTTAACGTTGTTTTATGTGAATTGACAGCTCGACTAAGTTCTGGTATTTTAGGATTGGTTGGTATGTTTTGTTGAGGTCCCGGGGGCCTCGGGTGTGTTTCGGATGCTCAACGGGTGAAAAGTTGGACTTGGACTATTGCTGAAGATTTTTTGGTGCTGGTGTAATTAGACCTGCAGAGAGATCATCGCTGGTAAGAGCCCGCAGAAGCGAGACTTGGAGCACAAAAGCGAAAAAATGGATGAGTTCCTGGGGTCGCAGGTGCGAGGTGTATTCCACATCTGCGATGCCCGCAGATGCGATGGAGAGACCGCAGAAGTGGTAAAAGATCGCAAAAGTGACCAATTATCCACAGGCGCGCACATGCGGGTTTGGCCCCTTTTCTGCGGATGCAGACCTAGCTGTCTTAAGTGATTTTCGTACCTGCGATGGAATTTCCGCAGACGCGGCGCTGCAGGTGCGAAGATGGGTCCACAGGTGCGGTTTGTCTGGCAGAAAAAGAGAGAATTCGAGGGTTTGGTGTTCATTCCATAAAACTCTATTTTGAGCTCGAAGGAAGGCGATTATTCGAGAGTTTTTTAGAGGAAATCATTGGGTAACGATTCCTAATCCTAATTTGATCATATATCATTAATCCGTAGTTGTTTTCTTCATTAAATTAATGAATATGAGTGAGGAAGTTGGGAAATTGGGAGAAAAGTTCCCCAACCAAGAATATGAGACTTGAGTGGGATTTAGGCGTCGGATTTGGATGATTTTGGTACGAGTGAACTCGTGAGTGAATGAGTGTTCATAATTTGTGATTTTAACCTGATTCCGAGATGTGGGCCCGGGGAGGATTTTTGGGAGTTTTTTCTATTTTCTTGCCTTAGCTTTGATTTCATTAGCTAAATTAGTTGCTTGTAGCTATATTCACGTTATTTAATTGATTTGATTAGATTTGGGCCACTCAGAGTTCGATACTCGTGGCAAGAGCATGATTTCGGATTGATTTGAGCTAGGTTCGAGGTAAGTGGCTTGCCTAACCATGTGTGGGGGAACTCCCTTTAGGATTTGGTACTGTATGATATATGAGTGTCGTGTACGTGAGGTGACGAGTGTGTACACGGGCTATTTGTTGAAAACCCCCGGTTTCATTAAGCAAATATTTGTTTTACTTTAATGGAGCAACACTAGCATATGTGACTATCCTGTTTGGCTTAGGAAAACATGCCTACGTGCCTTAACTGTCTTAACTGCCTATCTGAACTCTGTGCAGCATGTTTAGTGAAAATCACCTGTCTTCTTTGATATGAACTTAGTCTAAACTTTAGAATTCCTTTGTTGTAACTGTTGTTTATGTTGACTGAGTTGTATATTTACTTTGGGACTACGGAAAGGTATTCCGGGAGATCCCCCTACACGTTTATGTTTGGGACTACGGGATGGTATCCCGAGAGATCCCCCTATACTGTACATTTACATTGGGACTATGGAACGGTATTTCGGGAGATCCCCCTACACATTTACGTTTGGGACTACGGGACGGTCTCCCGGGAGATCCCCTGCACATTTACGTTTGGGACTACGGGATGGTATCCCAGGAGATCCCCTGTTGTTATCTTTGTCTACTGAGTTGTTGATTTTTCTGTGATTTAATTTTCGTTAAATATTAGTATGTATCTTTACTGCGATATTTCATTCTGAATTATGTTGTTATATATATACCAGTAGGGCCCTAACCTGATCTCGTCACTACTCGACCAAGGTTAGGCTTGGCACTTACTGGGTACCGCTGTGGTGTACTCATGCCCTTTCATGCACATGTTTTTTGTGTGCAGATCCAGGTACCTCTTTCCAGCCACATTACCAGTGAGGTGAGACGACTGTAAAGACTTCGAGCCATATCTGCCGCGTCCGCAGACCTAGGAGTCCCTATCTACTCTTCCTCAAGTTAAAGACTTGTTGTATTTTCTTTTGTACTAGACTCTGGAGTATGGGAATATTGTGTCTTTCTTTAGCTTGTGACTTATGACATTCCGCATTTTAGGAGAGCTACAAATACTGTTCAGAAGTGATTATTGTATATGCCGAGCGGCATCGCATTTTTTTGTTTTAAATTTACTTTTAGTTGATAGTTTTCATGTTTTGTTCCATTATCCGTAAATGTTAGGCTTACCTAGTCGTAGAGACTAGGTGTTGTCATAACAGGTTCACGGAGGGAGAACTAGGGTCGTGACAAAAGGCTACGGCCGAATTAACACGATTCGGAGACGTTCGTATTCCGTAATAAAATAGGCCTTCGAATATTCTTATAAACCAGTTAAAAGGCTACCCTCAGGAAAATGGCAAAGGGCTTCGATAATATCAAGCCTCGAGTACCCGAATGAATACAAACTTGTTCAAACTCCCAAACAATTCGTTATTTCGTGCTAAGGCATAACAAATTTTGTATAATTAACAATGAACTTTTTAAGCCGAAAAGGGCAAAAAGCCAATCTTTTTACCAAGGCCGCATCGGCCTAATACGAAAGCCTAAAGGCCATCTTTCATTTTTGAGTTCGAGGAACCATCGTCACTCAATTAAAAAACCTAAGGGTTACCCTACTTTGAGTTTGAGCGAGCACTCACTCGACATTAGTTCGATTTCGGTTCAAATTGCCTAACCTTCGAACCTATGTATGTTATTTCATAAGGCAAAAATAAAACAAAAATGACAAGGGAAAGAAGATCCTTTGTATATCAAAAACCATTTACAAAGGCGGCATGGCCCGATCTGAACTCTTTACAAAGGCCAAAATGGCCTTAAAAGAAACACTACTAATCTTAAAGGCCTAGTCTTCTTCGGAAGCAGCTTCTTTGCCCTCAGAGTCTTCTCCACCAGATCCGCTCACATCCTCGAAATCCTCATCGGGAAATTCTAACTTCCGAGCCTTTTCTTCCTCAACCTTGGCGATCTCGAGTTTAGCAGATATGTCGATACTCAGAGCAAGAACCCCCTCAGGAGAATCCCTTCGAGCCTGCCATTTCGATTAATCTACCATGCCCTTGGCCTAATTGAGGGTGGCTTCGGTGTTGACTTTGCATTGAGTCGTAGTAGCCTGGGCCTTAATATTGGCCGTGGCCACTTCAGATCTGGCAACCTCGAGCTCCTTGGCCAAGTTGGAAAAATTGGACTCGAGCTCCTCGACTATATTCACCAGGACCGAGGCATTGTCCCATACACATCGAAGTTGTGACTTGGCGGAATCCAGCTTTGCTTGAACGGTCTCCTTTTGTGCAGCCAAAATATCCATACATCCCTTGAGTTGTTCGGCCTCGGCTCGCACATTATCTATTTGCTCTTGAAGGCCCTTGATCTGTTCGAGCCTCAGTCGAACATGCAAAATGGGATTGTTAGTTGTTATCTCCGACTCATCCTCACTATCATGAAGAACTCGCATTACTTGCTCGGCCATCTCTTCATGCACATCTCGAGCCTCCACCAGGTCTACTGAAGCTTCCCACTGAGAATCTTGTAAGTATTGTATTTCTTAGTGAGACCGTGGACTTCGGCCTTGTGTTCCTCTCGGATTCGAAGAAAGGCCTCGTGATGCAACACCAAAGCCTACGAAAAATCAAGAAAATGTTAGAGATATTTACAATTCAAAGTCATAAAAAGATAATGGCCCTTGAACTTACCCGATTCAGAGCATGTTGGGCCTCGTTGAACAAGCAAGCCAATATCCACTGTATCCATTTAGTCTTTTGTCCTCTTCCGTGACCAAACATCGAAGATAGCTAGCCACCCCTATGGGGGCAGAGAAAACTTGAGTATCTTCGGGGATCGAGATGATAAGTGGTCGCTTACGCTCAGGATCGACGCTGGGATCAAGAAATTGGTTGGTCAGTTTAAAGCTCGAGGACGCCTCGCTGGAGCTCTTCCTAGGTACGACCAAGTCACCCTGACTAGTGACATCTTCCACTTCTGTAAAGTAGCCGCCAAAAAGGTCTTCTGCTTCATGGGTCTCCGCCGTGACAAGTCTCCATAGCCTGAGCATCACGTATCATCGAATCCGGAACTTGAGGGAACGAGGAAGAGCCCCAAATCTCTATTGCCCCAAGTAGGTCCTTCGAGGCATCATCTTCATTCTGAGGGGCTTCGATACCGATTTCGGCCCCAGTGTCGACCGCCTGCTCGATGGTCTCCCCATATCGAGTTGAAGCATCTTCGATTTTTTCTGGCTCGGACCCATCAACTCGGGGCGAAGCAGTTTCGGCTGCCGCCGATCCAGTGGCCCCTCAAACCTTAGTGCCAGCTCGCGCACTGGACACCATTCTATAGTTTTCCTCTTTTTCATCTTCGTCTTCGGTCTCATCCAATAGCTTGTAGGCGGACTCTAGAGTTACATGGATAAGACCCCTTAGGTATACGGGGCCTCTTGGCCGGCCTTTTCTTTTCCGGGCTTGGGGAACTCAGAGCCTCCTTTCTTTTCTTCTTTTTGCCCTACTTCGGGGCAGACAGGGAAAGGAGTGCCTCTTCTTCAGCAGAGTGGGGGCTCATTGGCACATCCTTCCCGAGGCCTATTGAATGAAAAGGAGGAATAAGTGCAATAACAACACCCGAATGAAAGCCTTTCTAAGGAAAGAAGATTACCATGATTACGGGCCTCCCATTGGCCCCATGACAACTCCGTCCATGCACGCTCGGAATAAGTTTGTGAAACCAATCCCTCGACCCATTGCCTCAATTCGGGGATCACTTCCTGCACAACGGCCTTAGCTGCAACAAAATTTTTAGATGAGGGGAAGACAAGAAAGCATAATGACAGGAATAGAAATTCAAAAGGCTAAGCAGTACGTACATTTCATGTTCCACTTTTCGAGGAACAGCATATCTCCAGCAAGGATTAAATCCGAAGTCTTTATTCAGACAAACCTTCCCATCCAACCTCGGTCTCGAGTCTCATCTATGCTCGATAACGGGGGTCTGGTGGCTCGGTGGTGGAGCTTAATCATGCCTCCACGATAAAGCCGAGGGCCATAGAGACGCATGAGGTGATCGAGGGTAAAAGGATGCCCCTCGATCATGCTTACAAAGAATCAGAGGAGGATCACGATCCTCCAAAACGACTGGTGGATTTGGCCCAAAGTGACATTGTACCTCTTGCAAAAAGCAACGATGATAGGGTCTAGGGGACTTATCGTGAAGGGGTAGGTATAGACACTCAAATACCCCTCCTTGTGAGTTGTGATGGATTCCTCAGGGCTAGGCAATAATACATCCTTGCCTACCCAGTTGCACTCCTTTTTCACCTTCTCGAGGAGACTTTCTGTAATCGTGCACATGTACCTCGACATTGGTTCACATCAACCTGGTGTCGGAGGTGTATTTTTCACCTTGAAATCAGGCAGCAGTGGCACACTTCGTCAGAACGAAGTCCGTAATGGGATATTCCGCCGCGTCCGCAGCGCCGGCGGGCTTTGATGAAGAAGTCTTTTCCTTTTTTAGAACAATTTTAGATGCTTTGGCCATATTGTTTTGTGAACAAGGAAGAAGGGGGATTAGGATATTTGGTGTTTTGAAAAGAGGTTAGCAATGAAACTTGATGATTTGCAGATGAAGAACTTGGAGAGTGCGAAGATCTTTAAAGATTGGAGCAGAAGAGATTAAAAGTAAAGTTTGAATAAGTGGAAAAGAAGCCTATTTATGGGTTTCACGGCGACGGTTCAAAATTGCTAGTGGCCGATCGGCAATTGACGCGCCATAAATGCCTGGGAAACTGAACTGATGGGACATTTTGGTCACTCCTGCCACTTACGTCACGATGCTTACGTCATGATAAACCGGGGGTAAATTCGAAGACTCTATTCGTTTCTTGTCATTACACTCTAAGAAACGAGGGGACTATCTGTATACTGTCAAAATCGGGCTGTCCTAATTTCGCTGATTGATCGAGACCAGGGGGATGGGTCGAAGATCGGCCCCATAGCATGTCAGATCGAGGCTCGAGGATAAGGTACCGAGTTCGAGATTCGAGGTACCTGTCGAGATCGAGACTAGTAATGATCGAGATCGAACTCGAGCAAGGCCGAAGATAGCATAATAACGAAATGGCGAGATATCCGTGATTGGCTGAGAATCATGGCGGAAATCTCGGAACATATCAAATCATGGACGGTTATTTAGCTAATCGTGGGATTTCCTTCTGTAATTAGAATTGTACTGTAAATAACATTCTTCTACAATATAAAGAGGGTCTTAACCATTTGTAATCACCTTACATTGACGCATATCAAAGCAATACAATACTCTTTTTCTCTTATACTCTCTTGTTCATCAGCTTATTTCATAATTATACTCTCACTCACTCAGTTCGAGGGTGACCTAGCTCGAGGACTGAATTGCATTTCAATACTGGTTTGCTTCGTATTTATCAATTGGTGCTAGGTGAAATTACATATCCTTGAAATAACTTATAAGATTAATTGTTATCTGATTTTAAGGGTAAACAAGTATATTACTAATTTCTCAAACGTTCACAACTACAATATTGTTATTCCCAAAAAGGTGTACTACGATACTAATTTTGATATTCCATTATTACTCGTACAAACCTGAAAACTACTTCTTGTGCCTTATAGTGCCCTTTTTGGAAACACATGGTTTGTCTGATCTTCCTATGGCTTCGTCTTCTCTAACAATATTCTCCGGCTGCTTCTTCCTGCCACAGTATTCTAACAATGTTCCATATCTGGCGTGAACACGTTCAGAATCAAGATGTCTTTGCCTACGGAAATGTTCTTAACATCAATGATATACTCCGCAACTCCAGAAGTATATACTCTACAATCACTTTAATATAGAAACATAAATTAAAAAGAATAACAAAATAACAAAATAAGGTAAAAACTGAAGAACATTAAGTAGACAATAGAATCACTTACGCTTTTTTTTTTGTTTCAGGCAAGTCATTCAGCGGTACAAGATGAAATAGATCATCTAGATTCTGTAACCCGAAGAATGACGACAGTCCCTTGCAATATCCGGTCTCTTCCCCTAAAATTGAATGGAGGACAACAACATCGGTTGCTGTTGGAAAAAATAATAATCACGCCCAGGAACAATATAAGGAACAATATACACAGTAAATAACAATAACACAAGAGAGTAAATCTTTTAACGGGGTAAAATATAATACCCGAGCGGAGCAATATTACCATTATAATATTACAACTTAGTAGTGTCAAGAGACTACTACAACATCGAAATAAATAATACTCTTTATTTTAAATACCTCACTACAATATTACTCACACTCACTATTTATCTCACAGACTACAATCTGTGGATTTATCTCTCTACGCTCTATTGCGCTCTCTCTGATTTTGGTGTACTTGAAATGAAGAACGGAGGCTTCTATTTATAGCCAAAGTTGTCGTCCCTTGTAACCAATCAAATTTTGTTTTACAAAAATCAGATTTGCCTTTTTCAGAATCAGATTTGGCTTTGCAAAATCGGACTTGTTTTTGCAATTTGCATTCAACTTGTTTCAGCCATCCATTTTTCTTTTTCTTTTATTTATTTTAAATGGGTTCCACAAATCTCTCCCTAAATTTTGGTTTTTCTTCTTCATTCCAAGTCTTGATCTCAATCTCTGGAAGTCATAAAACTTGAGAGGCTTTGTAAAGATATCCGCAGCTTGACCATGAGACTTCACATATTTGAGTTCGACTTCCTTCTTGGCAATGCATTCTCTGATGAAGTGATACCTTGTATCTATATGCTTGTTTCGATCATGATACACTAGATTCTTTGTGAGTGCCTGCGCGGATTTGTTGTCAAGACAAATCCCCGTAGCTTCAATTTGTGGTAAATTGAGATCCTTCAATAATCTTCTCGGCCAAATAGCATGACAGATACAAGATGTTGCTGCTATATATTCAGCTTCACAAGTCGAGAGAGTAACAATTGATTATTTCTTTGAACTCCAACAAATAATAGAATCACCCAAGAAAAATACAAAACCAGTTGTTCTTTTTCTATCATCAATATCTCCCGCATAATCGCTATCGCAAAATCCCATAAGGTTGAAATCACTACAAGAAGAATAAAATAGCCAAAATTAATCGTTCCTTTTAGGTAACAAAGAATTCTTCTAGCGCCTTTCAAGTGAGTGGAGTTAGGAGCTTCCATGAAGCGACTTACTACTCCAACTGCAAAGAGTATATCTGGCCTGGTACAATTCAAGTACCTCAAACTTCCCACAAGATATTTGAAAAATGTGGGATCCGCTTTTTCTCCTTCATCCAACTTGGACAATTTTGTCCCACTCTCCATCGGTGTGTTCACGGGGTTGCAATCGAGCATGTTGAACTTCTTCAATATCTCTTTTGTATAGCTTTCTTGAGAGATGAAAATTCCATCCTTCATCTGCTTCACTTCTAGGCCCAAGTAGTATTACATGAGCCCTACATCCATCATCTCGAACTTACGAGACATATCTTTCTTGAAAGCTTCAAACAAACTTGGGTTATAACCCGTGAAAATAAGATCATCAACATAAAGACAAACAAGCAAGATATTTCTATTAGTATGAACTTTAAGGTAAAGAGCATATTCATAAAGACAACGAGTAAACCCATTGTCTTGAAAATACTTATCGATGCAACTATTCCATGCTCGCGGGGGGGCTTGCTTCAATCCATATAAATCTTTGTTCAAGTTCAACACTTTATCTTCATGGTTTTTGACCACTAAGCCCAATGGTTGTTCAATATATACTTCTTCTTCAAGATAGCCATTCAAGAAGGCTGACTTGACATCTTGTTGATGGATCTTCCACTTCATTTGCGCCGCCAAAGATATCAACAAACGAATCGTCTCCATGAGGGTAGTAGGTGCATAGACTTCTTCATAGTCAATGCCTTGCCTTTGCTTGTAGCCTTTTGCCACAAGTTTGATTGGTCCACACACATCAGTGTGAACAAGCTGAAGGGGTTTGGTTATCTTGACATGGCCTCCATTGGAAAACTCATCATTGCATGTGTTCCAAGAAGACAAGCTTCACATAATTGATTGGGATTGTTGATTGATGGTATCCCATGCACCATGTTCTTTTCTCCCATTGTTTTGAGCGCTTCAAAATTCAAGTGTCCAAATCGCATGTGCAAACACCATGATTCATCTTGCACATTAGCCTTCAAACATTTTGCATCAATTGTTTTAAGATTCAGAGAAAATAATTTATTTTTGCCATATACACTTTAGCAATTAGAATTCCACTTGACTCTCTAAGCCAGAGATGCATATTTTTCATGTGGATGTCATATTCCTTTTCAAGAAGTTGGCCCAAACTCAAAATATTACTTTTTAATTTTGGCACACAATAAACCTCTTGAATTAGCTTGTGACTACCATCTTTACAGGAGATCAGAATTGTACATATCCCTTCGATTTGAATCTTTGAGGTATCTCTACATTACCTCTCACCGTTTTATTGATCTCCACAAACTTATCTTTGCATCCACACATATGATTGCTTGCTCCATTGTCCAAATACCACGAGCTGAAATTATCTCTATCTTCTTCCTTGAGCGTCATCAACAATGTTGACTCAACTTCTTCTTTCTTGTCGTCAACAAGGTTAGCTTTTTCTTCAACATTGCTACGACTATTCCAAGAGTAATGGCCAAATTTATGACAATTATAACACTTAATATTTTATGTGTCATACCTTTGTCCATTCTTTTCTTGGTAGTAGTCACGTCCTCTTCCTCCTCTTTGTCCACGACCACAACCTCTGAATATTTGGTGCATTTTAACTTCATTGTTGAAGTTAATACCGTTACTTTTTCCTCTTCCATGACCGCCATGGCTTCGGCCTCATGTGTTTCCTCGATAGCTCTTTTCGAATCCATAATCCTTGAAGGATGCCTGAGTTTTAAGAAGTTGCTCCAATGGCACTTCTTGTCTCCTTTTGATCTTTTCTTCATGGCCCTGTAAAGAACCCTCCAATTGATCCACCATCATAGAGTCTAAATCTTTAGACTCTTCAATAGCACACCAAAAAATTAAATTTAGGTGTTAAAGTGAGAAGGATCTTTTTTACCACACGGACATCTTCGATGTCCTCCCCGGATCGTCTTAATTGATTTACAACAGCCTTCACTTTTGAACAATATTCTGAAATTCATTTAGATTCTTCATTTTTAAAACTTTAAAATCAACCCTTAGAGTTTGAAGTTTTACCTTCCTCACCTTGTCAAATCCTTGGAGAGAATTTTGTAAAATCTCCCAAGCTTCCTTTAAGGTTGTAGTATCTACCACCTTCTCAAACATGGCACAATCCAAACATTGGTGGATGAGCGTGAGGGCTTGTTGATCATTCTTCCTTGTCTTTGCCAAGAGATCTTTTTCATTTTGTGGTAGAGCTTCCTTACTATCGGATTTTGCATACCCTCTGTTTATGATTTTCCACACATCCTGGAAGCCAAGAATGGCTTTCATGCATAGACACCATTTCTCATAATTATTTTATGACATGGGGGTATTGAAAAGACAGCGGACCATTACTCGCCATGGCTTTGATACCACGTTGTTGGGAAAAAATAATAATCCCGCCCAGGAACAATATCCACAGTAAATAATAATAACACAAGAGACTATCTACGATACCAAATCTTTTAACGGGGTAAAATACAATACCCGAGCGGAGCAATATTACCGCTATAATATTATAACTTAGTAGTGTCAAGAGACTACTACAACTTCGAAATAAATAACACTCTTTATTTTAAACACCTCACTATATTATTACTCACACTCACTATTTATCTCGCAGACTACAATTTGCGACAGATCTGCGATCACAAAGTCAAAAATGCGACAGATTTGCGATCGCAGATTCGACACAGGATCGCATTTTCCAGCCTTTGGTAATTTGATCATAACTTGGTTTAGGAATGTCCAAATGACAAACGGTTTGAAGCGTTGGAAACTAGACTCAAAGGCCTTTCATATGATAGGTTATTCATTACTTAAAACCTTATACATATTCAGATATGCACGTTCAAAGTGTGGACTAGTACAGGTACCTTTGGAATCTTAGCCTATTGTGAAATATTTCCCATTTGGCTTACACTTAGGCCTCTCCTTGGACCCCACCATACTTAATATATGACTCATACACTTGTTTACCAAATCCAATTGATGCCCATCATGTTAATGGCACATAAAACATTATAATTAGCCCACATGGCACCACGAATCCTAATTTACTTAGCGAAATTTTTCCGGGGCCTTACATTTTCCTCCCCTTAGGATCATTCGTCCTCGATGAAGAGTAGAGTCCGCCCTAAAAGCTTAGCACAATATATCTCTTTTCTCACCTACCTCAAGTCCCTAAATTTTGACTAACTCCTAAATTTTTCAGAAATTTTGGCAGAGTCTCCTTTGTAACTAGGCATATCCACCTGCTAGAGAACCACCAAAATCATCTTAAAAACACATCCACAACTCGAAAAAGCACCACAATGTATATATGGATAACATGAACCTCAGCATTACAAGCACTACATTATCACGATTATACCTGGACATGGACTGCACATTTTTTAAATCATAACACCTAGAAGGTACTTTTCAAATCAAAACCAACTGCTATATAATCAAGAGAAATACCTTATTTCCACAATACTCTCGGCCTTCAATATGGCCTCCTCGACTTACAGGCTTTACCACAACACATTCGCGAAAACAATCCCAACCTTCAAATTTATCTAACAAGGATGACAACTAGATACCTCGCATAAGGTAACTGTCCATTAACTTCACGCTCAATAGTTTACACCAGGATGATACACAAAGGATCTCCACCTACCTTCTTAGACATAGACATATGAAGACACAAATTCATGAGGAACAACTATGGGGAAACATCATACTCCTAGTGTGACCCAATGGGAAATGTGCTTACGTACCCTTCACCATCAATTCACGTAACATCTACAGGGGAAAACTTTGAGAATAACCGGCTCACCTTCCTGAATTCTAAATCTCTTATGTGATCACCCAAACTAAATTCGTCGTGCTCTTCACGATTACTCTAAGATGTGCTATAATAAAGTGACCATAAAATTACCTACTGAATATATATATATATATATATATATATATATATATATATAAAAAAAAATCACAGGGTGACTTTGACACGTTTGAACCTTCAATACCAAATAGATATAATGCAGTAAGGAGCAACGAAGTTCATGATTGGGCTGGAATTATTCAGGAATCCATTTATGCGCTGAGCAGAGTACTTTCTGAGGTTATATGCTAAGGGACAAGAAAATCACAACTAACAATGCTGACATGGTTAATCACTGTGACGACATTAATTATTAGACAAATGAGTCATAGTGGTAACTAGTGTCCTTAGATAAGGTGGATGCCATGTATGTGAACTTGAGATTTTTAAAGAAGTGACCAAGTAGGATGCACCAGTTGTGTCCCTGAGTGTAAGGGAAGTAGTTGAGCTCAAATGGAAAGACTCTTGCAACATGGGTGTGTTTGAGGCCGCAAATGAAATACTTGGAATTTGAGTCCACTCCTAATAGTAAGCGACACAAGGACTCTATGCCACAAGCGCATGAGGATGGAAAAGAAGTCATCTACTTATGAGATTATCATAATTCGAACAATCTAACCCTCCCTAAGGTGGCGGAATGCCAGAGGTAGCAAAATTTCCTGCACATGACGATGATGTTGTCAATGATCTTAGAAGCCGAGTGAGCAGAAGGCCACATAACCCATCCAATCCGACCCATTTAAGACTTTTTTGAAAAGGGGACACACTTTGGTTCGAAATCATGGCAATATAAGCTTGAAAAAAATCATTACTTTTGAAACCCATGAGACAAGCCCTCGTAGTCCTAAAGAATTGTCAACATTGGCAAGAAATTACTTAAAATCATTACGAGCTAGTATAGAATAAGGCCTCGAAGCGACCGTATGAATAATTATGAAAGGGTGAGAAGTCTTGATGCACTTATCGTAGAGGAGTAACCTAAGTTATCTAGTCATAGGGACAAGTAGAGCATGTAGATGATTGTTAAAAGAGCATCTACAAGGAATACCAGCAATATTTATTCATTCTAACAAAAGGAATATGTCCCCATCCTTAATGCTATAAGACTTCCTCTTTGATGCTATGAAACATAAATGAAGTATACAATGAGAGTTATCAGATGAAATAGATAGTAGGATAGCAAAACTAATGAGCACCATTTGGAACCAACAAGCTTAAACCAAGTTGAAGACTTTACAAGTCTGTAGAAAAGGAGAAATTTGCCCATTCTCAGGGCGCTTGTAGAGTACATAAAAGTGAGGTTAATTAAATCAGATCATAAAGTTGGATAACCAGACGAGGCATTGAGATAACACCGCATTTAAGATTACGGGTAAACAACACATGATGCAAGACAAATTAAAAGAAAGTGAGAGAGCCTTATGGAAGTAACCTTTACATTGTAACCACTAGGAATGGTGGTAATATAAGGCGATTACGTGAAGCTACATGTTTGAAAGAAGATCTATGTATGTAGTCACGTGATGTATAGCTCCAGAATTCAAAAATCCGATAATGCTTAGCAACTCAACTTCACAATGAAGCACTATAGCACACTTCTACACAATCAACTATTACCAGCCAAATTGGGAGATGCTATAAGACTTGATTGAGAGAAAAGTTTTGGCATACGAAGGTGTTACTAGGTATATTGCTCCTTGGTCAACCCAAAACCAAAGGCGAGAGTTAGACTAATAAGCAGATCGTTGGACTAGCACATGTGTAGATAATCCATTATCGAAAGGAGATCATTCAATCTCAGCAATTGCGGCATGCTATCAACCCTTAATGAACTTGAAGTGAGGTGGGAACCCAATGAGATAGTATAAAATAATTATGGAAGGTTTGCAGATGCTCGCAATGAGTTCTCCATTGATTTTGACTTGAGAAATACCTAGATGCTAATGAAAGACAGAAAGACAAGAGAAACAGACGTTGTGCTACGACAAGATAACCTCCAAAGGTGCGCTTGGTCTTGACGGAGAGCCTAGTAAGGGTCCTTGCGAGAAAGGAAGTGTTACAATGACACATAGAAGGATATGTTCTCTCCTGGTTATCGAACAAGTGTTGGGAAACTAGCACAATGAATTCATTAACTAAGGAACACAATTAACACATGTTGTGGAGGTGTAAAGAGAAAATAAACATTTGTTATAAGCTGGACATGCTTCTGCTATATTAACTCCCAACTGCAATGTACGACCACGCCACGAGCAACCACAATACTAGGACAAAGTGAGCTACTTACTGCGGGATGTCCCAAGTGGACACGAATGTTATGGCGACACAAGATCTTCCTATGACGGGGATGTGAGGATCTCAATTTTCAAAGAGACTTTATGCACACGGTGACCATTTCGATTGACATGCACTCATGTGATAGGTGTTAAAGTATGCTCTTATGTTACTAGATAGTGAGAAAATTTCATGATGATATTCGCAAGAGAGTAGATTGACTTGTTCAAACCATATAAGCCATATACACAACTGAGTAAAAGAGTGACTCGAGAAGGATCGCAACACTGGGATGCTTTACATGGAACTCGACACTATATAGGTAAACTTTACGATGGTGCATGCATAGGCACAAGTGGGCAGATGTTGTCCATTTCAATAAAATATTCTGTAAGAAATTCATCAGGTATAGTCCCTTGTTAAGAATTTAGGAAGTGCAAGTTGGAAGTATTAATCCTAGAGTCATAACCCCATTCAAGGACATAATTATAGAACTTAATTCCACAAGAATGTAAATAAGAGGATTTGTAATAGAGTGGATTCACGAATAATGCGTCTAGTTCAAAGAGTCGATACATGCAATGTTTTGTTATTCAACACCTTGTTAAAACCATGTTTATGAGAATTCTTCAATATGGATGTACATATACAACGAGTAGAAATTTTGATCTGACTCACTTAATGACTTTAGTTTGGTAAGGCAATAGCTTAATCGATACCCCTCGACTCCACATCCCTAACATACGTAAGAAACATACTGATATACTACATGATCTGGTGGTGCAGAGACATTAATAGGAACAAGGGCACTCCCCTTAGCAACAAGTTCTACCAATCCCTCCATGGCTCGATACATTCTCTTAACAAACGCTTGGGCAATCTCCCGCATAATCAATGGTGAGGGCATTCCCTCCTTTCCGCTTCCAAAATCATGAATTACTCATCTTGAGATTAAGACATAGAATGGAAATTAGCTCCCTATCTTGATCTCTACTGCACAATCTGGAGTATCAAAGAAGGGTGAAATTCCTAAATGTCCGAATAGCCTCCAACTTATAAATGTGGTCGACTACACACCGATAAGAAGGACTCTACTAGACACAACTCCGAGACATCCTAGGAAACTTTAAAACCTTAGGCTCTGATACCAAGTTTGTCACGCCCTAAAATACGAGGAGCGCGACGGCGCTCAACCGAGTAAACCCGACTGCGCAAGCCTGATAGGTTTCATACATACTACCCAATCTTTGAATAAAGAGAAAATATACATCATTAATCAAATTCTATAAACAAGTCTTTAACGATTTCCATTTCATTTCCATTAGCAACTTCATTCACAATTTTGAAGACATTACAAGTTTATACATCATTGCCAAACATCAATATTTCAATTTTAATTCCAATACCCGACACTACCCACAACCTGTCTACGGAGCCTCTAAACACAACTGAAGAGTAATGTAATATGAAAATGCCGGTAACAAGGCTCCGGCTGTACCTCAAATACAAAATACATGATGAACAGATGAAACAGGACACCGAAACGAAGTGGGGCTCACCAAGTCAGCTGAAAGGATGATGCGGCACTAGCTGCGACCAACACAGCCCGCTGTAGAAACACCTACATCCATTTAAAGACGTAGCGCCCCCAGCAAAAGGGACGTTAGTGCCATCGAATAGCACTAGTATGTATAACTAAACACCATCTAGTTAGAAAGAACTTTCATACAAAAATAAGGAAATAACAAGTATAACTCAAAAGCTTTAAATGATCACAACATTATCAATATAAAAGAATCATACAATTTTCACATCATGTTTCCATAGCCTTTAGTTTGGGGCTTTCAATAGTGTTCATCATCATTCACAATACCATCGCTTTCTTGAGCGGAGTCCGATCACGGCCCGATCGGCTAGGCCTTCTCCCGGAGACGTTACCATTACTTCATTCATACTTTCCAGTTTCACTCATCAATACATTGCCACCACGTGTATATATCCTGGCGTCCGATCACGGCCCGATCGGCTAGGCCGCCTTACCGAGGTGTTTCCCTTTTCCATCACTCATCTCAATTCAATCTTTGTTTCATATATATCATTTCATAGGCACATGGGCCACAACTATCACATCATATATTTGGCACTAGGCCACATCTCACATCATTCCCAATTTCATTGTTAGATTTGTAATTTAAGATATCATGTGCACTTAAGAGCAAATAAATTGTAAGAATAGATGAGACTTCACATAGATGGCACAAAATGTGTAGCTTCAATCTCAATTTAAGCTCTAAACATTTCAATACATAATTCATATCTTTGCCCCTTTCAAGTTATCAAGATAGCACGTTGATCATGTTGAGACACATTTTTCACACATATAATGTTACAACACAAATTCATGTAAAATAACAATCAATGCAACAATTCAACTTTAACCTTACCATATTCACACAAACACCGATGAAGCTCAATTTCTAAAAGACGGGGTTTTAGCCATACATACCTCAATGGAGCTTTCCTTAAATCTCTACAATACACCAACACCTCTAGCAATAAAAATCTATAAGGAGATAGCGGAAATCGATTAATAATTAGGGAGGTTATCCATGGTGCAACTCTCTTAGGAATTTCATGAAACACCTAACATGTGAAGTAGACTACAAGGTTTAGAAATGGCAATTCCTTCCTCCGTCAACCAATTTTAACATGAACTACCCATATTAGTTCTTTAACATAACATACTACAACTTAATCCCACATGCATGGCCTATTTCTAGCCCTCACAACATATTTGAACCTTTAACCTCTTGCATGACATTTTGGAAGTAGGACTTACCCGGATGGAGGACAATTTTATTGTTATCTTCCTTGATTCTTGAAGACTTGAGCAAGATTTAGATGATTATGAAGCTAGGACCCTCCTTTCTCTCTCTATATGCTCTCATCTCTCTCTAAAATCAGTAGGAAATGACCCCAAAAATAAACCCCAAAGCCTATATATTAAAATGGGGTCGGGTTATAAAAATAGGATAAATAAGCCTTCGAAGTCGGGTCTACGATCGCAGAATGGACGCGAAACAAGAATGTGGGCCGCATAATGCACCGCTAAATAGGTGCCCAAAACTGTGCAACACTGGCTCAATTTGCAACAGATCTGCGATCGCAAAGTAAAAAATGCGACAGATTTGCGATCGCAGATTAGACACAGGATCGCATTTTCCAGCCTTCGGTAATTTGATCATAACTTTGTGTAGGAATGTCCAAATGACGACGGTTTGAAGCGTTGGAAACTAGACTCAAAGGCCTTTCATATGATAGGTTATTCATCACTTAAAACCTTATACATATTCAGATATGCTCGTTCAAAGTGTGGACTAGTGCAAGTACCTTTGGAATCTTAGCCTATTGTGAAAATTTTCCCATTTGGCTTACATTTAGGCCTCTCCTTGGACCCCACCTTACTTAATATATAACTCATACACTTGTTTACCAAATACAATTGATGTCCATCATGTTAATAGCATATAAAACATTATAATTAGCCCACATGGCACCACGAATCCTAATTTACTTTAGCGAAATTTTTCCGAGGCCTTACATTTTTCAAAACCGGTCCCTCATCATAAATAAATCAACATCACAACCCTTCTCTTCCAACTTCAAAACCTCCTCTTTGTCTTCTCTCTTCTCAATCCAAAACTCTTTGAGTACAATCTCACCATGTCTGAAAATCAAGCAACCTCTAGTGAACCCGACAACACTATGATTGAGTCCACACCAGTCAGCATTCCAGCGGTAAACTCCTTCCCTGACACAATCACTAGTCAAAACCCTAAAGCAGAGTCTCCTCCGCACTCCACTCCCTCTCCTACCCACTCCAATTCTGTTCCTTACCTGAGCAAGTTTGAGAAAGTCTCACCGGTCAAATAGAGTAAAGAGAGTGAACAGGGTAACCAAAGGAACCTTGTTCAGGAAACATCAACTCTCTCAATGGTTGGGCACTCGAGTGAAAGTCCAGTGATTAGTCATGAAGAGACTGAGACAGCTATGACAGGAAGTGATTTTACAGGTATCACTTCTCTTTCTGTTGCAATTGCCATAAAACCACAAGAAAAGGAGGGAATAGAAAATATTCTCTCCATAGGTTCAGAAGGGGTTATTGTAGAGGAAGGTGGAGGAGGGTCTGAGTCTCAGGGGGAAGAGCCTCAGTCCATAGAATATTGGGTAGCAATTGTTCCATTCGAACAACTGATTCAGGATGACACTATTAGGGTCCCAAGTGGTGAACCCAATCCCTCCTCGAAGGATCCAGGTCAGGGGTCATCCCCCCAAGTTAGTATTGATCCTGCTTCTTGTCCCCACTTCTATGCTGAGCCTCTGAATATGGTGGTGCCTGAGATGAATTCTGAAAGTGAAGAAGTTATAGATGATTTGGCATATGCTAGTTTTATCAGGGCTAGGAGTAATCCAATTGCAACACTAGAGTCGACTCCTAAGCAACCCATTACACGGTTGCAGCAAAAGGAGGCTCTAGAGTCTGGTCTCAAGAAGAGTCAAATGATCAAAAGAAAGAAGAGGCTGGTAAGGATGGATAAGTTGTGCATGAAAAGGTCGTCCCTGTGGTGAATGTTGATGAGGAAGCAAAAGAGGAACCTAGTTCCTTAACCCCCAAGTCCTCGAAGTAGAAGCACTCTCACTCTAAATCTGTAAGGAACACTTCTACAAATGCTGAAAGCCCTTCCAACAATGTTGATGTTGCTTCCAGTGAAAAGTTAGTGAAAGAAAGTAGTGACAAGTTTGATGATGAAGAAGTGGAAAAATCTGGTGAACATATGCAGAAAAAGTGAGTGGAGAAGGGAAAGTCTATTCGGAAGTCAGTAAAAGAAAAATGGATGATTATGAGGAACCTCGTTCCACCAAGAAAGTAAAAGTTAGTGAGTCTCTAAGTTCAGAGAAAAGGAAGTTGAGAAATCAGAAAGTACTGCGGGGCCGCACATTTGCCTCTGACATTCTAGAACTTGCTGGGATAAGACAATTGGTGGAAATTTGTGATTCTCAACAATGGACAAATTTTTTTATAAATGAGGTTCCCGAAGTGTATGAGAAGAAGGTACGGAGTTTCTATACCAGCCTCTTCACAGTAGAGGGTGATTAAATTTGTGTGTTGATAAATGGGGTGGACATAGTGATGGACTCTGCCTTATTGGGGTCAATTCTGGGTGTTCCTGCTGAAGAACTATCGTCTGCTCAGGGTGCCTGCACATCAAACTTCAGAAATGCCATCGTCAAGGACAAGACAATGCATCATGGGGAACAGGTGCATAAGAAGGCCCTCCTTCCAGTATATCAGTTGCTTTTTGAGATGGTTAACAAAGTATTGCTTCTCCGCACTTAGAGAAGATATGTTGCACATGTTCCTTATGGAAGCCTTGGATAATTATACCACCATTAATTTTCCTGGCATAATGATTGAGCATATGCAGAAGGTAGAAAACCTTAAGGATGGGAATCCTGGACTACCCTATGGTTATCTTCTCACAAAGGTCTTTGAGTTCTTCAAAATACCTCTGGGACAGGCCAAAGTGGGCACTAAAAAAAATCCTTTTCAAAAACTACTCTTGAAGAGAGTGAGTGTATTGACACGGTCGGAGGATTTGGGAGCACTTCCGCTATCTCTCAACTGATAAATGCTCAGAATAGTGCCATAGAGGAAATCCTGAAGTTGAAGGCTAGGAACGCAATTCTTGAGAGTCAGCTCAGTCAGTTACAAGAGGCAGCTGGTTCTAGTAGTTCTCATAGCTCAGAAGTTGCATGCCTAACAAAGGAGAATGCTGAACTCAAGAAACAGGTGGAGGACCTGAAAGAAAGACTGCTCAATGAGCAAATGTCCGCAAATGCTCGCATGGATCTTGTTCTCCAAACCCTTACTTCCTGTTCCAATCCCCCCTTCTCCAGTGTCCCCTAAAGAATGTCCCCTCAGTGTCCAATTTCCAGTGTATACCTTCTTAGTTGTTATTAGTGATGTTTTTGTTTGTTTCTAGCAATTATTTTTGTTTATTTTAAACTATGGATGATAACAATGATTACAGGCGGGATTCTGCTCCCGCCTGTAAAATTCCAAAATTTGGTTAATGCAAGTGGTTTCCTTTTGCTGTTTATGTCGCTGCTCTTTTGTTTCTGTTTTCTATCATGTTGTGCGCACACAAGTGGCATGAGTTAGTCGCGTTAGAGTTCTTTGTGCTACATACTTGTTTTGTGCTTTTTATGATGCCAAAAGGGGGAAGATTTAATTGAATAATAAAGAGCGTAAATGAATGATAATCTGAAGGGGGAGAAATACAGATTCAGGGGGACTCACAAAAGTTTAGGTACTGATTAAGGGTACTAATTAAGGGGGGGTGTAAAGATTCAGGGGGAAACTTAAGGTCTTTCTGTATCTCAGTCTAGTTCTATGTGGCTCTTTCTGGGATTTTCAATTATGAGTTTGTCATCATCAAAAAGGGGGAAATTGATAGGTTACAAGTACTCTGGTCATAGGTCATAAGTATTTTACTTTATGTTTTGATGATCTAACAAACTTACTATCCAGAACCAGATAATGAACCTTTTACACATTTACAAGACCTTAAGATCATAAGGATCCAAGTTGGGATTCAGCGTGGGATATGATTCAGTCAGTTACAAGAGGCAACTGGTTCTAGTAGTTCTCACAGCTCAAAAGTTGCATGCCTAACAAAGGAGAATGATGAACTCAAGAAACAGGTGGAGGACCTAATACAAAGACTAATCAATGAGCAAATGTCCGCGAATGCTCGCATGGATCTTGTTCTCCATATTGCTTCCTCTTCCAATCCCCCTTTCTCCAGTGTCCCCTAACGAATGTCCCCTTAGTGTCCAACTTCCAGTGTATATCTTATTAGTTGTTTTTGGTGATGTTTTTCTTTGTTTCTGGCAAGTATTTTTGTTTATTTTAAACTATGGATGATAACAATGATTCTGCTCCCGCCTGTAAAAGTCCAAAATTTGGTTAATGCAAGTGGTTTCCTTTTGCTGTTTATGCTGCTGCTCTTTTGTTTCTGTTTTCTATCATGTTGTGTGCACACAAGTGGCATGAGTTAGCCGCGCTAGACTTCTTTGTGCTACATACTTGTTTTGTGCTTTTTATGATGCCAAAAGGGAGAAGATTTAATTGAATAATAAAGAGCATAAATGAATGATAATCTGAAGGGGGAGAAATACAGATTCAGGGGGAACTCGCAGAAGCTCAGGTACCGATTAAGGGTACTGATTAAGGGGGGATGTAAAGATTTAGGGGGAAACTTAAGGTGTTTTTGGTTCGCAGTCTAGTTCTATGTGGCTCTTTCTGGGATTTTCAATTATGAGTTTATCATCATCAAAAAGGGGGAAATTGATAGGTTACAAGTACTCTAGTCATAGGTCATAAGTATTTTACTATCCAAACCAGATAATGAACCTTTTACGCATTTACAAGACCTTAAGATCATAAGGATCCAGGTTGGGATTCAGCGTGGGATATGATTCAGCTCTTCAGAGTGGAAGGAACCGCTGAGGGAACAGGTCCCTACCAGTTTCCGAGGAGACTGTACGAAGTCAACTCTCCAGCTGGAAAGTTGCTGTTTGCACACGCTATAGTGTAGGAACAGCGCAGCAGTCAACTTTCTGTGGAAGGCTTTTTACCTACCTTGCTTACATCGTTGTAACTGATGTCACACATGTATTTATACAATCAAGGAAGTTAAAACACTTTTCACTTCAACACTTAGAGATTTCACTCAAACTCACTCACGTGACCATCCAGCAAGCAACTTTCAAGTGCTTCAAGAACAAAGAACAAAGCAACTAGGGATCAGTTCCCACATCGAGTCATTTTATGTCCTTAGTTGAGTTGTAACTTTGTAATAGTTCTTCAATTGTAATTCCTATCACGCTTGTTTAGAAACATTCTAAAGGAACCCCTTTGTAAACCTTAAACTTGTGTGTTTACGTCTTGGATAGAGTTAGTCATGTTGTAAAGTCTTTGTAATAAAGTATTGCAAGTTAGTGAGGGATCAAGAGGTTAATTCCTATGTTGCATAGGGTGTAATCTAAAAGTTGCTCGGTAGTGAAATTGAAATCCTACAAGTGTAGGTCGTGGTTTTTAATCCCGCTGAGCAGGGAATTTTCCACATAAAATTCCTCTTGTCATTATATTTACTGCAGTGTGCATGTGTACTGTTGAATTTGATAGAGAACTTGTTTCTCTATAGAGTTTGGTGGACCCTTATATTCTATCATGAGGTTATTTACCGATATCGGGTTTGGTAATGGGCAACTACTGTGGTCAGAGTTGTTGCTATGGAATATGGATGATGTGTTATGTCATGTGGTTAAATCTTGTGGATTTATGCATGAGCTGTTGCAGCTGCTTAGGGGTTGATACAGTGTGTTTGTATGGAAATTGGGTCTTTGGGGGATGATCGAATGTTGAAATTTGGTTCTAAGTCTTATCAGTATGGGTGGAAGGAATAATCTTCAGTCGTGATGGTGTTTTCAGGCTTATGTGAATTGGGGTGACGTGGGATCACCCATGTGTATGTGTATGGTGAGTTATACAATGATTTGATGGTTTTGGAGAGACAATGGCACGTTCGAGGACGAACGTATGTTTAAGTGGGGAAGAATGTAATGATCTGATCGGTTATTTTGGGTATTTGCATTCAATTAAGTGTTTTGAAGTCTTGAGTTGCTTTGTATCATGTATTATGACTTGCATGTATGGTAGATTTCGGTTTTCGAGCGATTTGGGATTGATTTGGAAGAATGATTCTCCTTTTAAAAGCTTTAAGTTTGAAGAGTTGACCAAGTTTGACTTTTGTGTATTTGATCTCGGATCGGAGTTTTGATCATTCTGTTAGGCTCGTATGGTGATTTGGACTTAGACATATGCCCGTAGTTGAATTTGGAGGTCCCTAAGTTGATTTGGCTTGTTTTGCCGAAAGTTGGAAATTTGAAGGCATAGAAATTTCTTAAGTTTGACTATGATTAGGCTTATTGGCTATCAAGTTCGGATTTCAGTTTCAGAACTTGGAATAGGTCCGTCTTGTCATTTGTGACTTGTCTGAAAAGTTTGGCATCAATCCAAGTTGATTTGATAGGAATCGGACGCGTGGTCGTAAGTTTAGAAGTTCTTGAGTTTCAGTGTAACTTTCATTTGTTTTGGTGTCAGATTCTTGATTCCGGATGTTATTTTGGTGTTTTGATAGCATGAGTGAGTTCGTATGATGCTTTTATACTTGTGTGGATGTTTGGTGTGGAGCCCCAGGGGCTCGGGTGAGTTTCAGAAGCGTTTCCGAGTGTTTCAGGATGTTTCTGTTTTGTTAGTGCCTCGGATCTCACAAATGCGAGATATTGTTCGCATCTGCGAGGTGGGGATCGCATTTGCGAGGTTCACTGGAACTGAGTCATTCCCATTTGCGAACATTTTTTTCGCTTTTGCGATGGTCGGGCCTGGGCTGGCTTGATTGCATTTGCGATCTTAAGACTGCTTTTGCGAATGGCCAGACATCACAAATGCGAAGTTAGGGTCGCATTTGCGACTTTCCCTTGGATTGTCAGGTGCAGCACTTGCGATAGTGTGTCCTCTTTTGTGGTGGTTTGCAATTACAAACCCGAAGTCGCTTTTGCAACGTCTGCACCTGAACAAAAGGGTGGAATTACGGGACTTAGCTTCATTTATCATATTTTAAAACCCTAGACTCGGCGGGAGGCAATTTTGAGGAGGGATTTTAACATTCAACTATTGGATAAGTTATTTTGATCAATTTTCAATTATATTACATGATTATTATAAGATTTAACTTCTAATCTATGGAATTTGAAGAGAATTTTGTGGGATTTGGTCTATGTTTTGAAAAATAAAAATTTGATATTTGAGTTGAATTGGACTCGGATTTGAAAATAAAACACATATATGGACTCGTGGGGTTATGGGTAGTCGAGATCTACCCTTGGACCCGGGTTTTGATCTGGCGAGCCCGGGGTTGACTTTTGTTGACTTTTGGAAAATTGTGTAAAAATTTTAATTTTTTTAATTAAAATTGGTTTCTCTTTTGATGTTATTAAGTCCATTTTGGTTAGATTTGAACCGAGCGGAGGTGAATTTTAGAGGAAAGGCATTTTTAGAGTATTGATTGAGGGCTTTTGAGGTAAGTAACTTGTCTAACTTTGTGTGAGGGAACTACCCCGTAGGATTTGGTTTAATTGCACTATTTGAATTACGTGGAAGACGTGTACACTAGATGACGAGTGTGTACACAACCTTATATGTGTAAATTGACCGGTTTAGACTCTTAGGTTTCTTATATGCATTTAATTAAAGTTGTCATATCATGTTATATCTTTCATTGTCGAGTTTACTCTGATATACTTTAATTGAAGTTGTTATTACGTGTTCTAACTTTCATTGTCGAGTTTATTTTTATATGCATTTAATTGAGGTTCTTACTACATGTCATATCTTTCATTGTTAAGTTTATTCTTATGCATTTAATTGGAGTTGTAGTTATTGAGAGCAATTAACATGTTTTAATTAATGTTGTTTTTTATGGAATATCATTCATTGTTGAGTTTTTTCTATTTTATTGTGTTGTTTTTGAGACTCTTGTATACATTGTTGTTAAGCCGTAGGCTATACGTTATTATGATATTGGTATTGTTATTTTGGCAATGTTGTGGCATATGGGCACGTGTGGTGCGAGTTGATATGTTATGTTGATTGTGACATTGGTACATGTGGAATTGTTGAGAGGATTGTCAGGGTGTTTGCACGAGTTTTGTCGTGCTATTGTTATTATTGATATTTGCACATGCAGCGAGACAAGGCGGGCTATATATACATCGGATTTGTGAATGTGGCGGGACAAGGTGGGAGAATTATTGGTGTGTGTGTGGCGAGAAAAGACGTGCATTTACTTTATTGTTGCGCACGTGGCGAGACAAGGGGGCTATGTTATTATATGTGATGGCTTGGGGACATGTTATTGATGATATTCGTTCTGTGGTGTGACTTTCTTGTATGTGTCCTGCATATTACGTGATTTATTGTGTTGTTCCTAATATGCTACTCGGTATCTCTGATTTTACCTGTTGACTTGAGGTGTGATAGTATACTTGCACATGCATACACCGTAACATGTCATTTATACCAGTTCAGGATTATGAAACTGTCACGAACCAAAATCCCAACTCGTCGTGATGGCACCTAACACACCGGCTAGGCAAGCCAAAACATAGCCATAAGGAAACATAACAACAGAACTTATAGAAATAACATAAGTCTGAAATCTCAATACAACTAAATACTGCTAATACAAGGTAAATCTCCTAGAAACTAGTAAATACGAAGTCATGAGCTCTACAACAGAATACAAGTCTGAAATTGAACAATAATAATTTTGTCTGAACTGTAAAGAAAGTATATAAGGAAAAAAAAAGTCAAAACTGCAGCGAAGGTGTCACGCCCCAACCTCGGGAGGCGCGACCGGCGCTCAATCGAGTGACCCCAACTGAGCAAGCCTTACCAAACACTATCTACCCAACTCAATACGAATAAGGGGACCATGCTTTCATTTATTCAACAAAGGGATATAGTATATTCAACATTTTTAGTTCATTTTAGATCACCGCATTAACTGTAGATAAGTTAGTTTCCAAGGTTCCCATAGAGTTACAATTCATAGGCAACATAAGTTTAGATTTACAACATGGATAGCACGCCCATTCAATGCCCACGCATAACCCACATACATGTCTACAGAGCCTCTAAGGATACAAAAATAAATGTGACAACGCCGGCAACAAGGCCCCGGCTATACCTCAAAAGTGAAAGTCCAAAATAAGAAGATGTGCAATATAGCCCCTTGAAGGAGAAAGGGGCTCATCAAGATCTTTGGGAAGGAGAATGCTCCGCTACACACGATCGGCACTATCTGCTATGGATCCACCTACATTCATTTAAGAAAATGTAGCGCCCCCGGGAAAAGGGGCGTTAGTACCATGGAATAGTACTAGTATGTATAACTAAGCACCATTTTACTAGAAAGAACTACCAAGCAATGACAAGTAAATCACATAGGTGAATCAAATATGCAAATCATATAATCATTCACATAATTCCCATAACTTAGTTTGGGGCATTCCTTTCCTACGTTCATCACTGTTCTCAATACCACCGCTATCTTGAGCGGAGTCCGATCACGATCGGACCGGCTAGGTTGCATCATTTGAGGCATGTATCTCAATAACTATTTCATTTCCTCTATCCGGAGCTCAATATCAGCATATTACCACCATGTGTGCGGTGTCACACCTCCTTTTTTACACACCACCCCTAAGGATAGTATATAAGGGAGTTTTTCCAATTTAAGTGACATTATTCGAAATGGGATTATTTATTTGATTTTTCAGAGTAGCCACTTGGGATGGTTTGTTTCTGGTGTCCCAAGTCACCGGTTTATTTTAAATCCCAAATCGAGGAAGATTTCGACTTTCCTTTTGAAGTCTGCGAACCAGAAATTCTAAGTAAGGAATTCTGTTAACCCGGGGGAAGGTATTAGGCATCCCCGGATTCCGTGGTTCTAGCACGGTCGCTTAAACTATTATAATTGGCCCATTATCTGATTTTAATACATGTTTTAGCCCATGGTACATTTTAACTTATTAAACGCTTTTAATTAATTTTAGGAAGATTCAACGTTATTTAAAACACGCCTTGAACCACGTCACATGAAATGCACCCGCGATCCACGATACATTTTATTTAACGTTGTTGAGAATTGGAGTTGGGTCACATGAAATGCACACTCGAGTTTAAGGAAACTAATTTAAATAGCGCGCCTAAAGCAACTACGCGCTTTCAAGTTAATAACAAGGTTTGCGAGGGCCATGGAAAATTCAACTAATGGCACACCTCGATTTCTAAAGAGTTAAAATTAATTAAATGGGGGCCATGGGCTTAGGGGTTTTATTTGGCATGGCTCGCCTCAAATTATTCCAAAGGGTTGTACTCAACTAAAGCAAGCTACAGATGTTCATGATCCTAAATTTGAGATTATTGATGCCATGGACAAGATATTATTGGGGAGTAAATAGGCTAGCTAACATGATGTATTACTTGGCCCAAATTTCTTATGGTTCGAGATCCACCTTATGGCCCATTATTCAATTTTAACTAAACAAACAACGACCCAATAGAACAAAGCCCAAAACCTATTATCATTTTCGGCCGAACAAACTCACGTGACTCGCATAGTTCTAATTTACCACAAATGGAGTTCAATTGCTAAAGGAACAAAATGATATTTAATGTTGCAACTTATGAGACACGTGACCATAACAATTCAACTTATCTGATATCCAAAACAATTATGAAGATCAAATGGTAAAAGAATTACAGTTTGAAGAATAATACCATGAGGCTTAATTTGAGTCTATGTCATTTCCTAGTATACGATGATAAATCTTGACATAAATAAACAAGAAGGTCCATTAGTCCATACTATTAACTTTACCACATTAAGAACTTGACCACTTCTCCGCAGAGTGGACGAAAACACATGTGGAAAAGAACACTGGTTCTTTTGAACTCACAAATTGAAAAAATGAGATCCAATGTTTGATCAAATTATGAAGCTTAGTAAATTGACTCATGAAAAATGAAGCAGGACTGCCTTTAACAGAAGTACATTTCATGGAGAAACAAGAATCAAACCTGAATGAGAATCTTTAATTGATGGAAAATTTCCAGTAATTACACGAACAAGATGAATCAACAGCTACGGCCTCGCCGAAAACGTAAATACGATGGAAAAGATCACGTCGACTACTTCTAAAACCCGACGAAGAAGCAAAAATAGACTCGCGGAAATCCAAAATTTCAGCAACATGGACAATGAACAGGTGGTGGTTAATGACTGTTGGGGGCGTTCGTAGCTGTTTGTAAATGGGTGAAGGTGTTTTTGGGGAGGAAAGGGTCGTTGATGAGTTCTCTTTTTGCCCGAGAGAGTGACGATGGAGATTAGATGATTTTTTCTGATTTTTCCAAAAAAAAAATGGCTGTCGTGACTTTGAAGAAGAAGAAGGAGCATTCGCCTTTCTCTGTTTTTTGTGCTAAAGGGTTGTGTAGTCCAAACTTATGAAAAATCCTGGTTGAAGCTTGGTGTAGGGATCTTTATTCTGTTTTTTTGTATCTTTGTGAAGAAAGAGATCAAAAATCAGATGGGGGAAGGGGTCCTTCTAAAACGGCGGATTAGATGGGTTTTTAGGCGTGTTTTAGGTGTATAGGGTGTTTAGGGATTATATACTATTATATATGGGTAGGGATTAGGTTAGGAGTATGGGCCTAGGGATTATGGGCTAGGGAATTGGGCCAAAGACTAAAAAAATGAACTAAAAAAATTTATAAAGACGGGATAAACCAAACTAAAACTAATTTCTCCTTCTAAAATTATGTACAATTATAATATAAAAATATAAAACTAATTTTAATTAATTGAACTAAACTATAAAATGTAAAACTACTTTTTTGTGTTTTCAAGATCACATAAAAATAAAGATAAGGTACTATTTTTGTATACTTTTTTATTTAAATTTACCAAAGATACGTAAACTAAAATATTTTTTATAATTTTTATTTTTTGTGACGAAATAAAGTAAAAGAGTTAAAATTAGCTGAAATAGCGATATTAGGCCTAAATTAAATATTTACGTGCTAAAATATAAAAATCTTGGGGAGGGTCAAAAATCACATGTCTACATGCGGCATGGTGTCCGATCACGACCCGATCGGCTAGGTCGCCTTATCTAGGCATTGTTCCTTTCTCATTAGTCACCACATACGATTCTTTATTTCACATATATCATATCAATTCCTCGGCACTTAGGGCCACCATTATCACATCGTTATCCGTTTTCAATATTCATCTTGCAAGTTGTGATCATAGACATATACAAGAGTAGTTTAAGTTGCAAGCACAGGTAAGTGAGCACATAGCTAGCATGAATAATTCTCAGTTTCAATCTTGGCCTATAGCCTAAGCATTTCGACACATAATTGTATTCTTCATACTTCTCTAAATTTTCAAGAATGGTACATTACATCACATTGAGGCACATCCTTCACGTATATGTGTAGATAATTACAAATCAATTAATGCGCAATAACAATCAATACATTAACCAATTCAAATCTTACCACACTTTCGTAAACGCCCACGGAGCTCAATTTCTAATAAAAGGGGGTTTTAGCCATACATACCTCAATATAGCTTTCCTTACTCCTTATAAATTTCCGGAACTCTTATCACTTCGATCTATTATGTAAGAATTACAATGTAAACCGAGAATTAGGGACGAGGTTGAGATTCTAGCTTGGTTCGAGCATAACATCAAACACTAATGGTGCACTATGATCTTAGGTCCTTCTTGCTAGGAATTTCTATCATTTTATACCCCAATTACTTTCTTTTTAGTTTACTATCTTCCAATACCCTAAGTTTAGATGTGCATGCAAGGAATCAATTCTTGTACCCATGAATTACCTCACTAATGACCCCCTTATAGCTGAATGTGGAAATAAGAACTGAGGTGAAGAAGCCTTACCTCTAGGGATGAAGGTTTAGAAGCTCTCACTTGATTATCTTCAAGGATTTAGCAAGATTCTATGGTGTAATTTGATGAGGAGAACTTTCCATCTCTAAGACCCCTCTCTTTCACTCTAGAAATGCTCAAAATGAGCTATAATACCGAATATAACGATAGGGGGGTCGGGTTAAAAATTCGAAAATTGGACCCCCGAGTCGGATCTGCGATCGCATTTGCGATGGAAATGTGGAAATGCGGGCCGCAGATTAGACTGCAAAAAGGCTCCCAAAATTTGAACATTCTGTTTGGGCATGCGACGGAAATGCGGTCCGCATACCCGTTCTGCGGTCGCATAATACACCGCAGAACTGACCTTTACAAAATCCCAAGGAAATTATGCGACGACTATGCGGTCCGCATATTGGTTATGCGATCGCATAATGGACCGCATCTTTAACCTCAAATTAGCTAACACACCGACTCACTCTGCAGCAGAAATGCGGTCCGCATACTTGGTATGCGACCGCATTCTAAACCGCACATTCGCACTTTTCTGGAAAACTTTGATTCTTGATTTTTAAATGCATAGATCAGCTCAAAGGGTCCGAGCTTCTAACACCTGGCCCTAACTTGGCACTACGAGGTTCGGGTTTTGAATGGAAATTTTCACGGGGCCTCACAGAAGGATTCTACCTCGCCTCTCGAAGATAGTCCAACAAGTAATCTACTACTGATAACTGGTCCCCACACCTGGATCTACACAATTAAGTGCAGAATGTAGTATGAGTACAACCGACACAATGTACTCAATAAATATCGTAACTAACCTCATCAAGGAAAAAGAAACAAGAATTATAAATAATACTTGCTATGACCTGTAGAGTTTCATAAATCCAACAAGTACAAACAATAATGTGATCATGTATAAGGTACTGAAAGGACTATCTGTGTGTGTGTACACAATTACTCAAAATCTCTGCTCAGTCACTGGGTACAGCATATAAGATGATATGCAGATAAATCAGATAATAAATCACAGAAATTGCAAGTAAAGATGATATGCAATTCCAAAACAACATTGGCCAGAATTTCCTCAACCTTTCCATATCTGTACCAAACCACTTATCAGTTTCCTCAATAACCGCGTGTACACCATCAAGAGAGAAACATGAGAGAGTGACCATAGTGTAATAACATGGTCGGTCATGTTGATCATTTGCACTTCGCTTGGTAGTTTGAGGGCAGGAGTAGCTCCGTATGATGTATTATGACTTATGTGAATCGTCGGTTTTGGTTTTCAGGTTATTCGGAATCGATTTAGAAGGATGAATTTCATGATTTAAGCTTTAAGTTAGAAGAGTTAACCAAATTTTACTTTTTAGTATTTGACCTCGGATGGAGTTTTGATGGTTTTGTTAGGTCCTGATGGTGATTTTGGACTGGGGCGTATGCCTGGATTTACATTTGGATGTTTCTAGAAGGTTTTGGCACAAATTGGCGAAAGTTGGGAATTTGAAGGTTTGGAAAGTTTATAAGTTTGACCAAAAGTTTACTTTGAAGAAATCGGATTCGTATTGTGGTTCCTAGAATCGGAATATCTTTGTTATGTCATAGGGACTTGTGTGCAAAATTTGAGCTTATTCCGGGTTGATTTGATATGTTTCGGCGCGAGCTTTGGAAGTTGAAAGTTCAAAGTTCATTCAAGCTCGAGTTGAGGTGCGATTTGTCGTTTCGATGTTGTTATGTGTGATTCCAGGCCTCGAATAGGTCCTTGTTATGTTATCGGACTTGTTGGTATACTTGGACGGGGTCCCGAGTGGCTCGGGTAAGTTACAAACATGGTTCAAATCATTTTTATCTCTTGTTGCATTGTGGAAGGTTGATGGTACTGGTGTAGCCGCATTTGCGGAGTCTTGGTCATAGAAGAGACTTTGCAAATGCAGGTTGTCCATCGCAGAAGCGAGAAGAGGTTGGGTGAGAAAGATCGCAGAAGCAGAGAATTTAGCGCATGTGCGGATGCGCAAGTAGGAAGGTCTTCGCAGAAGCAGAGTTTGTTACCACAGGTGCGAGGGTTGCTTGGCAAAGTTGTTTTCGCAGAAGTGAAGTTTTTCACCACAGTAGCGAAGGTTGCAGAAGCACCTACTGTCCATAAATGCGGAAAACGCTAGGCAGAATGCTTTAAGTTCGAGGGTTGGCCATTTTTATCACATACTGAGCTATAGACTTCAGAATGAAGCGATTTTGGAGGCAAATTTCATCACAAGGATTGGGGTAAGTGTTCTATACCCGGCTTTGGTTATATTTCATGAATCTATATTCGATTTTGGCATGTGGACTATGAATTTTAAAGAGAAAATTGGAGGTTTTGCCTAAAGCTTCATAGAGTGAATTCTTGAGTTTTGAACACCGATTTGGAGTCGGATTTGAATGAAACAAATATGGTTGGACTCGTAATTGAATGGGTTGTCGGATTTTATGAGTTTTTTTAGGTTTCAAGGTGCGGGCACAGGTTTTACTTTTGGGTTTTGATTAAAGATTCGACCTTTATCGATTGGGTTTGTTTCCTTTGGCATTATTTGATAATCTTGAGTTGCTTTCGCCTAGTTTTGAACCGTTCGGAGGTCGGTACGCACGGGATGGCATATTGGAGTATCGTTTGGCTTGCTCGATATTGGATTTGGCTTGTTTGAGGTAAGTAACACTTATAAACTTGGTGTTGAGGGTAAGAAACCCCGAATTACGTGTTATGTGATTGATGTTGAGGTAACGCGCATGCTAGGTGACGGGCGTGTGATCGTCCACCATGTGAATTGTGATTTAGTTGATTCCATGGAACTGAGAAGTTGTACTTTATGTGTTAGAGCACCTGAGCTGTAATTCATGCTAGAAATCATGCTTAGGCATATGTTGGAATTATTGGGACCCACTAAGGTCATTTCTGCTGTTGAATTATACGTTTAAATTGAAATTTTATACTCGGTCATACTTATTCATTGCATATCATATCTCATTCTTTATTGCTATTTATTGATACATCATATCATCATTTTTGGGCTAATTTCATGACATTGTGAGCCTGAGAGACTACAGAGATTGATGATTGAGTGAGGCCGAGGCCTGATTGTGAGTGATATCTGGCTGCACATCGCAGCATGTTTTATTGATTTATGCCTGGATCTGGCTTATTATAGTGCTTGGGATGAAGGATTCCCTTGTCGCGGCCCCTTTTTCTCGCGAAATCTGGTTTATGACATTCGTTTGGGACAGCTCTTTCCTTTTGGGAAAGGGGTTTGCAATTTTGAAAAGTCGCCACCTAACGATTTTAAGGTGCGTTAGGGCACCTATGGGGTTCAACTACAACTATGTTTGATAACCAGAGATAGGGTAAGGGCTTGAAATTATCCTAAGGGTAAGGTGTTAGGCACCCCTCAGGATCCACTAGTGTAGTTCCCGACCAGATAGTTCTTTGTGAATTTGTGCCACTAATACGCAAACAAACAAGGCTCAAATAAGAGAGGATTTAAATACACAAGTGTTTGGAAATGATAAAATAAAACAAAGTCTTGAAAGAGTTATAACTAAGCATGCTAACGAATATAAAGGGGGTCCTAGGTTTATTTGTAATATGGATCACATCAATACAATACCCGGTAATCACTCCTCAAAGAGGGGCTACACGTGGTATTAGCGCACCGGTCATCATTACATATCTACCCTTCCCACCCCGTTAAGGTATTAAAGCGCGGATTGGTCTCGACCTCTATTGTATGCTATTACCCGCCCCATTCCTATCAGTCCCGGAGGAATTTAGGACTACTATTCCTATAAGAATTAGGTTGACTCTTGGGTTTTTTAAAGGTAAAAAAACTAAGGCAATATTCAAAACACATAGGACTGCATATTAGGGGAAACATGTACGCAACTAAGAGGCTCATAGATACCTCCTCAAGCAAAGCACATAAATAGCATGACTTAAACACATTTAGGGTCAGAATTTAAAGTACTAAGACAAGGAAGTTTTAGTTGTTGAAGCAGACCCATTGATTATATAACAGTGATAAGAAGTCCGAATCAGGCCTACCTTCTGATTGTAGCAGTTACTAACTAAACAAAGGCGGATTCAATTTTATCATTATTACCAAAGGCTTGCCTAAGTGTGTATTGATGATACCCTATATGCATGATATCTATTACTGATTCAAAATGGCAAAGCAGTAACAGTTTTAAACGAGCAATTTGGATCCTATAGGCATGCTTCCTAAACCGCATTAATGAAAAGAGTAAGTTGTTTAAACAGTACGAGTCAAACTGATTTTAGCTAAACTGGTTTTAGATCCTATAGGCATGGTATCTAATTGAGTAGGCAGGATTTATTTGATCACATCGAAATTTCAATAGGCGTGATTTCTAGAAAATATTGATATTAACCTTATAGGCATGACATCCAATTTCGAAGCTGATTTTTAACCATGTAGATATGATGTCTGATTATAGCCATTAGACCATATAGGCATGATTTCTAAGTGTGGAAGTAAATGTGCAGAACTTCAATAATCAGATTCTATAGGCAGGATATCTAAGTGTGGAAGTAAACATGCAGAACATTATTAATTAGATCCTATAGGCAGGATATCTAAGTGTGGAAGTAAACATGCAGAACTTTATTAATCAGATCCTATAGGCAGGATATCTACCCTTAAAACATGCACAATTACCCCATCCCTTTTCACTAACCAACCCCAATATTCGTTACAACTTATTACAGACCAAAATACTGAATTACATCAGAAAAGTGTAAATAAGAAGTTACAACCACAGGAAGCCTGATTCTGACTTCCTCTCTGAGTTATGGAACAAACCACCTCACATGCCACTTGTTTCAAAGCCTTTCTCAAATCTAGGTGTGTCGAAGTTCCCTATGGGTCTCAAGGGACCCCGGGCAGTGCTTACACGCAGGTTCGCATAACCAGATAGAGATGAGTGCAGTGTGGAAGGGCCAGCCCTTATGTGTCCAAGTTCAGAGGGAGCTCAAGGATCCCAAGGCAAGGCTCACACAAGAGGGGCAGAACTTACGTTCAAGGAATATAGTTAAAGTGCAGAACATAGAGATTTATTTAAAACCAGGTTGAGAATAGTAAAGGGTAAGGGTGATTTGAAAACAGTAGTAGTAAAACTTAAACTACACAGAATCAGTAGTTGCACAAAGGGGTCAAGGGTTTTGGGAATACATTGCATGAAGCATATGACCCTAGGAGGGGTCAGGTTTGAACATGCATAGCAATAGATGATGCTGGAATACCCACAACCCAGCAAGAGAATACAAACAAAAGAGGGGATGTGGGGTTTGGGATTCATACACATAGGAGAGCATTAATCTAAAAGGGGAAGGGACACATTTCAACATGCTAGTAATGTAACTTAATTGCAGAAACATAAGCAGAAGTGGACAAACATGAGAGAAGTTGGAACAGCTAGAGAAACAGGTTGTTGTTAATGCTTGAAAAGTAACTAGGACATACCAGTAAAGAAGCAAAGTGCAGAAAGAAAAAGTAAGCAAATTTCCACATCCTAGCCTCGGCCTTCAGTCGGCTAGACAAAGCAGTAGCACAAATAGTAATAGAGAAAAGAGAGAGTTTTAAATGAAGTGTGTGTTCTGAACTCGAATCGTTTTTTTGAAAGAAGAGGGGGTGGGTATATATAGCTTTTGAAAACGAGTGAAAGTAAGGTAATAAGTAAAGTCTTAACACAAACATGGAAATAATCACAATTCAGAATCAATTAACCCAAGTGATTCCCTTTAATTAAGGAATCACTGTTTAACGGGTAGCAGCAGGTCTAATTAAGGAAAGAAAATCAGTTTGAGGACAGATTGATTATTGCCATATAAAGGGCAGTAAAAGCATGAGGTAAACCATCAAGTCTAAGTACAAAATAGGCTTATTTTGGGAAAGGATTCAGCAAGGTAAAATATCACAGTAAAGGAAAAAGGAATCAATTAATTTTAAACAGGCAAGTGAAATTAGGATTCATAAAAGAAAAAGCTTTTGTAATCAATCACAAGATCAATCAAGGAAGAAACATGATTCTGCACTTCAGTATATAAATAGAGTGAACGGAAGCATCAGACATGCAAGGCCAAAGACATTGGCAAAAGAGATAATCACAAACATGCAGTAGTGGCAGAAATAAGCTAGGATTCAGTAGTAAAGCAAACATTGGAGGCACAGTGGTCAAGTAGGTCAAGTCACATAGAATCAATTGTGACGAAAAACATAGTATCAGGTAAAAGAAATCAGAAGTATGTAAAGGTCTCCCAGTAGTAGTAAGTGAGAAAACTTCTAAGAAATTAGGGTTTCAGCAGTAGTCGAGTTTTAGAGATAGTAAGAACTCAAAATCAAACAAGTCAAACAAGGAAAATAGGGTCAGAAACAAAGAACAAGTACATCCTTAAATAAACAACTTCCAGAACTCGGATAAGACTGAAAGGAACTAGGGTTTTTAAACATGCTGAAATAGATAGAAGAACAATATGAGCAAATCGTTTTAAACATAGCAAAATCACAAATAATATTAAGATCAGAGAAGAGATCTTTTGAAAACTTACAGGAAAACCCTAATCGTTGAAAAGTGAAGAGTCATTTTTGAAAGAAAAGTAAAGAACCTTTGAGAAACACTTAAAAAGCTCATAGGAAGCAAAAATCTAAGATAGATCTGAAAGAAATCGGAAGGTCATAGAGATTAGGGTTTCAGAAAACCCAAAAGAAACGAGAAAGATCTCGAAAGTTAACGACCTAACCAGAAAAGTCAAGGATCAGCCTTGAAAGGCCATGAATGGCCGGAGAAAGGTCGTGGATGGTCGAAGAAATACCATGACAACAGTCGAGCGGGACTGGACCAGATTCCTTCAAGGACTGGCCATGAAACCACATAAACCAACACCCAGGAGCCATAGAAGGCTGGTACATGTCTCAAATGACCACGAGGGGCCATGGATTAGGTAGATACCTGGGTGGGATTAGAGGGCGGCGGCTAGGGTTTAGGTGGGGTTTCAGAGAGAATTGAGTGAAAGGGGAATTCCAGGGCCGCGTTTGGTGAAGAATGAGGTAGGGTAAGGGGGTCGTTTAGGGTTAAAAAAGGAAAGGGCTAATATTGGCCGTTGATCTAAATGATCAACGGCCAGGATTGAAGGGTTAGGTAGGGGAATCCGTGTTGGGTCATTAATTGGGTTAGGGGTCGGGTTAAAATTTGAATTGGGCCGGGAAATTAGGTTTAAAATGGGGTAGGATTTAGGCTACAATTGAAATGTAATTGGGCTATTAATTAAATAACCAATTTTCGCTTTTAAAATTATAAAAATAGTAAATTAATTTCTGAAAATAAATTGAAAGCACTAATATGATTTATAACATATAACTAACAATTTAAAAAAATACAGGACTTAATTTTATTAATATAAAATATAATTAAATCTTAAAAAGGCTAATACTGCAATTATGTGCAATTAGCTATTAAAAATACTAAACAAAATAAAGATGAAAATCCAATAGATGAATTACCAAAAATAATAATTTTGGAAATGATTATTGGGTTTTATGGATAAAAAGGGGAAATAAATTGATTTAAAAAACCTTATAAATTATGGAAAAAATAATAAAACACTTGAATATGCTTACATATGCATATATGTTCCATTTTGAAGTTATTTTGCATATTGAAAATATATAGGGAAAAATTGAGTGTCAACAGCAGCCCCTCTTTAGCAGGGAAGGATGAAAGAGTTTTCGGGTAAAGATATGATGGCCAATTTTGACCGGGCGAAATGGTTTGAATAGGTTTAGGCCGCACCCCGGTTTTCGAGCTCCCTGCATATCCCTCGTTTTACAGGAATTAGGCCATATGTAGTTCAGGATCCGTCGGCGGAGTATGCCGATGGGTACTTTCCAAGAACGGACGCAATATCTAGGGCTGGATGAGTGGACGGCTTACGGGAACGATTAGGTTTGATATGGCTGCGAGCACTGGAGCGGAACCGCTCCCGCCGCGATGGCTGTTGCTTGCCGTTTTACCTGCAAATAAGCAATACAAGCGTATATTGTGCGTAAATTTAAACATGATGCAAATTCATATTGGACCATGAATGCTGTCTTTGAACGGTTAGGATGACGTCTTTAGACCATGATGTCCTGGGCCATGAAGCGTATAATAAAGGATTCGCAGGCCATGAAATGATGTTCTCGGGCCATGAGGATGGTGCCTCCGAACCATGATGCCTTTGAATAATGATATGCAAAAAGATTTAAAGGGGTCCTCAGGCCATGACATGGTGTTCTCGGGCTATAAGGATGGTGCCTCCGAACGATGACGCCTTTGGATAAGTTGGCGATATTTCAGCCCATGAAGGATGCAGTATCATGTGGCGATCTTTCAGCCGTGCAATGTGGCGATCTTTCAGCCGTGCAATGTTGCGATCTTTCAGCCGTGCAATGTGGCGATCTTTTAGCCGTGCAATGTGGCGATCTTTCAACCGTGCAATGTAGCGATCTTTCAGCCGTGCAATGTGGCGATCTTTCAGCCATGTAATGTGGCGATCTTACAGCCGTGCAATGTGGCGATCTTTCAGCCGTGCAATGTGGATGGAGACTGCGTTTAGTATCGGAAGGCAGAATGGTAGCCTTATGCAATGCAGATGCAGATAGAGGTAGAGTTTAAACCTCGGAAGGAAGAATAGTAGCCTTATGCAAGGTGGAAGGCACAATGGTAGCCTTATGCAATGCAGATGCAGGTAGAGGCAGACTTTAAAATCGGAAGGCAGAATAGTAGCCTTATGCAAGTTGGAAGGCAGAATGGTAGCCTTATGCAATGCAGATGCAGATAGAGGTAGAGTTTAACCTCGGAAGGCAGAATAGTAATCTTATGCAAGTTGGAAGACAGAATGGTAGCCTTATGCAAGAAATAAGATAACAAATGACAGTAAAGTTTTCTTAGCAGATAGTAGATTGCGGCGTTGTGATTACTAGGAGCATTGTGACATGCAGAACATTACGGGTGCGCGCTAATAGCAAATGTTGGCAAGTGTAATGGTGAAGAGAGTCGTATTCTTGAACAACATTTGTTCCATGAGTGTGCAACATGTTTTAATGATTTCGTGATCCTTGTGCCTGCATCCAAAGAAAAACCATGAGTTTTGTAAAGGGGGAAAGGTTAGTTCGTATCCCTGCTGGCTTTGCTTGACTCATTCTGCTTTGATATGGTGATACCATTTGTATCATTGGGGTACCGTTGCTAAACGAAGCAGTTTCAATAATAAACATGCATGATTTTTGTAAAAGTATGACATAAATGTATAATTAAAATAATTTTTAGATGAACCGACGACTGTGATGTGGTTCGAGACATTGCAACCTCTCTTGCTATGAATTTTGAGGGTCCTCCTCAAAATTCTGCCCCAGTTTGATGGGTTGATGCTTCTGACTGTTGCTCGTATGGCGATCGGCTGAAATTGCTTCGAAATTTTGAGGGTCCTCCTCAAAATTCTGCCCTAGTTTCCAATTTCGGGGGAAAATGAAAATTTTATTGAATTGTGACCGAACCCATAGGGCTGCCTACGTATCACCTCTTAAATAGGAATCGGGTCAGGCGTAGTTCAATGTACATCATATAGGGAAGAATAAAGATTACACATAGTAACGCTTGACTACATCTGAATTAATCGGCTTTGGCCAGACTTCTCCATCCATTTCTGCAAGTATGAGGGCTCCTCCTGTCAAAACTCGGTGAACCATGTATGGGCCCTGCCAGTTGGGAGAAAACTTCCCTTTGGCTTCATCCTGATGCGGAAAAATTTTCTTTAACACCAGCTGCCCCGGTGTGAACTGTCTTGGCTTGACTATCTTGTTGAAGGCTCTGGACATTCTGTTCTGATAGAGTTGACCGTGGCAAACTGCGTTCATTCTCTTTCCGTCTATAAGAGCTAGTTGCTCATAGCGACTCTTCACCCACTCTGTGTCGTTGAGCTCAGCTTCCTGTATGATCCTTAGGGAAGGAATTTCTACTTTGGCGGGAATGACGGCTTCTGTACCATAAACCAGCATATAGGGGGTTGCCCCGGTTGATGTGCGAACTGTGGTGCGATACCCCAATAGAGCAAATGATAACTTCCCGTGCCATTATTAATGCTTCTCTATCATTTTCCTCAATATATTCTTGATATTCTTATTGGCGGCTTCTACGGCTCTATTCATTTGAGGCCTGTGGAATTCTTGTGTCTGATCTTAAAGGTTTAGCACATGGTTTTCATCAAGTCATTGTTGAGATTGGAGCCATTATCAGTAATGATTGACTCTGGAATACCGAATCGACAAACAATGCGGTCGCGGACAAAGTCTGTCACGACTTTCTTAGTCACTTCTTTGTAAGACGCTGCTTCGACCCACTTGGTGAAATAGTCAATTTCCACTAAGATAAACCTGTGTCCGTTAGAAGCGGCAGGCTCGATTGGTCTAGTGACGTCCATTCCCCAAGCGACGAACGGCGATGGTGAGCTTGTTGTGTTGAGCTCGCTTGGAGGTACCTTTATCATGTCTGCATGTATCTGGCAGCGATGGCATTTCCAGACATACTGGATGCAGTCTGTTTCCATAGTCATCCAAAAGTAACCAGCCCGGAGTATCTTCTTTGCTAAGACAAAACCGTTCATATGTGGACCACATGTCCCTGCATGAATTTCCTCTGGTAGCTTGGACGCTTCCTTTGAGTCAACACATCTTAATAGTCCCAAATCAGGAGTCTCCTATACAGGATTCCTCCGATGTGAAAGAATTTGTTGGACAATCTCCGAAGTGTGCGTTTTTGAGTATGATTGCAAAGCTCCGGGTACTCTCCTTTTGCCAGATGTTCCTTGATATCATGAAACCAAGGCTTGGAGTTCTTGGTTGCCCATTCTTCTCGTACCTGATGTATAAGAAAATCTGAATCTCCGATCACTAGCAGTTCTTGCACGTTCATGTCAATGGCCATTTTAAGCCCTAAGATGCAGGCTTCATACTCGGCCATATTGTTGGTGCAGGGAAACCTGAGTTTGGCAGACACTGGATAATACTGACCGGTTTCTAATACCAAGATCGCTCCTATGCCAACTCCTTTGAAGTTTGCTACTCCATCGAAAAACATTCTCCAATCGTCATAGGATTCTGCAATGTCTTCTCCTATGAATGATACCTCTTCATCAGGAAAATACATTTTCAAGGGTTCATATTCTCCATTCACGGGGTTTTCAGCAAGGTGGTCTGCCAGTGCCTGTCCCTTGACCACCTTCTGAGTTACGTAAACAATGTCAAACTCACTCAACAGGATTTGCCACTTGGCTAGCTTGCCACTGGGCATGGGTTTTTGAAATATGTACTTTAATGTATCCATCCTTGATATGAGGTACGTGGTATAGGCACAGAAGTAATGTCTCAGCTTCTGAGCTACCCAAGTCAAAGCACAGCAGGTGCATTCCAAAAGAGAATACCGGGCCTCGTATGGAGTGAACTTCTTGCTGAGGTAATAAATGGCTTGTTCCTTTCTCCCCGTTTCATCATGTTGCCCCAAAACGCAGTAAAAAACTCCATCTAACACTGCAAGGTAGAGCAGTAAGGGTCTACCTGGCTCGGGAGGAACTAAGACTAGTGGTGTTGACAAGTACTCCTTGATTCTATCGAAGGCCTTTTGGCAGTCGTCAGTCCATTTGGTAGCGGCTTCCTTCTTTAACATTTTAAAGATTGGCTCACAGATAACTATAGACTGTGGTATGAATCGGCTGATGTAGTTCATCCTTCCCAGGAAACTCATCACATCTTTCTTCTTATTTGGCGGTGGTAATTCTTAAATGGCTTTGACCTTCGATGGATCCAGTTCTATTCCTCGGCGGCTCACAATGAACCCAAGCAACTTTCCAGCGGGAACCCCAAATGCACACTTTGCGGGGTTTAGTTTCAAGTTGTACCTCTGTAGTCTGTTGAAAAACTTCCTCATATCTTCTATGTGGTCAGTGGCCTTCTTGGATTTAATGATAACATCATCCACATATACCTCTATCTCCTTGTGTATCATATCATGGAAAATGGTTGTCATGGCCCTTATGTAGGTGGCCCCTGCATTCTTCAGGCCGAATGGCATCATCTTGTAACAATACACTCCCCTGATGAAAGCCGTTTTCTCAGCATCTTCTTATCCATCCAGATCTGATGATAACCAGCGAATCAATCTACAAAGATTGCAACTCATGTTTGGCGCAATTATCAATCAGGATGTGTATATTCGGAAAAGGAAAGTCGTCTTTCGGACTGGCCCGATTGAGATCCCGGTAGTCGACACAGACTCTGACCTTCCCATCCTTCTTTGGCACTGGCACGATGTTGGCTAACCATGTCGAGTATTCCATTAAACTGAGAACCTTAGCTTTGATTTGCTTGATGACTTTTTCCTTGATTTTCAGACTCATATCAGGCTTGAACTTTCTGAGCTTTTGCTTTACCGGTGGACATGTTGGATCAGTTGGCAGTTTATGGGCCACAATAGATGTACTCAGACCAGTCATGTCATCATACGACCAGGCGAATATGTCCTCATATTCCTTTAGGAATTCTGTGTATTCCTTCTTTTCTGACGGCAATAAATAAACGCTGATTCGTGTTTCCTTGACGTTTTCTGCATCTCCCAAGTTAACAATCTCTGTCTCGTCTAGGTTGGACTTAGGTCTGTTCTCAAAGTTCTCAACTTCTTTGACAATCTCCTCTGGTATGTCATCTTTCTCTGAATCAATGTCCGTTTGTTGCGTTGTCTCATTGCATGTCATAGTCATTGGTTCATCAAGATAAGTAATAGTAATGCTGTATAAGTAAAGTAAGGAGAAAAATGATAAAAATAAATATTAATTCATTGGAAAAATCAAACATGCTTTGATAAATTGAATAATTGTTTTGCACATTGAAGATCTTATTGCAGAAATTAAAAAAAGTGAAAAGGAAATCATTCAATAAAAACAGTGAATAATGATTGTTTTAGCCTTGCTACCTCGAGGCTCGTCGAGCTCTGGTGGTCCTGATGGTCCAATTGTTGAGGTATTCCCCTCTACTCACATCTTGTATGGAAGGGCCTTGTGAAATAGGATGATGATGCCAGAGTACACAAACTAACCTTTTGGGGAGGGGGACAAAAATAAAATAAAAAGGTAATCAAGTTAGTGAGGATCATAAAAAGTATTGCAATATTTAAACACATAGTGCGGAAATGTAAAACGTGTCCTAATTTGGGAACCTCGTTGTGCCCGAGGTTGGCCTAGCGACAAATTGATTTGGAGAACTTGGAATGCTACATGCCTCATTTCATTGATAAAAATAAGACGAATCCCAAATTAACATTAAATAAGCAAGAAAATAAAAGTCACTAATGGCCATTGGCCTTATTACATTTATAAGGCGAAAAAGTAAATTCCTATCTATCTGGTCCCAGAAAGACCTTCCCTAGGTTGAATGCTCTCATTGATCAAATCCTCCCGTTTGCGTAGGTTCACCAGTAAAAATGCCTTCGCCAGGTGTTCTCCTTCGTTTCCCTCAGCGTTCTGGCAGTCGGTGACTCTCTTCCTCATTTTTCCTTCCAATTCCAGCTGACTGTATTCCATATATTCCAACTTTTTGCTAACTTTGGCAGCCCTCTCTTTCTACTCATCGATTTGGTCATTTGATGGAAGACTCCTCCACCAGTCTAGCAAGAGTGGGGGCGTGCTAATCATACCGAAACTGGGGACCTCATGCCTCATTTTCTGGAAAACAAAAGGGTTAGACCCTACCCCCACCAGACTCGACTATTTAACATCAACAATTAGCATGAAGCATCTAGTTCTCCAAATGAATGCACAAAACGTGGTGACGTCCGCTAGGGTTTAGGGAAACCCAATGGACTTTGAACAAGGCTATCTTAAAGGATCATTATGTGGACAACATAACTGATTCGGCTAGGTTTGACCATGATGCATGCACAGTTTGAACAGAGTGAGGTTTCTATGGGGTTTTAGACTGGTACTCTTGAGTGGACAACTCAAGGGGGAAGGCTAGGAACTATCGACTGCACCGCTGATCGACTAGTTTTACCGCAAATATGCCTTTTCGAATTTAGGGGGTAATGATATAGGAAGAGCGCAACCACTCATTATAAGCGTTGCTATAGTATTTGTTTGGCACGAGTGGAGTATGATGTCGAGCATGATTATGCAATAATTAAAAGCGTGTTGACATGTATTTGCACATTAAGAAAGCGATAAATACAACCGTTTCATAATTTAAAGCAATAAAGGAAAGAAAACAAAGAAGATATGTCAGTTTTGCTTCTAAAGAAGAAATTAAATTCTCAACGGAATTAAACAAATAATTGCACATAGGGAGAGGTACACATTCACAAAAACAATCTGAAATGGTAAAAGCTTAAAAATCCCCAGCAGAGTCGCCATGCTGTCGCGCCGCCTTTTTCTCGCGAAATCGGGTTTATTACATTCGATTGGGACAACTCTTTCCTTTTGGGAAAGGGGTTTACAATTTTGAAGAGTCGCCACCTAATGATTTTAAGGTGAGTTAGGGCACCTATGGGGTTCAACTACAACTATGTTTGATAACCAGAGATAGGGTAAGGGCTTGAAATTATCCCAAGGGGAAGGTGTTAGGCACCACTCAGGATCCACTAGTGTGGTTCCCGACCAGATAGTTCTTTGTGAATTTATGCAACTAACACGTAAACAAACAAGGCTCAAATAAGAGGGGATTTAAATACACAAGTGTATGGAAATAATAAAATAAAACAATGTCTTGAAAGACTTATAACTAAGCATGCTAACGAATATAAAAGGGGTCCTAGGTTTATTTGTAATATGGATCACATCAATGCAATACCCAGTAATCACTCCTCAAAGAGGGGCTACACGTGGTATTAGCGCACCGGTCATCATATCCATATCTACCCTTCCCACCCCATTAAGGTATTAAAGCGCGGATTGGTCTCGACCTCTATTGCATGCTATTACCCGTCCCATTCCTATCAGTCCCGGAGGAATTTAGGACTACTATTCCTATAAGAGGGAGGATTTTAGGTTGACTCTTGGGTTTTTTAAAGGTAAAAAGACTAAGGCGACATTCAAAACACATAGGACTGCATATTAGGGGAAACATGTACGCAACTAAGAGGCTCATAGATACCTCCTCAAGCAAAGCACATAAATAGCATGACCTAAACACATTTAGGGTCAGAATTTAAAGTACTAAGAAAAGGGAGTTTTAGTTGTTGAAGCAGACCCATTGATTATATAACAGTGATAAGAAGTCCGAATCAGGCCTACCTTCTAATTGTAGCAGTTGCTAAGTAAACAAAGGCGGATTCAATAGGCTTGCCTAAGTGTGTATTGATGATACCCTATAAACATGATATCTATTACTGATTCAAAATGTCAAAGCAGTAATAGTTGTAAACGAGCAATTTGGATCCTATAGTCATGCTTCCTAAACCGCATTAATGAAAAGAGTAAGTTGTCTAAACAGTACGAGTCAAACTGATTTTAGCTCAACTGGTTTTAGATCCTATAGGCATGGTATCTAATTGAGTAGGCAGGATTTATTTGATAATAGTGAAATTTCTATAGGCGTGGTTTCTATTAAATATTGATATTAACCTTATAGGCATGACATCTAATTTCGAAGCTGATTTTTAACCTTCCAGATATGATGTATGGTTATAGCCATTAGACCCTATAGGCATGATTTCTATGTCTGGAAGTAAACGTGCAGAACTTCATTAATCAGATCCTATAGGCAGGATATCTAAGTGTGGAAGTAAACATGCAGAACTTTACTAATCAGATCCTATAGGTAGGATATCTAAGTATGGAAGTAAACATGCAGAACTTTATTAATCATATCCTATAGGCAGGATATCTACCCTTAAAACATGCACAATTACCCCATCCCTTTTAACTAACCAACCCCAATATTCGTTACAATTTATTACAGACCAAAATACTGAATTACATCAGAAAAGTGTAAAAAAAGAAGTTACAACCACAGGAAGCCTGATTCAGACTTCCTCTCTGAGTTATGGAACAAACCACCTCAAATGCCACTCGTTTCAAAGCCTTTCTCAGGCCTGGGTGTGTCGAAGTTCCCTAAGGGACTCAAGGGACCCCGGGCAGTTCTTACACCCAGGTTCGCATAACCAGATAGAGATGAGTGCAGTGTGGAAGGGCCAGCCCTTATGTTTCCAAGTTCAGAGGGAGCTCAAGGATCCCAAGGCAAAGCTTACACAAGAGGGGCGGGACTTAGGTTCTAGGAATATAGTGAAAGTGCAGAACATAAAGATTTATTTAAAACCGGGTTGAGAATAGTAAAGGGTAAGGGAGATTTATTTAAAACCAGGTTGAGAATAGTAAAGGGTAAGGGTAAAACACAGAATCAGTAGTTGCACAAAGGGGTCAGGGGTTTTGGGAATACATTGCATGAAGCATATGACCCTAGGAGGGGTCAGGTTTGAACATGCACATCAATAGATGATGTTGGCATGCCCACAACCCAGCCAGAGAATACAAACAAAAGAGGGGATGTGGGGTTTGGGATTCATACACATAGGAGAGCATTAATCTAAAAGGGGAAGGGGACACATTTCAACATGCTAGTAATGTAACTTAATTGCAGAAACATAAGCAGAAGTGGACAAACATGAGAGAAGTTGGAACAGTTAGAGAAACAGGTTGTTGTTGATGCTTGAAAATTAACTAGGACATACCAGTAAAGAAGAAAAGTGCCGAATGGAAAAGTAAGAAAATTTCCACAGCCTAGCCTTGGCCTTCAGTCGGCTAGACAAAGCAGTAGCACAAATAGTAATAAAGAAAAGAGAGAGTTTTAAGTGAAGTGTGTGTTCTGAACTCGGATCGTTTTTTTGAAAGAAGAGGGGGTGGGTATTTATAGCTTTTGAAAACGAGTGAAAGTAGTTAATAAGTAAAGTCTAAACACAGACATGGAAATAATCACAAGTCAGAATCAATTAACCCAAGTGATTCCCTTTAATTAAGGAATCACTGTTTAACGGGTAGCAGCAGGTCTAATTAAGGAAAGCAAATCAGTTTGAGGACAGATTGGTTATTGCCATATAAAGGGCAGTAAAAGCATGAGGTAAACCATCAAGTCTAAGTACAAAATAGGCTTATTTTGGGAAGGGATTCAGCAAGGTAAAATATCACAGTAAAGGGAAAAGGAATCAATTAATTTTAAACAGGCGAGTGAAATTAGGGTTCATAAAAGAAAAAGCTTTTCCAATCAATCACAAGATCAATCAAGGAAGAAACATGATTATGCACTTCAGTATATAAATAGAGTGAACGGAAGCATCAAACACGCGAGGCCAAACATATTGGCAAAAGAGATAATCACAAACATGCAGTAGTGGCAGAAATAAGCTAGGATTCAGTAGTAAAGCAAGCATTCGAGGCACAGTAGTCAAGTAGGTCAAGTCACATAGAATCAACAGTGACGAAAAACATAAATCAGAAGCATGTAAAGGTCTCCCAGTAGTAGTAAGTGAGAAAACTTCTTAGAAATTAGGGTTTCAGCAGTAGTCGAGTTTTAGAGATGGTAAGAACTCAAAATCAAACAAGTCAAACAACAAAAATAGGGTCAGAAATAAAGAACAAGTACACACTTAAATAAACAATTTCTAGAACTCGCATAAGACTAAAAGGAACTAGGGTTTTTAAACATGCTGAAATAGATAGAAGAACAATATGAGAAAATCGTTTTAAACATAGCAAAATCACAAATAATATTAAGATCAGAGAAGAGATCTTTTGAAAACATAAAGGAAAACCCTAATCGTTGAAAAGTGAAGAGTCATTTTTGATAGAAAAGTCAAAAACCTTCAAGAAACACTTAAAAAGTTCATAGGAAGCACAAATCTAAGATAGATCTGAAAGAAATTGGAAGGTCTTAGAGATTAGGGTTTTAGAAAACCCAAAAAGAAACGAGAAAGGTCTCGAAAGTTAACTATCTAACCAGAAAAGTCAAGGATCAGCCTTGAAAGGCCATGAATGGCCGGAGAAATGCCATGACAACAGTCGAGCGGGATTGGACCAGATTCCTTCAAGGACTGGCCATGAAACCACAGAAACGAACACCCAGGAGCCATAGAAGGCTGGTACATGTCTCAAATGACCACGAGGGGCCATGGATTAGGTAGATATCGGGGTGGGATTAGAGGGCAGCGGCTAGGGTTCAGGTGGTGTTTCAGAAAGAATTGAGAGAAAGGAGAATTCAAGGGCGGCGTTCGGTGAAGAATGAGGTAAGGTAAGGGGTCATTTAGGGTTAAAAAAGGAAAGGGCTAATATTGGCCGTTGATCTAAATGATCAACGGCCAGGATTGAAAGGGTTAGGTAGGGGAATCTGGCTGGGTCATTAATTGGCTTAGGGGTCGAGTTAAAATTGGAATTGGACCGGGAAATTGGGTTTAAATTGGGGTAGGATTTAGGCTACAATTGAAATGTAATCGGGCTATTATTTAAATAATCAATTTTCCCTTTTAAAATTATAAAAATAGTAAATTAATTTCTAGAAATAAATTGAAAGAACTAAAATAATTTATAACTTATAACTAACAATTTAAAAATACAGGACTTAATTTGATGTATATAAAAACAATTAAATCTTAAAAAGGCTAATATTGCAATTATGTGCAATTAGCTTTTAAAAATACTAAACAAAATTGTAAAAACCTGTAAAAATTACCTTAGCTATATCTTGGCATAAAGATGTAAATCCAATAGATGAATTACAAAAAATAATAATTTTGGAAATGACTATTGGGTTTTATGGATAAAAAAGGGAAATAAATTGATTTAAAAAACCTTAATAATTATGGAAAAAATAATAACACACTTGAATATGCTTACATATGCATATATGTGCCATTTTGAAGTTATTTTGCATATTGAAAATATATAGGGAAAAATTGGGTGTTAACACCCCTCCGAAGTCTGCACACCCCCAGTGAGCGCAGTTGACATTTATATTGAGGGATAGATCTTCCCCTGGCATGGATCTTGCCCGAACCATTTATATTTGGGGATGGATCTTCCCTAGGCTGGATTGGCCTTATACAGTACTGAGTGACTAACTATCAGTTGATATATATATTTGGGATGGATCTTCCCTATGCCAGATTTGCCATATACGGTACTGAGCGTGAGGTTTTATTGACGTTTTATTGGGCTGGATCTGCCCTCTACAGTGCTGAGTATCGAGCGTGATGAGTGAGAGAGTGAGACCATGAGATTGAGTACTCTGAGAGTACGAGTACATGAGTCCATCACTGAGATACATTATGTTTGGTATGTGTGTTTGAGATACTGGCATAGAGATGCATTTCCTCACGCTACCTGGTGTTGGTGACATTCATGATTTCACCTGCATAGTGACCTGTAAGCATCGAGATGTACTTTCTTCATGCTATCTGAAAAATGAAACATTGTATTTATTGTTAAAAGGATTTTGGGAAAAATCACAGTTTTACAAACTTACTCATATTTTGGTGATTTCGGTATAAGATTTGAGTTTTTACTGATATGCTTGAAAAGCATGCCTATTTTCCGGAACTGTGAAGGAGCAGAGCATTATATCTTTGAGTTACTTCTTTTTATCACTTTTATTATGTTATTATGATTTATTGTTAGCTATTGGTGTTGGACCCTGACCCGTGTCCCAGCTCGTCACTACATTCAACCTAAGGTTAGGTTTGTCACTTATTCAGTACCGGTTGTACTCATACTACACTACTGCACCTTGCATGCAGATGTTGGATGCTGATGTTGCTGTGTACGGTGGGAATTGGATCGGAAGATATACTTGCCATCCAGTTATGGCTATCACTTGTCCTTGGTAGCATCAGATTCGAATTATGTTCATTTACATTTCGAACAGATGTTGTAATTATTTCACTTTAGTCTTGTAAAAATCTAAATCATAGACGCTCATGATTTGTACTACTAGTCCTTGGAAATTCTTTGTATAATAGTTCAGTTGTATTAACATTTCTTCTCTTAACAAAAATCTTTTGAACTGGTTTGTTGTTAACTGGATTACCTAGCGGGTTGGATTAGGTGCCATCACGACTAGTTGGATTCTGGGTCGTGATACACAAAGGGTGGATCCATATCCACATGATGCACGGACAACTCACGTGATGCACGGACAACTCACGTGCTAATAATATCAACAACTAGATCCACGCGGACAAATCAAGTGTTGCACGGACAACTCACGTGCTAATAGGATCAACCGCATGGACAACTCACTGTGACGACCCAAAGGGGTCATCACCGGACTTTCTCCTATTTCCGTGCTTCCGAGGCCTTGAAAACCTCGCTTTTAGTTGCCTCGATTTGCGTGCACAGTCCGGGCGCGAAGTCGGAAAGCTTTTTATGTTGAAATATGTGAACTTTGTGAAAAAATTTGAAGAATTTTGATATTAATATTGCTAAAGTTGACTTTGGTCAACATTTTTGGTAAACGGACCCGGACCCGTGATTTGGCGGTCCCGAAGGGTCCGTAGAAAAATATGAGACTCGGGCATATGCCCGGAGTCGAATTTCGAGGTCGAGAGCCCGAGAAATGAATTTTTCTGTGAAATTGTTTTTCTGAAATTCTTAAGGAAAATGGAAATGAAAATTGATTAAAAGACTATGGTATCGGGCTCGTATTTTGGTTCTGACACTCGGTACAAGTCTTAAATAGGTGTTAAGCGCTTTCTGTAAAGTTTGGCCGAAATCGGACGTCATTTGACGTGTTTCGGACCTAAATATCTAAAGTTAGAAGTTTAAGAAGTTTGAAATGAAAATGATGATTTTGAGGCTTGATCCATTGATAATGATGTTATTTTGGCGATTTGATCGCTCGAGTAGGTTCGTAGGATGTTATTGAATTAGCGTGTGTGTTTGGTTAGGCCCCGAGGGCTCGGGAGTGCTTTCGGAGGTGTTTCGGGATGTTTTGGCTTAGGAAAAACATAGCAGAAAATTCTGCAATTTTTGCTCAGTGATTTCCTCTTACGCGATCGCAATCTTCAGCCTGCGATCGCGTTCCTTTGGCTCTTTACTCTTTCGCGTTCGCGTATTTGATCACGCGATCGCACTGCCTTAGCATTTCCTTCAATGCGTTCGCACCAGTAGGTTTGCGTTCGCATAGACCAAGTTTTGGACCCCCCCCCCCAGTATTCCCCTACGCGATCGCATTACAACCCACGCGATCGCGTTGACCATTCTGTGTAACCCTTCGCGATCGCATC
>NC_031995.1:10527301-10530793 GCF_001879085.1 Nicotiana attenuata | reverse complement strand
GTCGTAGAGTTGAGAGGGTTTTCCGACAGGGAGGTGGTCGATGGGTTGGATAAGAGGCCACGTCATGCAGGCAGATTCAGTGGTACCTCGTCTGGAGGTAGAGGTACTTATGGTAGAGGCCATCCTCCCAGGCCCTTTCAGTCAGCTCCCCATGTCACTCATGGTACTTCAGGTGGTCATTTAGGTCGACAGGGTCAGCTTCAGTTTCCTCAGCTGCAGCGTTCGTGTAGATGTTATGAGTGTGGTGAGTATGGTCACAACAAGAGAGTTTGCCCGAGATTGAGGGGTGCTCAGCCGCAGCAGCCGAGGTCTTGCCATGCTTGTAGTGATCCGAGGCACATTGTCAGATATTGCCCTCGAGTTTATGGCAGCTTCCAGCATCAGAGTTCTCGTACTATGATTCAGGCACCGGAGATTCCACAGCCTGCCCAGCCAGTTAGAGGCGGTGGCAGAGGTCTTAGAGGTGGAGTTCAGGTCGCCAGAGGTAGAGGCCAGCCAGCAGTCAGGTCAGAGGCTGAGTCTTCAGATGCAGACATTGCAGGTACCATTCTGATTCGTATTAGAGATGCTTCAGTGCTATATGACCTTGGGTCTACGTGTTCGTACGTGTCGTCCTATTTTTGTACCGTACTTGGTCATGCCTAGTGATGCTTTGAGTATTCTTGTTCATGTATCTACACCGGTGAGTGATTCGATAGTGGTCGACCGAGTGCATCGTTCCTGCGTAGTAGTGTTTGAGGGTCTTGAGACCCGTGTTGATTTATTGCTCTTGGACATGGTGGACTTCGACGTTATATTGAGGATGGAATGGTTATCACCTTACCATGCTATTTTGGATTGCCATGCCAAGGCTGTGACCTCAGTTTTACCGGGTATGCCTCGTTTAGAGTGGAGAGGGACTCCAGGTCATTCTACCCGCCGTGTTACTTCACACGTGAAGGCTCGACGCATGGTCGAGAAGGGGGTATTTAGCTTATCTGGTGTATGTTCGCGATTCCAGCGTAGAGGTCCCCTCCATTGATTCTGTTCCTATTGATCGGGAGTTCCCCGAGGTTTTCCCTTCAAACCTGCCGGGTATGCCGCCCGACAGGGATACTGATTTCTGTATTGATCTGGCTCCCGGCACGCAGCCCATTCCTATTACGCCGTGTCGCATGGCCCCGCCAGAGTTGAAGGAGTTAAAGGACCAGTTGCAAGATTTGCTAGAGACGGGTTTTATCAGGCCTAGTATTTCTCCTTGGGGTGCGCCAGAGTTATTTGTGAAGAAAAAGGATGGATCGATGAGGATGTGCATTGATTACCGGCAATTGAACAAGGTGACGATAAAGAACAAGTATCCACTGCCGAGGATTGATGATTTGTTTGACCAGCTTCAGGGTGCAAATGTGTTTTCAAAGGTAGACTTGAGATCTGGCTACCATCAGTTGAGGATTAGGGCATCCGATGTCCCTAGGTCAGCATTCCGCACTCAGCATGGGCTTTATGAGTTTTTGGCCATGTCATTTGGGTTGACCAATGCCCCAACAGCATTCATGGAGTTGATGAACCGAGTGTTCAGGCCTTATTTGGATTCGTTCGTGATGGTCTTCATTGATGATATATTGGTATATTCCCGCAGCCAGGAGGAGAACGAGCAACACCTTAGAGTGATTCTTCAAACTCTGAGGGGTATTCAGTTATATGCAAAGTTCTCCAAGAGTGAGTTCTGGTTGTGTTCGGTTGCATTTCTGGGCAATGTTGTGTCAGCAGAGAGTATTCAAGTTCAGGGCCTTATGCAGTCTATTATGATGCTTCCCGTATTGGGCTTGGTGCAGTATTGATGCAGGACGGCAAAGTCATTGCTTATGCTTCGAGGCAGTTGAAGATTCATGAGAAGGACTATACGGTTCATGATTTGGGGTTGGCAGCCACAGTTCACGCATTGAAGATTTGGAGGCTTTAGCAGTACTGCGTGGCATGTGAGGTATTCACGGATCGCAAGAGTCTTCAGTATTTGTTCAAGCAAAAGGAGTGGAATTTGAGGCAGAGGAGGTGGTTAGAGTTGTTGAAGGATTATGTCATTCACCATTCTATATCATCCGGGGGAAAACCAATGTGGTGGCCGAGGCATTGAATAGGAAGTCAGCTAGTATGGGCAGTCTTGCTTATATTTCGGTCGGTGAGAGGCCGCTTACTTTGGATGTTCAGGCTTAAGCCAATCAGTTCGTGAGACTGGATGTTTCTGAACCCAGTCGTGTGTTAGCTTGTGCAGTCGATCGTTCTTCATTATTGGAGTGTATCCGTGATCGGCAGTTTGACGATCCCCATTTGTGTGTCATTAGAGACACGGTGCAGCGTGGAGGTGCCAAGCAGGTTACCATAGATGCGGATGGAGTCTTGAGATTGTAGGGGGCGAGTTTGTGTGCACGATGTGGATGGGCTTCGAGAGTTGATTTTGGAGGAGGCCCATAGTTCCCGGTACTCCATTCATCCGGGCGCCGCGAAGATGCATCAGGATTTGCGGCGGCATTATTGGTGGCGTAGTGTAAAGAAGGATATTATAGCATATGTGGCTCGTTGTTTGAATTGTCAGCAGGTTAAGTACGAACATCTGAGGTCTGGTGGTTTGTTTCAGAGGTTTGAGCTTCCCGAGTGGAAGTGGGAGAGGATTACTATGGATTTCGTTACTGGACTTCCGATGACTCGGAAGGAGTTTGATGCTATTTGGGTCATTGTTGATAGGCTGACCAAGTCAGCGCATTTTATTCCTGTTGCAGCCACCTATTCATCGGAGAGGTTAGCTGAGATCTACATCCGAGAGATTGTTCGCCTTCATGGGGTGCCGGTATCTATTATTTCGGATCGGGGTACGTAGTTTACTTCGCGCTTCTGGAGAGCAGTTCAGCAGGAGTTGGGCACCCAGGTTCAGTTGAGCACAGCGTTCCATCCTCAGACGGACGGCCAGTCCGAGAGGACTATTCAGATATTGGAGGATATGCTCCGAGCCTGTGTCATTGATTTCAGAGGCTCGTGGGACCAGTTCTTACCTTTTGCAGAGTTCGCCTACAACAACAGCTACCAGTCCAGCATTCAGATGGCTCCATATGAGGCATTGTATGGTAGGCGATGTCGGTCTCCAGTCGGATGGTTTGAGCCAGGAGAGGCTCGATTATTGGGTACGGATTTAGTTCAGGAGGCCTCTGATAAGGTCAAGATCACTCAGGACAGGCTTTGTTCGGCTCAGACGCGGCAAAAGAGTTATGCGGATCGTAAGGTTCGAGATGTAGCTTTCACGATTGGTGAGCGGGTCTTGCTCCGAGTGTCGCCTATGAAGGGCGTGATGAGATTTGGGAAGAAGGGCAAGCTTAGCCCTAGGTTCATTGGCCCGTTTGAGATTATCGATCGTGTGGGAGAGGTGGCTTACAGACTTGCCTTGCCGCCCAGCTTGTCAGCCGTGCATCCAGTGTTTCATGTGTCCATGCTTCGGAGGTATCACGGCGATCCAGCCCACGT
>NC_031995.1:10507108-10525778 GCF_001879085.1 Nicotiana attenuata | reverse complement strand
CAGCCTGCCCAGCCAGCTAGAGGCGGTGGCAGAGGTGTTAGAGGTGGAGGTAGAGGTCTTAGAGGTGGAGTTCAGGTCGCCAGAGGTAGAGGCCAGCCAGCAGTCAGGCCAGAGGCTGAGTCTTCAGATGCAGACATTACAAGTACCATTCTGATTCGTATTAGAGATGCTTCAGTGCTATATGACCTTGGGTCTACCTATTCGTACGTGTCGTCCTATTTTTGTACCGTACTTGGTCATGCCTAGTGATGCTTTGAGTATTCTTGTTCATGTATTTACACCGGTGAGTGATTCGATAGTGGTCGACCGAGTGCATCGTTCCTGCGTAGTAGTGTTTGAGGGTCTTGAGACTCGTGTTGATTTATTGCTCTTGGACATGGTGGACTTCGACGTTATATTGAGGATGGACTGGTTATCACCTTACCATGCTATTTTGGATTGCCATGCCAAGGCTGTGACCTTAGTTTACCGGGTATGCCTCGTTTAGAGTGGAGTGGGACTCCACGTCATTCTACCCGCCGTGTTACTTCATATGTGAAGGCTCGACGCATGGTCGAGAAGGGGTATTTAGCTTATCTGGCGTAGGTTTGCGATTCCAGCGTAGAGGTCCCCTCCATTGATTCTGTTCCTATTGATCGGGAGTTCCCCGAGGTTTTCCCTTCAGACTTGCCGGGTATGCCGCCCGACAGGGATATTGATTTCTGTATTGATCTTGCCCCCGGCACGCAGCCCATTCCTATTCCGCCGTGTCGCATGGCCCCGCCAGAGTTGAAGGAGTTAAAGGACCAGTTGCAAGATTTGCTAGAGAAGGGTTTTATCAGGCCTAGTATTTCTCCTTGGGGTGCGCCTACCACGTGATATTATGAAAAGGGATCGAGTGGTACGCCTACCACGTGATATTATGAAATGGGATCGAGTGGTACGCCTACCACGTGATATTATGAAAAGGGACCGGGTTGCACGCCTGCAACGAGAGGACATTGAAACAAGTGAAAGTGGTCTGTTTTCCCTTATCCTGTGCTAGACGTAATCATATGTAGTTTCTTTTGTTATTCCTGATATTCTGTTTTTATCTGCTACCCCATAAGCATGCTCCTCTCCCAGTTTTAATCGTTATTTTCCGCTATTATTTTGTTGTACTTGCATATGTATATCTGCACAGGTTTATTTGGTAGTCTGGTCTAGCCTCGTCACTACTTCGCTGGGGTTAGGCTAGGCACTTACCAGCACATGGGGTCGGTTGTGCTGATGCTACACTCTGTGCATCTTTTTGCACAGATCATGGTGTTGGGGCAGCATTTGAGTGGCAGTAGCATTCTGGGAGCGAGCTTTCAGTCCAGGGATATTCGAGGTAGCCTTGCTGACGTCCGCGGGCCCGGAGTCCCTTTCTAATTTATGCAGTTTGTTATCATTGTTCCGAAGCAGACAGTCCTATGTTTCCTTCAAACCTTGTATTTAGTATTCTGTAGAAGTTCATGAGTATTGTGACACTAGTCTTGGATAGAGGATTTTTGTTAAATTTCCGCATTTCTTTCAGTTAACTATATTTGAGACTTCCTCTTTATTAATAAACGTCGCATTATTTCTAATATTGTCGTGGTTCGTTACAGGAGGTAGTTGATAATTTGGCTTGCCTAGCTCCTATTAGTAGGCGCCATCACGACTCCCGAAGGTGGGAAATCCGGGTCGTGACACTCACGTGCTGCACGGACAACTCACATGCCAATAATTACAATCCGCCTAGCGTGGTCACAGGCTACCAGTCAAGCTCATAACACAGAGAAATCAAATATGCGAGAATACATGTTCATGATCAATTATTATCAAGTTTCATACTCCTGGACTGGTATAAATAATATGCTATAGTGTAGGCATGTGCACTGGTGCTATCACAGCTAGGGAAGACAATTTCCATCAAGAAATAGCAGTTTATCAGGTTCAACCGGAAGAAATAACTCAACAAAATCTCAAACATGGTACAAATAGTCCGCAGAGGGGTACAAATAGGAGGAACATCTCAACTTGAAGCTTAGCAATCATTTCAAGGCATGTCATATCCTAAGCACTACCCGAGCATGGAAATAGTACCCCCGATACACGCATATGGGCTCAACCCACACATATGCGCCACCCATAGCACGTAGCTATCACAAATAATTCCAGCAACTAATGGCACCAAGTTTAGATAAGATACTTACGTCAAGCAAGCCAAATCACTCGTCTAACAAGCCCTTCCCGTAAGTATCGACCTCCAGATGATCTGAATCTAACTAAACCAACTAAATAATCAATAAAAGTCATAGGAATTTATTCCAAATGATAAAACTAAGATCTTTAACCAAAATTAAAAAAAGTCAACCAAAAAAGTCATTGATAGAATATAAGGGTCCACCAAACTCTATAGAGAACCAGATTCTCTATCAGGTTCAACTGTACACACGCACATTGCAGTAAATATAATGACCAGAGGAATTTTACGTGGAAAATTCCCAAATCAATGGGATTAAAAACCACGACCTACCCTTGTAGGATTTCAACTTCACTGCTGAGCAACTTTTAGATTACTACCTATGCAACCTAGAAATTAACCTCTTAATCCCTCACTAACTTGTAATACTCTATTACAAGCCAATATGTAATAACTCTATTACAAAGGCTTTACAAAATGACTAACTCTATCTAGGACTCAAACACACAGGTTTAAGGTTTACAATGGGGTTCCTACATAATGCTTCTAAACAAGCTAAATAGGAAATACGAGTGAAGAACTATTACAAAGTTACAACTCAACTAAGGACATATAATGACTTGATATGGGAACTGGTCCGTAGTTGTTTTGTTCTTTGTTCTTGAAGCACTTGAAACTTTCTTGTTGGATAGTCACGTGAGTGAGCTCGAGTGAAATCTCTAAGTGTTCAAGTGAATGTATTTTACCTCCCTTGATGTTAATAATACATGTATGACCTCACATACAATGATGTAAGCAAGGTAGGTAAAAAGCCTTCCACAGAAAGTTTACTGTTGCACTGTTTCTGTATAGTAGCTTGTGCAGGCAGCAACTTTCTAGCTAGAGAGTTGACTTCGTACAATCTTCTCGGGAACTGGTAGGGACCTGTTCCCTCAGCTGTTCCTTCCACTCTGATGAGTTGAATCATATCCCAAGCTGGATCCCGACCTGGTGATAAGTGGTGATTTTACCACTCATTCTAGTCTCTTTTCTTTAGTTTTTATGTCCTTAAATTATAATATGAGGGAGTTTATGGTGTGTATTGTTAGATTTTCAGGTAAATGATGCGATGAAGAGAGTTGAATTCAATTCAAGTGGAATTGAGCAAAAAAGGTTGAAACAATGTAAAACTTTTTAGTGATTCCGCATCTGCGGAAGACTGGTCGCAGAAGCGACCTTGTATATGTGAGGAAACGGTCCACATCTGCAGAATTGAGCTACCTTGTCTGGGATCGCATCTGCGAGACAAGAACCGTTTATGTGGTTGCGCATCTGCACTTGCAAGTCTGCATCTTCATTTCCTTGCTTTGTATTGTATATCTAAGTGTGTAGTATTTATTTTAACACTTGAATCTTGTTTATGGAAATATTCATGTTTAAAGTGTGGATTAAATATCTTGTTGTGCTTATGTATTGAATGATTTTTATCTTTTATGAAGTGTGTTATTGTTTCTTTAATTATTCTTGTTCTTTAATGTTTCCAAAGGGATTATCTAACCCTAGGACTCGCCCATTAACTTTGAATTAATTTTGGGAAAGATTAATTAACAAGAACTTAAGGCTTTAATCCTAATTTTATAGATTCTACCTAGGGATAAGGATTGAACTACTTGTAACCATATTCGGGTGTGCTTAATCTCCTAATTGTTTTAGGGATAATTCAATTAGGAAGCCTAGTTAGTCTTCGGAAGAAGCTGATATAGAATTATTACCCGAGGCTAATTAACATAAACTCGCTCATATTTGTTAAATAGTGAAATACATTGGATCGTTACTTGAGTGTAATTCCCCGTGCATCCATACTTGTAGCCATTGATCATTTTACTTGCTTTCTAGGTTAGTTTACATTTTCGTATTTAGCTATAAATATTTTCTCAAATCAATTCTAAGTGTTTGGCATTGCATAACAAGTGACAGTTCTCTTACATTCCTAATCGCCTACATATTATTCTGTGGGATTCGACCCCGACTCATAGTTGGGTAAATTATATTGCATGCGATCGTGTCCATTTACTTTTTAAAAGTGGATTTGGACGTCATCAAAATTGGCGCCCTTGCCGGAGAATAATTTGGCGTAATTTAGGTTGTTCGAGAAATAAGCGTAAGTGCTTTGGTCCAAACGTATGAATATTTGTGTAATTAATTTTTCTTACCTTGGTCTATTTTTCTTGTTTGTTTCTTGTTTATTTCTTAGTTTTTAAAAAAAATAATGGCATCATGTAATGAAAATTGGTCGGATGGTAATTGTTCATACTTTGATGACCCTTATCCTTATTATGGAGGACCACACTCATGGCAAAATTGTTTAAATTCTCCTGGGGGCAGATTGTGCGCACAATCTCAAACCCATGAGTGGAGTATTTGTGATAAGTGTCGTCGTCAAAATGGTCATTGGGAGTATTGTGCTTATTTGTCCTTCCCTTCCCCAATCCCTCGCTATGATGATTCTACTTTTTATGATGAAATTTATAGGGATATGGAGGTGGAAGAAATTGAGCATGGTCAAAATGGAGAGTTCAAGCTCATGTTAAAATGCCTACTTGAAGGAGGAAACAAAGAGCAAAGTGCCTTGGAGGAGCTTTTGGAAAATAGTCTCCAAAATGACTTGGCACTTGAAAGGTTGAACTTACTAATGGGAGAAATGCTTGAAGCTTTAGAGGTCCAAAAACCCTCGGAAGTGAATGATAGCCAAGAATCTACCTTAGAGGTTGAAGCCGAAAATCCTTCTTTGGCACTTGATCAAAACCCAGAAGAACTCTCAAATGCTCAAAATGAGAAGATGATGCTCATATTGGAGGCCATTCTTGAAAAAGAGGAGAAGCACAACTTTGCACTCGAGGACTTGAAGCAAGCCTTGACTCAAAATGATGGCGCACTTTGGAAGGTCAAATGAAAATATTAGTTGAGGCTCACTATGCCCACCAACTTGAGAGCGTGGAAAGAAGTCAAGAAGAGTCCGACTTCGAGGAAGAAAGTGAGCTTTACTTTGAGGAATCAAGAATTGAACATCCACCAATCGACTCCATGCTTGTAGTGATGCCAAGAAAAATATGGAATTAGACTCAACCAGTGTAATTGAAAATATGGTTGAAATTGACTCTAGCCTTGGGGAAAAAGAGGATGTCAAAATCCGGGAAGAATTGCAGTTTGGAGGGTTGATGTCACATTCCAAGCATTTTTCAACATTGGAATTGTGTGGTAATATGGGAATTGAACTACTCGAGTCAATGAGGGAATACGAGGAGGAAAGACAAAGGCCATACATTTACAATTTGAGGGAACAAGAAGGCAAAATGACATTCCTCATATGAAAGCCAAGAAATGCAAAATGAAAAAAATTAAAGTTTGGCTTGATCATCAACTTACCACCCCCCACCGCTCGTGGTCACAAGCTTGATTCCAAGTTGGGTGCCCAATTCATATCATCAAATTAGCGAGAAAAGTATTAAAGTGATTTTCGTCGTGCCACGACGTTAAATGCGGCGCTTGGTGGGAGGCAACCCATCGTTTTCAAAAAATTTAGTCATTTTTAAAATTTTCCTTTTTAGGATAGCTTAGTATTTTATTTTTGACTAATCTGCCAAGTTTCAGAATTTTGGAGTTGGATTGAGTACTTTGAGGTGTTGGAGTGCACAAAAATAGTGGCTGAAATATCCGTGCATCAACTATCTGGTGAAACCGCATCTGCGGAACATTTATCGCAAATGCGGCCTCGCAGAAGCGCCCAATGAAGCGCATATGCGGAAAGTACCGCATAAGCGGTTAGTCAGTCGCAAAAGCGCTTAAATTACCTCAGAAGTGGTCAACCGGGTAACTTAAAAAACCCTTCCTCAGTCAGGTAAAACTCTAATTTCCCCCATATCCTCACAACTCCCTCTCGTCGCTCACGCTACTGCTCTTCACACAACTGCTCACACTCAGAATTGTCAAGCACAAGACCACACATGTACCATGGCTCTCATCTACTCCTCTCTTCTACTTCTCTTTTCTTTTTCTTCTTCTCATCTCATCTCTTCTACAGTCACATTTTCAAGTTTGTTTTATTTATTGTCACTTTTAGTTTTGTAGGAGTGAGGGATATTGGTTGAGAGTATGATTAGTGTGTGTTGTTGATTGTTGAACAATAACTTTGGGGGAAATCTAAGAACCCAATTTGTGTGAAAAAACATAAATTCTCATTGCTTGTAATGTGTTCGACAAATTGTCCAAAAGGAAATCGCTTGCTAAGTACCACAAAATTAGGTTTAATAGAGCCGTAGGTTCATGTAGTGCACTAATTTAGAAGTCTTGAGTATAAATTATGTGCTAAAATCATGCTTAGGAGTGAAAAGAGTCAGAAAAAAAATACTAGGCTTTTGATCCCACTTATGAACAACGCAGAAGCGAGAGAAGTTCCACAGATGAGGCCTCGCACCTGCGTTGAATGATCCGCAGGTGCGATTTTTGGCAAAGTGGGTAAAACCGTAGAAGCAGGACCGCACCTGCGATGGTTCTTCTGCAGGTGCGGAAACTAGGCAGAATTCCCAATTCCAGTAGCTTTGCATCTGGAGCTTCCCGGGCCCGTTCGAGTTGATTCCTTTGCCTAATTGCATTGTTTTAAATTTCTTAACATGATTCTACTGCCCGACTAACATTGTTTTGATTTTTTGAAGGTACTTTGAGCTAAAATGGACCCGAACACGAACAAAAATGCTCCGCTTAATCATGAAATTGAGGAGGAGGCTGAGGAACAATTTGATAATTCACACTTCATGTCGGCTGATTATCACCGACGGTATTATGAAAACCTCCTCACCAAAAAGCTAGTGCTTGAAAAGGGGATCGCAGAGGAAAAACTGGGCAAGTTGTTCCCAGAATTCTATGGTCGTCTACAAACCTCTGGATGGTCATGCTTCATTTATACTCCATGCAAAGCCAAGGAGAAGTGGGTACGAATTTTACGCAAATCTGAAGCCACAAATCACCATTAGAGGCAAAATAGTGAGGTTTGGGACTAAGAAGATTAATGACATACTCGGGATTCCTGACCATCCACTCGAGCTAGTGCTAGAAAAAGATCATTGCAACAATGCCGAATGGCTTGTGTCTAAACTCTATCCCGCAAGCATGAGAGCAAATTGGGCCAACAAGAGAAAGGGTTTGAAGTCGATCGACTTCACACCTGGAGCTAAAATATGGCTCTACATCCTCTGCAACAGGGTATCACCCTATGGAAATGTTTCAGATGTTTCATACACCAGAGCCCTGATCATTGCATGCCTTCTTGACGGCATTTCTGTGAATGTCGGCCATTATATCCTGCGGGAGCTGAGAGAGTACTTGCACGACAATAGCCCAGGGTTGATGTTTCCTTAACTGATCACAGAGTTGTGTAGGCGGGCAGAGGTTGAGGTGCGTAGCACCGATCATTGGTTGTCGGCTGACAAACTCTTTCATCCGTTCAGAGTAACGGGTGAGGGTAGTGCATTCAAGAGCAAGAAGAGGAAAGTCACCACTGTTGGCGGATCAGAGTCATCCTCAGAGGTAGCAGTGCCTGAGGGACCATTTGGGATGCTGAACTCACAGCTTGGCGCCATCCGTGACTTAGTGTCACAGCTCCCCAGTGGGCCCTCATCCTCCCAGCCTGGCCGAGTTCTTTTTTTTTTTTTTTTTGGGTAAATATTTATTTTAGTTCGTTTAGTAGCTAGTAGTGAATAAATTGGTTATTGGGTGTAATCTTTTGTCCATAAACCAACGTGTGTCTTGTTTGGTATCAACATAATTTAAACATTGGCATATGTAGTTTTGATCTTTAAAATGAAAAACGATTGAAGTGATAATCCTTGTGCTGACTTTTAGGTTCTATTTTTAGCTCTTTGATTCATTAAATAGTCTTTTAGGCTATATATGATTTTCTTTGGGTTCATTAATTTTAATTGGATTTTGGATTTATATGTCACTCGAGTATGCATGTGCCATGTGTGGTGAGATTTGTTGTAAATTCTTTTGCATTATTTGTAGTCTAGAACTTGCCCGGTTGGTCTTTCAATGCTAATGTTAATTATGTTTGGTTGGAGGGATGACCTTAGGCATTCTTTGTGATCTTTGAAAAAGCCTCTTTAGCCTTCCAAGCCTATCATTGCATAAATATCATCACTAGTTTACCCCATTTGAGCCTTTAACCTTTTCTTTGGCCACTTCATTATAAACCTTTACCCTTTTGTGATATAATTTCCTCTTTTGAATCCGTCCCTCCTTGAATATTGAGAATGAGGCTAAAAAGCCTAAGTTTGGGGTGTTGGTGTCAAGTTGAAAATTGGTAATGTTGTACATTGAGGGTAGAAACATATACCTCAAAGTTGTTCATATGAAATTACTCAAGCTCCAAAAGAAAATAGTTATATAAAAAAAAAATTAATAATAATAATAATAATAATAATAATAATAATATATATATGTATATAAATATGGAGTCTTGAGAAAATTAGAAAGGTACTTTAAGGTGGTTATATGTTGGTAACTAGATGCCAATAAGGACTATGTGGTTTAAAAAGAAGCAAAGTGCAAAAAGAAAAACAAATGTGAGTAGTGTTCAAGGAGGGTGTAGTCACTTGTATCTCAAATGCTTATCCGACCCTTCCCTAAACCTACATTACAAGCTTAAAAAGTCCTTATGGGATCTCCAACCGAATGTTCTTGAATAGGCGGCGAATTAAAATAAGGGCAAGCTTATGGCATGATATTTTGTAACACTTGAAATTCTTTGTTGAGAGTGAGCGTCTTTGTGCGTTTTTCCCTTGTGTTATTATTATAAATATGGTGATTTTGGGACTTTCTTTCTTGTGAGGGCACGTGAATTAGGATGGATTTGTGACATTGATGTATCCGGAAATGAGTACATTGAGCATATGTAGTAGACTAGTGCTTTTGAGTCACTTTCTTGAGGCTTATTGTTGTCACTTAATTATTTTGAAACTCCTTCGCATTTCTTGAAGTTGTTTTAAAATGAGGGAGTTATTTGTTTAAGACTTGTCACACCTCCTTTTTCGCTACTACACCCCGCGAAGGGTATAATAAAAGGAGTTTTTCCAATTAAAGGACAATCGAAACGAGATTCGTTTATTAAGAGATTCAGAGTCGCCACTTGGGAGATTTATGGTGTCCCAAGTCACCGGTTTGAATCACGAATCGAGGAAAGGGTTTGACTCTGTATTACGGTCGCGCACCAGAAATCCGGGTAAGGAATTCTGTTAACCCGGGAGAAGGGGTTAGGCACTCCCGAGTTCCGTGGTTCTAGCACGGTCGCTCAACTGCTATATTTGGCTAAAATCTGATTTTTATACATGTTAAAACCTATAGTACAATTATAGAATTATTTACCGCTTTTAGTCAATTTGGAGAAAGTGAACGTCGTTTAAGAACGTGTTTTTGGATCACGTCACATGAAATGCACCTGAATCCTCGACACATTCTTATTCAACGTTTTGGGATTTGGATTTGGGTCGCATGAGATGCACACCCGTATTTAAGAAGGTAAAATTATTAAAAACACGCCTAAAGTGGCTAACGTGATATTCTCTTTGCGTAAGGCCGTGAAATTCACTAAACGGCACGCCCGAATTCTAAGTATTTTAATATAAGCATTTAATGAGGGCCCCGCAATTTATGGGTTTGGTTCGGCGAGGCTCATCTCGTGTTTATTTAAAGGCCACCCTAAAGCAACTACAATTTTTCTATTTATTATTTTTGTCTCTAAAAAGGGTCTAATTAATTTACATTTATAGATTCGGGCCTCGAATTCAAGTCCAAATTCAAACAAAAGGGAGGACCCTCTTAATTTGAACCCGCCACCTAACTCTAAAGCCCAAATGTATATTGGGAATTTAATCCCCGCACTCCTAGTATGATTTTAATGACTTTTGGCTTCTAGCGTTTGGGCCTTGAATTTTTGGCCCAAATCTGAAAATCTAAAGCTGTCCAAAAGCTGGGCTTCATCAATGCCCCAGTCATGAATTTATATAACCCAAGAATCAGATTGGCAGTTTGGGTCATTAAGCAGGCGATGGGCTCAATGTCACAACCCAATCGTTAGGAGCCCAGGCATTAACAGTAGGATTTTCAGAATTCTAATTTTTTGAAAAAAAATTAATTATCAAACAAATTGACTCAACAGTACTAATCAGATTCCAAACATTATCAACTCTATAACCAATTTTGTGCCATCTATTCACAGTGGTTGAATTTTTTAGTCGAAGATTATGATTTCACAGCCTGTACTCATTCTACATTACCTACTGGAATCACATTAAATATGATAACTTGAACAAATTAGAGCATGGCATCTCCTTTTATTAGAATTCAACACTAAACAGTCATATTACAGCTAATTAACGGCTATATGGAGTAAACTTAACAGAAATTAACTAAGCTAACATGAGCTATTTTATCCATTTAGCATGAGATTGCTTTTCAGCTCAGAGGCTCAAACAGATCCGTGAGATAATAGTACATTCAATCCAATATGAGCAGTCCTAATATAATTACATGCAAGGGGAGCCATGCTTGATTGAAAACTTAAGCGACATCAATCTAAGGGGGAAACTTAGTCTAAAACTACCACATGTAGGCATAGCATATGAAAATTACTCTATTATTCATAATACATATGAATGAACAAATACATAGTCAATCAGACACTCAGATCAGTCTTCCATTTCAGTTTAAAACTTCGATTACAAGTGTCCTTAGCCCTAGGCTGTTGAGAGTCAAGCAAGTACCTGGAATTAAATCAATGAAGGAAGAAAGAGGAATCAGCAGGCAGTTTTGGCAAACAGCAATCAGCTCTAAGCTCACAACCCAGCAACCAGTATCAGAATCACTCCAGAATTGAAATGTGAAAACACAACACCAAGGTTCAACCAAATAGACTCGGCTAAATCCCAAATTGATCAAAATTAAACCTAGGAAGATCTTCTGAAACTTCCAGCAACTAGGAATTGAGCTAAGAGATGAAAATCAACAACTAACACTCAAAATCAATCTAGAAATGCAAGATAATAGTATTTTTTGGTTTTTCTATAGTATTTTCTGTTTGTTTTGGATTTTTGGGGCAGAATATAAGATCTAAGAGAGTATTTTTGAACTTCTAAGGATTTGAAGTTCAAACTTTAAGCTCAGATTTGCAGAGAGGGTTTTGGGGGGAATTTTTGGGGTTTCAAAACTTGTGACTTAAGGCATTGGCATGCCTTTTTATAGGCAAAATGAGGGCAGCCCTCAGATTTTGTGTTTGCCTTCTAGTCCCTAAGTTATTTTCAAAAATAGTCCTTTACTTATTGACTTGTTTTTCAAGTTAATACACTAAAAGTTACTGAAATCAATTTTAACCCTTTCTAGGTGCTTCTAGTAGCTTCTAAATTCAGTTACTAAATGAATTTCCCTAAATTACCCTCCTCACTAGCCTGGAATTACTAATTCAACCCCAACCTTATTGACTAACCATGGTTGTATAACTAACCAGCAGTTCTGAAAATAAAAAAACCAAACAAAGCCTAGAATTGAACTAAAAGGAGATTAATTCTACCATCAGTAAATAATCAAGCAAAACAATCACTGCAAATTGATCAACCAAATAGAACTTAAACAAAAATTAACCTAATTAATCTAATTAACTGACATTTAACTCTAAACAAATAGAAATCTGGAAGCTAACACGTCAATGAACTAATTAACATCAAGCAGAACCAAAATGTGACCAGCTATGAAGGCTAATTGGCCAGAAATCAAATATACAAAATGACAGTTGAGCCGGGAACCTTACTACTGAAATCAATGAGTAGATTAAACACCAATTATATGGGGGAAGAACAATTATGACCTAAATTGAAATTTTAAATCATCACAACCTAGCAACAGAATTCTAAACAAACAACAATAGGAAAAATAAAAAACTGAAAACAGAGAAGAAAAAGAAGAAACATGGACACACTGATTTTAGGTCTTCACATGGCTAACCTTGAATTTCGATTTTCAATTAATGTCGCATTCAAAATCAATCGAGCACTTGAAATCCCCAAAACAGGTCGAACTTCTGAACCCTAGATCTGGAATTAACGGAGTTTCTCTTGGATTTCGAAAGATTTTGGCCTAGAATTCAGGATGAGGGAGTCAGGGAGATTGTGGGGTGTAATTTTGACCGGATTTGGAAGAAGTAGGGTTTTGGCCGGATTTTCAAATGAAGATTCGAAAGGATTTGCAGTGATTCGAAGGACATGGTTTGGATATTTGGGATGAGGAGGTTGAGGAGGTTCTGGGGTGTTAGTTTGGGAGGATTTGGGGGCGGCGGCGCCGTGAGGCGATTTTCGGCGGCGGCAGACGGCGAAGACGGTGAGGGAATCGATGGCGGCTAGGGTTTCTCTAGGGTTTGGGGGTGAGAGACGGGAGGCGAGAGGGGGGTAGGGGGCACGTTTTGACATTCTTATACTTAGACACCCTAGCTTCAGGACCGTCCGATCAAAGAACCTCGACGGTCCTGATTTAACCCCACGAAGCGACGTCGTGTGGGTTATTAGGGGGCTGGACCAGGTGGCTTTTGGGTTTGGGCCAATTTGACCTGGGTCTTGAGGGATTTTGATTTGGGCTGATTGAGAGATAGCCCAAAACCAACCGGCCTGATACTTCTTTATTTCATTTTCAATTCCTTTTATTTGTTTTTCTTCTTTTCTTTTTGTATTTTATTTACTTATTATTTGTTTTCATTTTGTATTTTTATGTTTTTCTAACTTTATTGAAATGCAAAATCAAAGAACTAATTTGCTTCCAAAATTAAACTAATTAATTCCTAAACATCTATTAAATCCTATTTAAAAACAAACTCATGACAAATTCAACAATTAACAATTAAAAATGCGAAAATGGACTATTTTTGTTATTTTCTTTAAATTTGTTCTAAAAACAACTTAACCACTAAATAATCCTAAAATATGAAATTAGATCCTAAATGCAAATGTCATGTGTATATTTTTATATTTTTCATATGAATAAAAATGCACAAATAAAATGCAAACAATTAACAGAAAATAACACAAAATTCACAAAAGTGTAAAATAATGAAAGAAAAAATTATTTTGTTTGAATTTTGGGAATAATTCATACATAGGGCAAAAATCACGTGCTCACAGCTGCCCCTCTTTGCCCGGAAACACGAAGAGTTTTCGTGCAAAGATAAGTGAGCGGAAACGAGCGATTTTTGCCCGTTTGAATACTCCGTGTGAAGCATTTTTGAAAACCGTCTGACCGAACCCTGCTTCAAAGGTTGCCTACATATACTTGGCTAAAAAGGAATCAGGTTAGTGTAGTTCGGGAAGGTTTGGTAGCTGGGACTACCAGGAAGCTGTGAGTTCACTGTTGTTGCTGCTGTTACTGCTTGCTGACCTCCTTATTACACCGTGTCAAAATAAAAAGAAGCTAGCCTAAGCTATGAATTACAAAAAGGTCATATCTATGTCTTCAAACTTGCTCTTGTGTTGCCTTGAACTTGTATTCTTCCACTGGAATTCTTGCGTTGTTGCCTTGCATTGTGATTTGAGATGTTTCGCCATTCCTCCGAGTGATGCTGAACTGCCACAGTTTAAAATATGTGCTTCTATTCTCCAGGCGGGCTCCTAATCGCTGACGCTTGAAAAGTATTCCCTTGTTCTCTAGGTGGGCTCCTGACTGCAACGCTTGGAAAGTATTCCCTTGTTCTCCAGGTGGGCTCCTGACTGCAACAAAACAAATAAAGAAAATTTTCTGCCCCAGTTTGGTGGCTGGGCATGGCATCTTATCAAATATTAAAAATTAAAAGCTAAAATTTGAATTGTACTTTCCTTGTTCTCTAGGTGGGTGCCTGATTGCTGAAGCTTGAAAAGTATTCCCTTGTTCTCCAAGTGGGCTCCTGATTGCTGAACTTGAAACGTATTCCCTTGTTCTCCAGGTGGGCTCCTGATTGCTGAACTTGAAACGTATTCCCTTGTTCTCCAGGTGGGCTCCTGACTGCAACAAAACAAGTAAAGAAAATTTTCTGCCCCAGTTTGGTGACTGGGTACAGCATGTTATCAAATATTAAAAATTAAAAGCTAAAATTTGAATTGTACTCCCCTTGTTCTCCAGGTGGGCTCTTGACTGCTGAAACTTGAAAAGTATTCCCTTGTTCTCCAGGTGGGCTCCTGATTGCTGAACTTGAAAAGTATTCCCTTGTTCTCCAGGTGGGCTCCTGACTGCAACAAATAAAGAAAACAAAGAACATTTCTTGCCCCAGTTTGGTGGCTGGGCACAGATGTGAGTGTTAAATTGAATTATTCTACCAACTATTATAAGAATTTGAAAGCTAAGTCCTATTATTCAGGGAGGTCCTGACAACTCCTAACAATTACGAACCTAAGTTATATATTCTAAAGGTATTACTCCCACTACATTTGTTATCTAATAGGTCTTAACTACTCCCCATTATCCAGGAGGGTCCTGACAACTTCTAAAAAAACAGTTTTAACCTAAGTCATTTCTACTAAAAGTGCGACTCCCACTATATTTTGTTATCTAAGCAGACCTTAAACTACGTCCCATTATCCATGAGGGTCCTGAAAAATTCTAATTGAATCCTATCTTAAGCATGCAGACTTGGAAACCAACTTATATTCCTTTGGGTTACATTAGTGCTAAATTATGCTACTCATGATTGTTTTGAGATTTAAACTAAGTCCCATTTTCCAGGAGGGTCCTGAGAGTTTCGAGTCATACCTGTTTGGGTGCTACCTTTCCTTACGGAGGGTTTCTCCGAAACGAACGAAATTTCTGCCCCTGTTTCAATCAAAGAAAAATCTTGTCAATATAAAATGGTGGCTAGTTGCTGGCATTCTTGCTAGGTACGTCCCTGCTGCTGGGCTTTACTCCGTCCCGCTTCCCTGGACTTGCCTTGAATCCCCTCGACTTCCTGACCGAATTTCAACCCCTTGACTCTGATGACCCAAGTGTTCTATCCCATATGTTGTTTTTCTGTNACAAAATAAACAAACAAAGAAAATTTTCTGGCCCAGTTTGGTGACTGGGTACAGCATGTTATCAAATATTAAAAATTAAAAGCTAAAATTTGAATTGTACTTCCCTTGTTCTCCAGGTGGGCGCCTGATTGCTGAAGCTTGAAAAGTATTCCCTTGTTCTCCAGGTGGGCTCCTGATTGCTGAACTTGAAAAGTATTCCCTTGTTCTCTGGGTGGGCTCCTGACTGCAACAAAATAAACAAACAAAGAAAATTTTCTGCCCCAGTTTGGTGGCTGGGTACAACATGTTATCAAATATTAAAAATTAAAAGCTAAAATTTGAATTGTACTTCCCTTGTTCTCCAGGTGGGCGCCTGATTGCTGAAGCTTGAAAGGTATTCCCTTGTTCTCCAAGTGGGCGCCTGATTACGACAAAAACACAAAACAAAAGAAATTTTTTTCTACCCCAGTTTGCACTAGGAAGATTCGTGAGTTGTTAGCAAAATTGTAAACCACTTATACCATTAATGCAATGATGAAGGTAAACTAAAGAACAGACGAGGAAAACTATAAACTAATCTTGACTAAAATAAAGACTGGCCCTATTCTCCAGGCGGGGACCACTAATTTCAAGAAAACTAAGAATTGACCCTCTTTTTTTAAAAAAACTCCGGACTTCCCTTTTTCCTTTTTTTTCGAATTCAGACTTCCTTTTTTTCAAATTATCCTAGGAGAAAGTTCGTCAGACTAGGTTTTCTATCTTAGGAGAAAGATTCATCAGACTAAGACATTTATCCTAGGAGAAAATTCATCAGACTAGGTCCCCCTTTTTTCTCTTCTTTTTTTTGGTATTTTAGGAGAAAGATTCATCCGACTAAGACGTTTATCCTTGGAGAAAATTCATCAGACTAGATTTTCTATCTTGGGAGAAAAATTCATCTGACTAAGATTGTGATCCTAGGAGAAAATTCATCAAACTAGGTTGTCTATCTTAGGAGAACAATTCATCAGACTAAGATTTTGATCCTAGGAGAAAATTCATCAAACCAGGATAGAATGTGAAAAGCAATGGCAGCATTTTATGCACGCTAACAAGACAGGCAAGGGCGAAGATTTGAGAAACTTCCCTTTTGTCGGCTCTCCTCTTCTTCCTTCTCTTTTCTTTCTTTTTTTTCCTTATTGTTGAACCAACTTTCTTGCACTGCTTTGTTCCTGTTTCAAACAAAGAAAACTTGTGAGTTTAAAATGTGGTGGTTAGTTTGTGGCCTTGAACTTTGAGGCTGGCTGCTTCTGCATTTGCCAAGATGACTGATTTCCACCCGAAGACTTTGTTTGTTCCCGATATCCTCTACTTGTTGCATTGCATGAACTGGCATCCCCCAACCCTTTATGTCTCATATGAATCCCAAAGCACGTCTATGGTGTTCTTTCTTGACTTAATCACTGGCCTCGGCCTTGAAGTTGTATTGTTCCTTCACTTGCCTTGATAACCGATTCCCACTTGGAGACCTTGCTAACCACTTTCCTTAACGCAGAAAATACCTCTGATCCGTTCACCAAGCACCCTCCATCTGATATGTACCAAACCTTTCATGTTTCAATGAAAATACCTTTGATCCATTCACCCCAACCCCTTCGTTTGTTGCGTTGTTCATGAATTGACAAATACCAAGCCCTTGCATTTCACAAGGATCCCAAGGCATGTAGATTGTTGCCAACTCAGTGTGCCTGCTGTTTTTCCTGACTTATGACGATTTGATATGCTGGCCAGATCCTGTTTTGTTCAATTGAAAAGCTGGTGGCAGATTTTGAGGTCATTTCTCACTTGTTATGACCGAATTGACTCAGGATGAGGAAGTAAACAAGGTAGGAGGAATAGAGTAAAGGATAATGGAAAGAGACGATTCCTAACAAGAAACCTATAAAGTAGCAACCCATCGGATGTGGATACCGACTCTAACGACCTTGACATGCACCTGCAGCCTACTCTGTTTAGCAAATCTGATGTTCGACTCTTGTTGTACCTCTTCGCCATGAAACTGGGTTTCAATGCTCCGCTTGCCCGATCTGAATCACAATCCTTTTTTGACTTGTGGTGCCCGTAGGTTTTCAGCATCAAGCCTCTCTCATTTTGGTCTTTTTCTCAACGCAGCATCGCCTTATGGTGCCCGTGAAGGTTTTCACCAATAAGACTCTCTCATTTTTGATTTCTCTCAGCTTTCATCGCCTTGCGGTACCCGTGAGGGTTTTCATTGATAGGGCTCTCTCATTTTTCATTTCCCTTGTTTAGACCGGAGTGTTGTCCCTGATATGATTCACCTCCACTTGCTCGACTTGGCATCTCTCGAAGACTGGTCGGAAGGTCTTTCTTTGGACCGTAATGTGGGCTTTTGGATAGGGTTAGAAAGAAGGGGTATCAAAGGCTCAAAACAATTCAACATGGGTTCAAAATTACAACTTTTGGAATCAGATTTCTCACAACAACCACAACTTCTGCCCCAGTTTCTTTCTTGGGGACTTTTGGATTTTATTTTGGTGTGACTGAACCTCAGAGAGAGGCTGCCTACGTACCCTTTCGGGATCAAGTCAAACGTAGTTCAGGTCATAGAATTTCTTCGTTGTTGCGATCTTTCCCTTTCTTCCACTTTTCTTTTCTTTCTTTTCATTTCTTTTCTTTTCTTTTCTTTTCTTTTCTTTTCTTTTTCTTTTCTCTTTTTTTTTCTTTTCTTTTCTTTTCTTTTCCCTTTCTTTTTTCTTTTCTATTCTTTTCTCCTCTTTTTTCTTTTCTTTTCTTTTTTTCTTTTCTCTTCTTTTTTATTTTTTACTATTTTTCTCTTGTTTCTCCACTTTCTTTCCCCGCTCGGGTTAAGAGTTTTATTATTGATTCAAAAAGAGGGGTATGCAAGAAAATAACCAAGGCTCAAAGGGGTAACAAAGGATAATGTGTATGGATAGCAGAACAAAATACCTTCGTCATTCCAATCTCCAAAACATGCCAAGTACAAACTACACAATATGAATATGAGGAAAACATACGTAACATCTTTTGATTGCACCAGAATTACTAACCATATCCACACATTTGCCTTCTACATTTGTCAATTACCCAGCACCATTGGACAACAATCTCGGTACCACGAGCGGCCCCTGTAGACTTGGGGTAAACTTGCCTCTGGTTTCAAACCGATGTGGCATGATGCATTTCAACAGTATTTCTTTATGTCCTATCTGCCCCAGTTTCACATGGTTCGGGCTTCAAATGATCTCAAAATGTCCAAATTTGTTCTTATTTCCCTCAAGTGTCCCTATCATCTTCAAAATAGTTTCAATGCTTCATGACTAAACTAACTTTCGAGCTCAGGCTGAGAATTATGCATGCATGTCATGTCACTAGAACCAGCAGGAAAAGAATTGTGGAAAGAAAAGAGAACTAAGAAAAAGAAAATGACTAG
>NC_031995.1:10494426-10507008 GCF_001879085.1 Nicotiana attenuata | reverse complement strand
CGGTCTCTCACTGCAAGCCAAATAGAGTGGACACTGGGATGGTTACCCGTTGATGAAATCGTATACATGCCGGCAGCCCGACCACATTTCCTTCTGATGGGGCTTAGAAGCATTCAGCCTTACGCACCGTATCGCGTGTTGAGGCAGCTGGGGAGATGCCAGATAGTACCTAAGGATGATGATCTCAGTTTGCAAGTGGTTGAGATTGGCCCTGATGGCCAGTTTCCTGAAGCAATGGTCCGCCAGGTCTGGAGCGAATGTCAATATTTGACGGCAAACACTTGTGTTCGAGATCGAGCTAAAGGAGAAGTGTCGCCTGACTATCAGGCTTGGTATAGAAGGGACGTCGCATTCGGAAGACCGGCCAAACGACCTCACATCCAGGACTTTGTAGAATCAACACAAGAACAGTGGGCTTGGTTAACTAAAGAAAATGAGTATAGGGCCCGCATAGGAGCATTGGAAAAACAGGTCCAAGACCTCCGATTTGAAAATAGCTTACAAGTCGCGGCTGATGAAGGTGAGAAAAAACAATTGGCCAAAGAGAATGAAGCCTTACGGGCCCAAATCCAGAAAATGAAGTTAGAGGCCGATAATCCTGTCAGAAGTGCCAAAGATGCAAAGCTTATAGCAAATCTAAGGAAAATGGTGAGCGACTACAGTTTTGACTGCAACAAGGCAGAAAAGGAATTAGCTGGGGTCCAGAAACAATTGACTAAAAATGCAGTAGAACGGGCCCGCATGGTTAAACAGTTAAAAGGAAAATATGACACTGAGGTCACAGAATTAAAGAAAAAGGTTATTGCCACAGAAAACCGTATGATTAAGCATGCAAAAGAATTCAAAGTCGAAAGAGAACAGTGTTACATGGCATTGGCACAGTTAGAAATGGACTTGCAACAACTCCGGGAACAAAGCCAAGCGGATGAGCGAACTTTGGAGGCCAGGGCCCAACAGATAGGGCGATTGCTTCAAGAGAAAGGAAGAATCCGAGAAAGAATCTTAACCGTTGCTCATTCTATTACTAGGAAATGTCAAATGTGCGAGAACATGACCCGTACCACCTTCCTGGTATCAGTGATGACATTTGTGAAGCAGATAATGAACGACCTAGACAGACTTCAAGGGGAACTTGCATATAGGCCCGCGGCGAGACCGAATGATGTCCCGCGGGCACCAGGAGCTTTAATGTATTCGTAATTGTCTTTGAGTCTACACTCTTTCTTCTACTAAAAAAGGGGGGGGGGGGGTTTGTCGTCCGAGTCTGTATTTCCTTTTTGGGAGTTAGGTCATTTGGGTTTGTATTTCTTTTTACCAGAGTCTGTATCTTTTTTAAGGGACAGTCAGTTGATCGAGTCTGTATTTTGTTTGTTAGTTGTTTTGAGTCTTTGTAATAGACAAGTTTGCTATCAATAAAATTGAAAGTCAAAAATATCATGCTTCTACTTTGCATTTTTTTTTTACGAACTACGCTTGGTCTGATTCACGCGGGGTCGTGATACGTAGGCAGTCTCCATAGGATTCGACCATCTCTAAATAATAAAAGGGAAAACCAGAAAGGAATGATGCAAACAGGGGAAAAACCAAATGAAAGAGAACCAAAGGGAGAGCAAAACACAATGAAAAGATAAGAGTGGGAACTAATTGGCAAGAAGAGAAATAAAAGCCGGGATGACGCATGTGAATGAATAAAGGCATAATAGGAACGTTTGACTTCTTAGGTGCATCCACCCATCAATGTGCGGTTATCTATTTGTTAATGCCCTAACCGCTAACCAAGTTGTTGTTGATGAGTCCAGATAGGTGTTTAAGCTGACTGGCATTCTGGCAACCCATCCTTACAACACCCGCTCCAAGGACAAGTCAAACATGACCAATTAGGATTTGGAAGCGAGCATTGTTGACCCATCCAGAGAGGAGGAGGCAGTGGACGTTAACACAATGAGAGAAGAGATGTATAAACTAAAGCAACAAATGGCCGAAATGTACCAGGCCTGGTCGAAGGGACATCCACCACCACTCTATCCTGCCAACCCCAATTACCTCCCACCACCAGCTCAACCCCAAGATCCTCCCACAGTGAACTCATCTCCCGCTATCCCGACGTACCAGCAATACTACGAAACCACCTCTCAGACACCGCCGCCACCACCACCCAAACAAATTCCATGTCCTCCACCACCAATTGCTCCAGTATTTGTGGCGCCTCCACCTGCCACATTGCAAAGATCTTCCAGTGAGCCATTGTTTCCAACTCACGACAGCCAGTACTACCCTCCCGAGCCTACCTTCAAAGCACCTGAGCCGTATTCCTACACTCCTCGCTTTGAGCTTCCGGTGGAAACTGATAAGCCGTTTAAGGACCCGAAACAGGAAGAGATGTTTTGAAAAGTAAAAAGCCTGGAGCAATCCTTCAGGAACATGCAAGGACTGGGTGGCCAAGTCAGTGTGGCGTACAAAGATTTGTGCTTGTTTCCCGATGTCCAGCTGCCAGCAGGGTTCAAGTTGCCAACGTTTGATTTGTATTATGGCCATGGTGATCCGGTGGCCCACCTGAGGGGATTCTGCAGCAAGATGAGGGGAGCTGGAGGAAAGGATGAGCTGTTAATGGCTTACTTTAGTCAAAGCTTAAGTGGAGCAGCGTTAGAATGGTATACACGACAAGATCATGCGCGGTGGTACACCTGGGACGACCTGGCTCAAGCATTTGCATGCAATTTTCAATACAACCTCGAAATTGTCCCGGACCGTCTGTCATTGACCAAAATCGAGAAGAAGCCCGGAGAAAGCTTTAGAGAGTACGGTTTTCGTTGGAGAGAACAAGCAGCAAGAGTTGATCCTCCGATGAAAGAGAATGAGATGGTTGATTATTTCCTTCAGGCTTTGGAACCAACCTACTATGGTCATCTGGTGTCCGCGGTGGGGAAAACTTTCAATGAGGTCGTAAAGATGGGAAGCATGGTGGAAGAGGGTCTCAAGTCTAACAAGATTATGAGTTATTCGGCACTCAAAGCAACTACGCAGGCTATTCAAAGCGGCACCGGAGGAGCATTGGGAAAGAAAAAGAAAGAGGAAGTAGCAGTAGTGGAATCAAGGGTCTGGTCCAGGAGTCCGTCACCATATTATCACCAACCTCGCCCTCACCCCCGAGCTTACCCACATACTCCATATGGCCCACCACAGCATTACTACCCACCTCCTACTCCCCATTTCTCTGTCCATCATGCCCAGACATACCCCCAACCCCTTACCCATGCACAATGGCGCGCACCTACTCCCCAAAATACTTACCCATCTCAAAACACATACCCACCCCCAAGAACCAACAAAAATGCCGCTGGAACCAGTTACCGACCCAACCCCGCATTTAAAATGATAGGTTGCAAAAGAAGAAGACTTTTACCCCTTTGGGTGAATCTTATACCAGCCTGTACCACAGATTAAGGCAGTTAGGCATGTTGAACCCAATCGAATCCAAATTACCAAACCCTCCCCCAAGGAACCTGGACCATTCAGTAAGCTGTGAGTACTGCTCTGGAGCGCCTGGACATGACACGGAGAGATGTTGGCATCAGAAAACCGCCATTCAGGAACTTATTGATACACGGAGAATTAAGGTGCAGGCTCCGGAGACTCCCAATATCACGCAAAATTCGCTACCAATTCATCATGAGGCTCACATGATCGAGTTAGTGCAGAAGGGAGAATGCAAGAAGCCGTCACAAACTGTGATGATGATTAAGGCAAGTGAAGCTAAAGCAAACGAGAAGTTGGTCGATGGGAAAACCCCGGTCGCAGTGGACCGGACAGTCAGAAAACCAGTGATGATAATAGAACCAGAGCCTGTTAAGGTGACAATACGAGGAGCAGTTATTAAGCCTGTATTGGCTGTAAAAGACGCTCGAACAGAGCCAGTTATCATTAAGCCAGCGACCCAGTTGCCTGTGGTTAGTGAGAAAGCTGTCCCATGGAACTATGACAGAGTGACTGTGATGTACCAAGGAAAGGAAGTTAAAGAAGAAGTGTGCGAAACTCATGGGTTGACTAGATCAGGGAGGTGCTTTGCCCCTGAAGAATTGAGAAAGGTAAAAGCGGCTAAAGACAATCAGGCACCAACAAAGAGGGCTGTTACTGAAGAAGAAGCTGAAGAGTTCCTGAAAAAGATGAAGGCTCAGGACTACTCGATTGTGGAACAATTGAGAAAAACCCCGGCACAAATCTCACTATTGTCCTTACTGATCCATTCGGATGAACACCGCCGGGCGTTGATGAAGATTCTAAACGAAGCTCATGTGCCAGATAAAATCACTGTGAATCATCTTGAGAAGATTGCAAACAAAATTTTTGAGGTGAACAGGGTAACATTTTCTGATGATGAGTTGCCATTGGAAGGAACTGAACATAATAGAGCTCTTTACCTCACAGTGAAGTGTGAAGATTCAGTGGTAACTCGGGTGCTAATTGATAATGGGTCTAGTGCAAACATTTGCCCTCTTTCCACTCTAGAAAAGTTGAAAGTTGACAGGGAAAGAATTCATACAAATAGCATTTGTGTACGGGGATTTGATGGCGGAGGGAAAGACACAGTGGGAGATATTGTGTTGGAGCTAACAATAGGACCTGTGGAATTCACTATGGAGTTTCAAGTGCTCGATGTCAGCGTTTCCTACAATCTTTTATTGGGACGGCCCTGGATTCATGCCGCAAAGGCGGTACCGTCTACTTTGCATCAAATGGTTAAATTTGAATGGGATCGGCAGGAGATCGTAGTCCATGGAGAGGACAATTCTTGTAATGCTATTACATCCTTCGAGGAAGTTGAAAATGACAAAGGCCCGTGGGTGTACCAAGTCATGGACGCAGTGTCAGTTGATAAAATCTCGGAAGGGGAGTGTGTTCCTATGCCCAAGATAGCTGCCGCATCTGTTATGGTAGCTTCAGAGATGATAAGGAATGGATTCTTGCCCGGAAAGGGGTTGGGTGCTTCACTGCAGGGAATCATACAGCCAGTGTCTCTTCCCGGAAATCTGGACACTTTCGGGCTAGGTTTCAAACCCACTGCTGCTGACATAAGGAGAGCCAAAAAGATGAAAAAGAGAGTGTGGACTCTACCAAAACCCATTCCTCGCCTTTCCCGTTCCTTCGTCCGTCCTGGTACTAAACAACGCCCAGCAACAGCACTACCAAATTTCATGGTGACAGAACCTGACAAAGAACTGATCGAAAAATTCGAACGGGTGTTCGATGAAGTGAATATGGTGGAACCAGGTGAAGGTCCGAGTAAAGTTGATGTGCAGTTTGTGGGTCTCAGGCCAAGCTCAATAACTGGGAAGCTACTCCTCTTCCAACTCGGAAGGAGTCGTGGTAGTTAGCTTTGGATTTTCCTTTGAGTATTAGATCTGGATTATTGCCAGGATTGTAATTCAGATTTCTATGTTCCGTCCATTTGGATGAGTTTAAACTTGGTTCTTTTACAATTTTAATGAAATGCAATTTCCTTCTCTCTTCACTCCTGATAGCCTTTATTTTGTTTTCTTTTCTCTATTGTACAGTCCCTTTTATGCTGGTTTCAATGATGTGTCATGCATGAGGAGTTTCCGGCCTAGTCTTGAGATTCCATATGAAATAGTAATACAAGAAATTGAGTGTGATGGCGAGGGTGAATATGATGACGAGGAAGCTTTGGAAGAAATCAGTAAAGAGTTATATCAATTTGAGCAAAAACCCAAACCTAACTTGAATGACACAGAGGCAATCAATCTAGGGGATCAGGAAAATGTTCGAGAAACAAAAATAAGTGTGCATTTGGAAGCCCCGCTCAGAGAGGAGATAATTAAATTGTTGTGTGAGTACAAAGATGTGTTTGCATGGTCATATGATGATATGCCGGGTCTAAGCACCGATCTGGTAGTCCACAAATTGCCCATTCATCCGGAATGCCCTCCTGTCAAGCAGAAGTTGAGGAAATTCAAAATAGATATCAGTGTGAAAATTAAGGAAGAGGTTACTAAGCAATTTGAGGCGAAGGTTATACGGGTTACTCGGTATCCTACCTGGTTAGCTAATGTGGTACCAGTGCCGAAAAAGGATGGGAAGACCAGAGTATGTGTTGATTACCGTGATCTCAATAAGGCGAGCCCGAAAGACAATTTCCCACTCCCAAACATCCATATATTGATTGACAACTGTGCTAAACATGAGATTGGTTACTTCGTGGATTGTTATGCGGGCTATCACCAGATTTTGATGGATGAGGAGGATGCAGAAAAGACGGCCTTCATCACGCCGTGGGGAATATATTGTTACAGGGTCATGCCATTTGGTTTGAAGAATGCAGGGGCGACGTATATGAGGGCAATGACTACCATGTTCCATGACATGATACATCAGGAAATTGAGGTCTATGTGGACGACGTGATCATAAAGTCGAGGAAACAATGTGACCATGTTCGGGATTTGAGGAAATTCTTCCAGAGACTCCGCAGGTACAACCTCAAGCTTAATCCAGCAAAGTGTGCATTTGGAGTCCCGTCGGGGAAGTTGTTGGGATTTGTAGTGAGTCGGCGCGGTATTGAATTAGACCCGTCTAAGATTAAAGCCATCCAGGAGTTACCGCCACCAAGGAACAAGAAAGATGTGATGAGTTTGCTTGGCAGGTTGAATTACATCAGCAGGTTCATTGCCCAGCTTACAACTACTTGTGAGCCCATTTTCAAGCTGCTAAAGAAAGATGCTGCGGTCAGATGGACAGACGAATGTCAAGCAGCATTTGACAAGATTAAGAAGTATTTGGCTAGTCCACCTGTGTTGGTCCCGCCAGAGTCGGGAAGGCCCTTGATCCTTTACCTGACTGTGTTGGACAATTCTTTTGGTTGTGTACTGGGGTAGCATGACATCACAGGAAGGAAAGAGCAGGCGATTTACTACCTCAGCAAGAAGTTCACATCATATGAGGTAAAATACACTCAACTAGAGAGGACGTGTTGTGCTTTAACCTGGGTAGCACAAAAGTTGAAACATTACTTGTTAGCATATACTACCTATCTCATCTCTCGGTTGGACCCATTGAAGTATATATTTCAAAAGGCCATGCCCACAGGGAGGTTAGCGAAATGGCAAATCCTGCTTACGGAATTTGATATTGTTTACGTGACTCGGACTGCAATGAAAGCACAGGCGTTGGCTGATCATCTAGCTGAGAATCCCGTTGATGATGAATATGAGCCTTTGAACACATACTTCCCGGACGAGGAGATAATGCATGTTGAAGAATTAGGACAGGTCGAGAAGCCTGGATGGAAACTTTTCTTCGATGGAGCTGCCAATGCCAAGGGTGTCGGAATAGGAGCAGTACTGATTTATGAGACAGGGCAACACTACCCTGTCACTGCTCAACTTCGTTTCTATTGCACCAATAACATGGCTGAGTACGAAGCATGTATCCTGGGATTGAGATTGGCTATAGACATGGGTGTCCAGGAAATCTTGGTCATGGGTGACTCGGATCTTCTTGTACACCAGATTCAGGGATAATAGGAGACACGAGATTTGAAGCCCATACCATACCGGCAGTGTTTACATGAACTTCGTCAGCGGTTTCAATCAATAGATTTCAAACACATTCCAAGGATGCACAATGAGGTTGCCGACGCTTTGGCCACTTTGGCGTCGATGTTACATCACCCGGACAAGGCTTACGTGGATCCGTTACAGATTCAGGTTCGAGATCAGCATGCCTATTGCAATGTGGTGGAGGAAGAGTTTGATGGTGAGCCATGGTTCCATGATATAAAAGAATACCTCCGGATGGGAGTATACCCAACACAAGATACAGGGGATCAAAAGAGGGCAATTCGACGCCTGGCAAGCGGATTTTTCTTCAGTGGAGGAGTGTTGTACAAGAGAACTCCAGATCTTGGTTTATTGAGATGCATAGATGCCAAACAAGCTTCAGTTATCATGGCTGAGGTACATGCGGGTGTTTGTGGACCTCATATGAGTGGATATATATTGGCAAAGAAGATCCTTCGAGCAGGTTACTATTGGCTTACTATGGAACGGGATAGCATCAGCTTCGTGCGCAAATGTCATCGATGTCAGATACACGGAGATTTGATTCATTCTCCACCATCTGAATTGCATACAATGTCAGCACCATGGCCGAGACATGTCAGAAGTTTAAGATCATGCACCGCAACTCCACTTCATATCGTCCTAAGGCAAATGGGGCAGTCGAGGCAGCTAACAAGAATATCAAGAAAATACTTCGAAAAATGGTAGAAGGGTCAAGGCAATGGCATGAAAAGTTACCTTTTGCTTTGTTAGGCTATCGCACTACTGTCCGCACTTCAGTAGGAGCGACTCCTTACTCATTGGTATATGGAATCGAAGCAGTAATACCCGCAGAGGTTGAAATCCCATCCCTCCGAATCATCGCAGAGGCAGAGATTGATGATGATGAATGGGTTAAAGCCCGCCTGGAACAATTAAGTTTGATTGATGAGAAGCGACTGGCAGCAGTGTGTCATGGTCAATTGTACCAACGAAGAATGGCAAGAGCATATAACAAGAAAGTGCGTCCGCGGAAGTTCGAAGTAGGACAGTTGGTGCTCAGACGTATCCTACCTCATTGGGCTGAGGCAAAAGGAAAGTTCACCCCAAACTGGCAAGGGCCATTTGTTGTAACCAGAGTTTTGTCCAATGGCGCTCTATATCTAACGGACGTGGAAGGAAAATATGTAGAAATGGCTATCAATTCTGATGCAGTCAAGAGATATTATGTATGATTTTCTTTATCTTTGTGTACCTGATTGTATTTGGCATGTTTTGAGGTTGAAATGATGAAGGCATTTTATTCTGCTGCCCAAACACTTTATCCTTTGTTATCCCTTTGAGCCTTATTATATTTCCTTTCGTATCCCTCTTTCGGAATCAATAACAAAACTCGAAAGCCCGAGCGGGGAAAATCAGCGGAGAAACAAGAGAAAAATAGTCCAAAAGAAAAGAAAAGAAAAAGAAAAGAAAAAAAAGGAAAAGGAGAGAAAAGAAAAAAAGAGAAAAGAAAAAAAAGGGAAAAGAAAGAGAAAAGGAAAAAAAAAGAGAAGGAAAAGAAAAGAAATGAAAAGAAAAAAAAGGGAGAAGTAGAAGAAAAAAGGATCGCCACAGTAAAGTAGTTCTATGGCCGGAACTACGTCTGACTTGATCCTGAAAGGGTACGTAGGCAGCCTCACTGAGGTTCAGTCACAACAGAAGAGAAATCCAAGAATCCCCAAGAAAGAAACTGGGGCAGAAGTTATGGTTGTCGCAAGTGATATGGTTCCGAAAGTTGTAATGTTGAACCCACATTTGAGTTATTTTGAGCCTTTATACCTTTCTTTCTAAAAAACCCGCCCAAAAGCCACATTACGGTCCAAAGAAAGACCTTCTGATCAATTTCAAGAAACGTCAATACGGTTAGGTAAAGTGACTCATGTTGGAGACAACACTCTGGTGACAGAAGGCAAAGGATAAAATGAGAGAGTCCTATCGGTGAAAACCCTCACGGGCACCACAGGGCGATATGAGTTGAGAGAAATGAAAATGAGAGAGTCTTATCGGTGAAAACCCTCACGGGCACCATAGGGCGATATGAGTTGAGAGAAATGAAAATGAGAGAGTCTTATCGGTGAAAACCCTCGCGGGCACCATAGGGCGATGTGAGTTGAGAGAAATGAAAATGAGAGAGTCTTATTGGTGAAAACCCTCACGGGCACTATAGGGCGATGTGAGTCGAGAGAAATGAAAATGAGAGAGTCTTATTGGTGAAAACCCTCACGGGTACCGTAAGGCGAAAATGAGTTTTTCAGTTGGGCAAATGAAAGAAGTCTGTGGTTGAAGGTTGTTTGAAACGTGGCAAAACAAGCAAGGTTTGAGTTTGGCGAGAGTCGGGCGTGAAAGTATGGTGCAACAAATGTGGTGGTTGATAATTGATTGGTTGGACGGACTAGGCTGGAACCCAAAATGCATGGCATGATCAACGGAATCAGCCTTTCCGCTCAGATAAGTCCTATCCTTTTTCTCTTCATTACAACTCATTCATTTTTAGAGTTTTTCTACCCTCAAAACCTTCGAGGTCATTGCATTTCATTCTCTTGAAGTCCGTCTATAAGGTGCTTTAGTGTCAGTTCTATTCAAAAACAAAAGAAGGATGTCAAAAGTTAACTACTAGCTTCCTAGTTAGATGGCACAACAAGGTGGGAACATGTCAAAAGAGAGTAAAACATAGAGGACCAATGGAAATCGGAGTAATAATCAGATGGTTGTAAGGGAGAAGCAAGGTTCACAAGAAGGGAACAGAAACACCAAACAGTGATACGAGGTAAAACATGTGGGTCATCAAGATCAGAGGGTTGAAAGTCAATTGGGAAATCGTGACAAGTCAAAGCAAGTTCAAAGAAGCAAGTCAGAGCAAAATCGGAAGCGGGAGCATGGCCAACAAGAATGCCAGTAGCTAACCACCATTTTACATTAACAAATTTTCTTTGATTGGAACAGGGGCAGAAAATTTTCTTATTTTGTCGCAATCAGGCGCCCACCTGGAGAACAAGGGAATACATTTCAAGATTCAGCAATCAGGCGCCCACCTGGAGAACAAGGGAATACATTTCAAGTGTCAGCAATCAGGCGCCCACCTGGAGAACAAGGGAATACATTTCAAGATTCAGCAATCAGGCGCCCACCTGGAGAACAAGGGAATACATTTCAAGCTGCAGCGATCAGGCGCCCACCTGGAGAACAAGGGAATACATTTCAAGTTCGGCAATCAGGCGCCCACCTGGAGAACAAGGGAATACATTTCAATTTCAGCAATCAGGCGCCCACCTGGAGAACAAGGGAATACATTTCAATTTCAGCAATCAGGCGCCCACCTGGAGAACAAGGGAATATATTTCAAACTTTCGCAATCAGGCGCCCACCTGGAGAACAAGGGAATACATTTCAAGTTTCAGCAATCAGGCGCCCACCTGGAGAACAAGGGAATACATTTCAAAGTTCAGTAATCAGGCGCCCACCTGGAAAATAAGGGAAGTACAATTCAAACTTTAGCTTCCACATTTTAGTAGTGTTTGGTAACGCGATGCGCCCGACCACCAAACTGGGGCAGAAAATTCTTTTTTTTTGTTGTTGGTCTATTTTTGAAATCAGGAGCCCGCCTGGAGAACAGGGGCATTTATTTTCAAGTTTTTAGCGATCAGGAGCCCCACCTGGAGAATGGAGGCATTTATCTTCAAGTTTTTAGCAATCAAGAGCCCGCCTGGAGAATAGAGGCATTTATTTTCCAAGTTTTAGCAATCAGGAGCCCCGCTTGGAGAACAGAGGCATTTATCCCAAGTTTTGGCAATCAGAAGCCCGCCCGAAGAACAGAGGCATTCATTCCAAAGCTTTAGCAATCAGGAGCCCACCTGGAGAACAGGGAATTCATTTTCAAGCATCAGCAGTCAGGAGCCCACCTGGAAAATGGACACATGTTTCAAGTAATCAAGCATCATTCGGAGGAATGGCAGCAATATCGCCGATCACAATGCAAACAACAACAGGAATACCATCGGAAGATAACAAGATACAAGTTCAAGGCAACATAAGAACAAGTTAGAAGACATAGATAGGACTCTCTTGTAATTCGTAGATCATAGCTTAGGCTAGCTTCTTGTTATTTTTACTCGGTGTAATAAGGAGGTCAGCGAGCAGTAGCAACAGCAACAGCAGTGAAATCACAGCTCCTGGTAGTCCCAGCTACCAAACCCTCCCGAACTACACTGACCTGATTCCTGTTTAGCCCAGGATATGTAGGCAACCTTCGAAGCAGGGTGCGGTCAACTCTTTCAAAATGCTTCACACGGAATATACAAACGGGCAAAAATCGCTCATAATCGCTCACTTATCTTTGCACGAAACTCTGCGTGTTCCCGAGCAAAGAGGGGCAGCTGTGAGCACGTGATTTTTGCCCTATATATGAATTATTCCCAAAATTCAAACAAAATAATTTCTCTTTCATTATTTTACACTTTTGTGAATTTTGTGTTATTTTTTGTCAATTGTTGCATTTTATTTGTGCATCTTTATTTCATATGAAAAATATAAAAAATATGCCTGACATTTGCATTTAGGATCTAATTTCATATTTAAGGATTACTTAGTGGTCAAGTTGTTTCTTTTAAGGAAAATAACCAAAAATAGTCCATTTTTTGCATTTTTAATTGATAGATGTTGAATTGGTCTTGAGTTTACTTCAAATAGGAATTAATTCGCTAAATTTTGGAAATAAATTAGGTCTCATTTTAATCTTTGCATTTTTTATAAAATCAGAAAAAATATATATATATACAAAATGAATTACAAAAAAATAAACAAAGGAAATAAAAATGGAAACAAAAGCATTTAAAAGAGGGTGCTTTAATAATACTCAGTTTTGGGCCGTTTGGTCACATTTTACCCAGCCCAAAAGAATCCCAATCACCGGACCAAGCCACTGGCCCAAACGCCCTGCCCGGTCCAATTGCCCCATGCTCAAAACGACGTCGTTTTGACGTCGTTTAATCACGA
>NC_031995.1:10487602-10492863 GCF_001879085.1 Nicotiana attenuata | reverse complement strand
TGAGTTCATTTTGGTAATTTGAAGATTCAGAGAGTGTTCTGTTGGATTTCGAGTAATTTTGGGAGTTCATTCAATTTGTTTGGGCTAGTTTAATTGGGTTTTGACTGCTGAAGTGTCCTGGGTGTTTGAGAAGTTGGTTTTAAGTCGAAATTTGATCCTACTGGTGCTGTGTTGGTTGATTACTTGCTGGATTGTTGAAACTTTCCTGAACTGCTGCTGTTACATTTGCTATCACTGACCTCTCTCTCTTTTCTCTTGTTATTCCAATATCAGGTACATGTATCAAGCTTATTTGATGTACCTCTTCTTGTTGACAACTTGAGATAAAAGTTGACGTCAATTCTCCATTCTGGATATGCTATTTCGTTATGTTTAAATAATTTTGTTGTGGTTGTATGGCTGAATATTGTAATGTGTGATTCAGTTGGTCGACCAGTGTAATTAAATGTGGACTGTAATTAGGGCTTTAAAAATGACTTGTACTGTCACCTTGGATTTCCAATTTGTAGTAGTTGTTGAGATCTATAATCGTATATAACTGCATCACTTGAACTAGTAGGTTGTAGTATTATAACAGGGCAAGTAGCAATTGTCGAGATTTGCAATAATGGGACTATTGTATGACTTGTGTTAACAAGACTGATGAGTCGATTCGAGTATATTTTAGATTCGTATGAGCTTTGTTTTTGCATTAGTGTCATCTCAATTCAACACGAAAATTCAAAAGTAGGTATAATCAAGTGCAAATCTGATTAGGTATTATAATTATAAACTCTGTTAAATTTACCTAGCAACGTCNTAATTAGGACTTTACAGACCATACTGAACTGCTGCGTTTTCTGTCGAATTCTATGGTTACCCTGTTGAATAATATTAGATGCGATTAACTATAGTTTATTGCCATATTTGAGATTTACGTTCAGGGTGTAACAGTGGCTTAATAGTGATGGTTTAGTGTTATTAAAAACATTAGAACATATTGCCTTGACTTGAATCTGGAAACAGCTTGTGCGTCTCTCACTGAAATTCAAAGTGTCATTTGTGACCATAAGGATTGATTACCTTAGTGTGCTTGTCATATTGATTAATTGAAATCAGAAATGAACATTGGAAATACATTCAGGTTTAGACAGTGACTAATTTGTGTTGAAAAGTATTAACCAGGGTTAAATGACTGCCAAAATCAGGAATTAATGGTATGCAAACAATTTTGAAATTTACGTTGAGTTGTGAATTCCAAACTGTTTATCTGTTAGCAAGTTGTGATTGAAATTAGAATCCAAAGGGCCCAATGAAGCTTCATATTGGATCTGGACTCACGTATGAGCCAAACCTGACGGCCCCTCCTCTGACCAGACTTGGGCCTGGAATTTGCTTGTACAGGGCCCATGTTTGGGCAACTTTGTTCTTATGAGTACGGCTGAATTTGTTTAGGGCCAGCTTTGAGGCCCAAGACACTGAAAGTACATCAATACTAATTAATTAGGGCCGTTTAGAGACAAGACTTAATAGAAGAATCATAGTTTCTTCAGGTTTGCCTTTTAAATAATAAAGTGAGATGAGCCTCGCCAATAAAAAATGCAAAATCACGGGGCCCTCAATAGAAGCTATATAAAATGCTTAGAACTCGGGCGGACCATTTAGCAAATTTCATGGTCTTCTCCAAATATAATAAACTCGTAGTTGCTTTAGGCACGAATTTTAATAATACTACCTTCCTAAAAGTGGGTGCACATTTATGTGACCCGAATCCAAATCCCAACGAAGTTGAAATGTGTCAAAAGCCACGGGTGCACTGGTGTAACGTGGTTCGAGATACATTTTCACGACGTTGCAATTCTTATTAAAAGACATAAAGTAAAAGCGCTTAAAATAAAAGGCACATAGGTTAGAATATGCTTTAAAATCAGATAAAAGCAAATACAACAGTTGAGCGACCGTGCTAGAACCACGGAACCCGGGAGTGCCTAATACCTTCTCCCGGGTTAACAGAATTCCTTACTCGGAGTTCTGGTTCGCGGATTGTTAACAGATTCATAATTTCCTCGGATCGGGATTCAACCGGTGACTTGGGATACCATTAATCTCCTAAGTGGTGACTCTGAATATTAATAATAAATCCCGTTCCGACTGTCCTTTAATTGGAAAAACTCCTTTACACCCTCACAGGTGTAGAAAAAGGAGGTGTGACAATATAAGGAAAAATGTTTCTAACATTATGTTGATGTTTGAGCTGAGTTCTGGCAGGGCCTAAGTGTATGAAAAGCACAGTGTTTGTCATCATCAAAAAGGGGGAATTTGTTGGCCCAAGTAAAGGTTAGCTTTGAAGACTGACAAAGGAACTCAGACATGAACCAGGTCCATCCAGTGGTCCATACCTCAGGTGCACAAAAACGGGCAGATTCAAGAATGTGGGTTGCACGTGAAGGAGATAAGCTTAACCTGGTGTATTTAATATCTCCTGATCGAAAAGGTTACATAATTGATAAGGAGAAGGAGTCCTTAATCAAAGAGAACACTATCCAAGATAGGGAAGGAGTTAGAAGTTGAAATCAACTAGAACTCTTCCACCAAGGAAGAGTTGCATCAGAACTCTAGTTATTTCTTCATCTACTAACTCTATAAATTGCAGGATGTTCTCACATTAAAGTGTTGCACAAAAACGCAGAAGTTAAACGTGAATTGGGAGCAAAATAGCAAGGCTTTTTGCAAGCAGTTCGTGTATGATTCAAGGCTTTTTGCTCCATAAAGAGTTTTATGTGTCTTTCTTTATTTCTAGTTCAATTGTAGTAGGTGTTTCATATTGTACCTTTCAGCTTTATCTAGAAGCAATTGTAATAGGTATTTTGAGTATTCAAGTTAGAGTTAACTTGAAGTTGTCGCAGCAGTTAGAGGCTGGTTGCTACAACGGGATTAGAGTTAATCCTTAGGTTTACAAAGAGTTTTGTAAATGCTGTTTTGGCTCAGTGATTTTAGTGGAAGTTTGGGAAAATCCTACTGAGTAGTAGGTCGTGGATTTTTCACCTTTTGAGCCAGGTGTTTTCCACGTAAAAATCTCTGTGTTCTTTATTTTATGTACTTTTAATTCCGCAAACAGCAATCGTTAGTACACCTAGAAGAACCAGGTCCTTCCAGAAGCAGTTTAAGCAAAAATTGGGTACCACACAAATTAACCCCCCCCCCCCTCTTGTGTGGTATTGACGTTTAGAACATCAATTGGTATCAGAGCAGGTTATCCTTGAAGAGGCTAACACCTTAGGAAAAGATCAACATGAGTGCACCACCTGGGAACTGGGAAGGGCAATCCACTGCCAGGCCTCCTCTCTTCAATGGCCTCTACTACTCCTGGTGGAAAAACAGAATGAGGGACCATATAATGGGCGAAGACTATGAGCTTTAGGATATCATCCCTGATGGTCCTTTAGCCACAACCAAGAAGAATGCTGAAGGAGTGGATGTTCCAAAGACAAGAGTAGATTGTACTGCTGAAGATCTAAGGAAATGGGAGAAAAATGCAAAAGCCAAGAAATGGTTAGTGTGTGGACTTGGTCCTGATGAGTACAGCAGGATTCAAGGTTGTACTACTGCCAAGGAGATTTGGGACACTTTACAAGTGGCTTATGAAGGAACACCTCAGGTAACGAGGTCAAGAGGAACACTGCTGTATTCTCAATATGAGAATTTTACTATGAAGGATGGAGAAACTATCCAAGAAATGTATACCAGGTTCACTACACTGATAAATTAACTTGAGTCTCTTGGAAGGATTACCCTGGAAGAAGACAAGGTTGAGAAGATTCTAACTAGAGTTCTGCCAATCTCCTGGGAAAGCAAAATCACTGCCATTCAGGAATCCAAGAACATTGCTACTTTAAAGTTGGATGAACTGATTGGAAATCTCACTGCCTATGAATTGAGAAGGCAAACAATGAAGATGGATGCTCCAAAGAAAGAAAGAAGTCTGGCTCTCAGAATTTCAGAAGGATCAGATCTTGAAGATGATGAAATGGCTATGATAACTAGAGATTTCAAGAAATATCTTATGAGAGGAAAGGGTGTTTCAAAAGGAACAACATTCAGCAAACCTAGGGACCTGAGAAACAAACCAATGAGGGGTGTTACAAGTGTGGGAAGACTGATCACCACATCAGAAACTGCCCTCAATGGGAGATTGAATGGAAGAAAGAAAGAGCAGAAAGAAGAAACAGGAAGAAGGAACAGGTCCAACCAAAAAGGAACAAGGGATCAACTAAAGCTATGGTTGCTGCATGAGGAGAAACATCAGATGAGGACTCAGAAAATGAAGCTGAAGATGAGCAAGCTCTTATGGCCATCGGAGAATCAGAAGATGAACAAGAGGTAAGTATTCTACACCTTAAAGAAAAGATTAAGTTCTTGTCTAAAGAAAAACTAGCTGATCTGCTGATGGACTTCATAGATGAGTCTGAAATAATAAACAGTGAGAAGGATGTTCTGTCTAAGGAATGTGTTATCCTAGAAGAAAAATATAAAAGGTTAGAGTCTAGGGCTGATGAGAGGGACAACACAAATACTGAGTTGAAGAACCAGGTTCATCAACTTGAAAATAAGATTCTAGAACTTAGATCTGAAAATATTAAACTGAAATTAGGGACAGGAAAGAAAAGGGCTGATCAATGATGACCCTCTCTGAACCCACCCAGCGCGGACCGCACTGTTTTGGAGCGCGACCGCGCTGGAGGAATGAACCCAAATCCCACTCTCTGAATCTCCAACGCGGGACCGCGCTGATTAGTCACGCGGTCGCGCTGGTCGACTTGAAACCATTGGCCCTCTGAACCTAGCCACGCGACCGCGGAAGAAGGCACCGCGGCCGCGCGGCTTCCAGCGCGGACTGCGCGGAGACCGGCCGCGGGCGCGCTGGGGGCCTGCAACTCCCTGAACCTGCAACCATCTTGAATTTCTAGCCTAGGACCTCCCGGGACCTACTCAAAACTCACCCGAGCCCTCGGGCTCCAAAACCGAACATACATATAAACCCAAAAACATCCTACGGACTCTCCGTTGCGATCAAATCGCCCAAACAACATCATAATCATCAAATTAGGCCTCAAGACCCAGGATTCCTTCCAATTTTATTTAAAACATCAAGTTTAGAGTTTTTAGTCCAAAACACGTCAAACAACGTCAAATTCAACCAAACTTTACAGAGAAGTACTTAAACCGTATATAAGACTTGTACCGGGCGTCGGAACCAAAATTCGAGCCCGTACCTTAGTTTT
>NC_031995.1:10477728-10487577 GCF_001879085.1 Nicotiana attenuata | reverse complement strand
ATTCCAGCTCCTCAGCGCGGCCGCGGTGCACTTTTGCGCGGTCCGCGCTGAGTCTTCAGAAGGGTATATAAGGTCGGGATTTTCAGTTATTTTTCACTTTTTCAAAACCCAAGACACAAGAGGCGATTTTCCAAGCGATTCTTCTTCTCCAAAACGATTGGTGAGTGATTTAACTCATTTTCCTTACTCCTTAACATCTTTAAACATAATTTCAAACTTCAAAACAAAGATTTTAATGGGGAAATTGGGAATTTAGGGTAGAACCTAGGTTTTCTAAAATTGGGGGTTTTGGACCTCAATTCGAGGTCCGATTCCAAAATAACTTACATATTTGAGTTCATGGGGGAATGGGTAATCGGGTTTTGGTTCGAACCTCGGGTTTTGACCATGTGGGCCCGGGGGCATTTTTGACCTTTTGGGGTAAATTGATGAAAAAGCTATAATTAGTCATTGGGTTTGATTTGTTTAGCACATATTGATAACATGAAGTCCTTATTGCATAGATTTGGTTGAGTTGGAGCCGAATTCGAGAGGGAAAACGATTGTGGAGGATTGTATTGGCCGTGGAAGTTGAGGTAAGTGTTTGGTTTAACCCTAGCTTGAGGGAATAGGAGTCGAGTCTTGTTTGCTAATTGCTAAGTGACCGAGTACGATGCATAGGCATGGTGACGGGTTCCTATACATGGGTGTCTAGCATGATCGTGAGTCCTTATATGTGGATTGTTTGGATATTGTTATGCCTTCCATGCTTAATTGATGGCTTTTATGCGTTGTAAACACCTTGTGAAGGATATTGTGATTGTGGAACTTCGTGGAGCATTGGCTCGGTCTGAAACACAAATGGTGAGAGTATATGAGATGAGAAATGCCTTGGAGCTTGTCACGAGTGCTAATGAGAACTAGGATATGAAAATGAAAGAAAAAGAGAAATAACGATTTACTCTTGCATGGTTATTATTGGTTGTTTGTGTACCCTTGTTGGGATTTCCTTCCAAATACTTGTTCACTCCCTTGCCTTTATTTGTGATTGTTGCTTGGGCAAGGTTGAGAGGTAGACATTACGGATCGGGTTGCACGCCGCAACAATGTTATGTGATGATCGGGTTGCACGCCGCAACAGTGATAATTGTGGATCGGGTTTCACGCCGCAGCAGTGATAATTATGGATCGGGTTGCACGCCGCAACAGTGATAATAGTGGATCGGGTTGTACGCCGCAACAGTGTGGAAATATATATTAGGGTCGAGTTGCACGCCGCAACAGTTAGGGATACAAATGTGTTTAGTGTTGGTATTAGTTTCTTGATCGTCGGAAATTATAAATTGCACCTAGATTGATTACTTTGGATTTACTGTTAATATTGTTATTTCCCCACAGCATGTTTCCCCTCCCATACTGTTAGTTGCCTTGTACTTCGATTTCTGCTGTATATTTATAATTGCACAGGTTTATGTGGGATCTAGTCTAGCCTCGTCACTACTTCGCCGGGGTTAGGCTTGGCACTTACCAGCACATGGGGTCGGTTGTGCTGATGCTACACTCTGTGCATTTTTGCACAGGTCCAGGTATTGAGCAGCAGAAGCAGCATTAGCACGGGGGCAAACCTTCAGTCCAGAGAGACCCGAGGTAGCTTGCAGGCGTCCGCAGGCCCGGCGTCTCCCTTCTATCTTTACATTTGGCTGTCATCTCATTGTACCCGAGATAAACAGATTATGTTCTTCCAGACCTTGTATGTAGTACTCCTTAGATGTTCGTGAGTATGTGACTCAAGTCCCGGGGTAGAGACGTATGTTGGAATTTCTGTATTTTATTCAGTTATATAAATTTAAGTCTTCCGCTAATGATTTTTATTCCGTCACCTTTAATTAATGCCGTTAATTGTTAAAAAGGAACAGGTGTTTAATGAAATTGCTAATTAAGTTGGCTTGCCTAGCTCCTATTAGTAGGCGTCATCACGACCCTCGAGGGTGGAAAATCCGGGTCGTGACATAATTGGTCCTAAATCTATTATTTCCTGGCCCATTGACATTCAGAGAAGTGGATTCCATGATTAGGCGATTGTTTGGCCTAATTTCTCTCTGCTTTTCCTCTTGAATAAGAATGGAAAATGCCTGTGCAATACTAGGCAAAGGGTTCATCATTAGGATACTTCCCCTGACAACTGTGTAAACCTCATTGAGTCCCATTACAAATTGAATTAACCTACGATCCTGTTCTGCTTTATACATATTTGCCTTGGCACCACATGTGCACTGGCATCCACACTGAGCATGTGCATTTAAGGTGTTAAGTTCTTCCCATAACTTTTTCATCTTAGTGTAGTATCCAGTTATGTCTAAGGTTCCTTGATTTAGGTCATTGATTTCCTTTTGCAACTAATAGAGTTTCGCTCCGTTTGTCTAATCATACCTGTCTTCGAGCTCCTGCCATAGTTCCTTTGCGTCACTCACATATTGCAAGCCATCAGCCAAGTCCTTTGAGAGTGAGTTAAGAATCCATGACGTCACCATGTCATCGCACCTCGCCTATTGCTCATAGCTCGCCTCTCCGACATTAGGTTTCTTACACTTTCCGGTGATAAATCCGACCTTGTTCTTCACAGAGAGGGCTCTAAGGACACCTCTCCTCCAGGATCTGTATCCAGTGCCGTCAAATGCTACTGGTACCAAAACTGTTCTGGCACTCTCCGACGGATACATGTATAGTGGATTAGTTGAATCCAAAGCTGCAGCAGTACCTTGTGTTTCGTTGTCTCCAGGCATGAGATGTAGAGTAGATGAAATTGAAGATGAAATTGAATGAGATTTCGTGAATCAACGAAGGAGGAAACGAAAGTAGATTCTGATCTGCGATTACAGATCGGTTGAAGAAAAATTGTGAGAAAGAAGAGTGAGAGAAAAATGAGATGAGTGTAAATCTAAATCAGATCGGATATTAAGAGCTGTGCTCTAATACCATGTCAAAGTTGGAGGTCAATCAACCATGAACCTCCATTGATGAGCTAGGGAGAGTACAGATAGAACATTCTGGAAAATAAGAGGAGTTGTGAAATGAAGACTTAATTTGATTATCTCATGTCCAAGGCATTATATACACACGTGTAAGAAAAAGGGAAAATAATATCTGTCTACTAACTACTAAAACAGCTCAACCTAACTACTTAGTCAACTAACTCAACTGCCTAGTTAACTAACTCAACCACAACTACACATTTATAAATATAGTGGTATTGCATTAACTATTCTCAATAACAACTTTTTTGAATTATAAAAAGAACTAGAAACACTCAGTTAGAGTATTGTGTTTCATTTACTTCGTTGAATTGGATTGCTTATTATTTTCTGTTTTTTTGTTTTGCAGGTATGATACAATTGATCTGGAGCAAGCATTTTGAAGAAGTATTCTTTCCTCATAAAGTTTGATTTTTCTACAAGTATTTTGATAATTATAACTTTTTAGGTATCGTTTGTTAATTGTTAGTAGGCAAAAGAAATCATAGCTCTTAGCAAATACTGCTACTTTTCGAAGTTCGCCTTCAGTTGTAGCTTCTGCCCTTACATTTTCCTTTATCAATTTCTATTGTGACAATAATTGTGTTTTCATACCAATTGTTGAGATGATCAACTAATTGCAAGAGAATAATGGCACCTAAGAAACTTATGACTGGTTAATTGATGAACTCTATACATGAGTTTTCACGTAGAAAACATTAATATATATTAGAGTTAGTGAAAAGCAAATAAAAAACTTTCTCTACCTTCTAATTTTCATAATTTTATACTCATTTTATTTTAAATTAACTTTATAAATTCTCTACCTTATTGTTTGGTCATTTCTCTTTCTATTATTAAATACATTGCATATTTTTAATGCAACGGTATCAAAACATTATCGGTCATTCCAGTCATACTTAATATAGAAAAAAATGTATCATGCTTAGCAAGTACGTGACATGTGAGATCTCACAACCAAGTTAGACAATATAATAAAATAAAAATCTCTTATACGGGCTAAGCACATAAAAAAATAATGGCTACAGAAAAATATCCATCCTTATGTTGTTAGTAGCAACTTCTTAATATTTAAAAAGAAAGATCGTTGTATAATATTTTAAATTTATTATTTTAATTATAATTATCATCATCATCATCATCATTCTGTGTTTGGAGCCTTATATTCTGCAGATATTTAAAAGTTTTGCTTATTTATCATTGCTTTTTATTGTAACTGACATGATGTATGACTTTCACTTAATTATATTTTTTTTTTGGTTATGTTATGGACTCAAATAAGAGCCTGATACAGGGATAAAGTTTTCATCTTCAAATGAGGCATTATTCTACTCTTAAACAATTTAATTGAATCGCCATTGACTAAAGAACTCACAATCATGCATTTTTACATCATCTTTCTCTCAAGCTGGCACTCTAAAATAGGGTATCAATGACAACTAGAACTTAATATTTTAGATGAAAATATTGATCATTTTCTTTTTGTTATTTGAAGGTGTTCTCATCTATAGTAAGATATGATTGAAATATTATTCCGTTAACAACATTTCTTAAGAAGGGTAAATCGTCCAAGCAAGCATCAGTGTCGCAAAAAGCTGAGGATTGCTCAAATACATCAGACAATTACTCATAAGATGGTCTTGAATGCTCAAATATGTAGTTTTTCGTTTAATTATTTGATTTCGTAAAAATAAGTTGATTTTCTATTAGAAAAATTTATGAAATTCCCAGTTAACTATTTCTTAATTCATTTTAAGACCGCGCGAAGCCCGGACAGATACACTAGTACTCCACTAATTATGATTATGAGGATATATTTCGTGGCTCTCAATCATATTGAAGACTAGTATAGCTCAATTTATGGTGCATTTGACTTTAAGACATCAGCTTGCATGTGAATCTAAGTTAATTGGATAGTGAATGAGAAAAGTCCAATATGTTCTTTAAACTCAAATAACCAGTAAAGAAGCTACTTGCTTGAACATTAGAACATTTCTCAAGCAAAAGCAAACATGAATTGAACTGGAATTTCGACGATATACATAAGCAAGTCTTAATAGGACAATCGTTGAAAATAAACCTAAGTGATCTATTCATGATCAAACGAGCGCATAACTGGGCGTTTTCCAAAACCGCGGCAATTCAATTTGTGGGAGTTGAAAAACGCCACAAATTAACAGAATAACCCCCTCCTTTTCTTGTAGTGACTTAAGATCAGTGACCCTAGCCATGTTTGTCTAATTTAAAGAATGGCGGCACCTGCTTGTTGGTGATGGTGACCGAATGAGTGAGACACAATCGATAGCAATCGAACAAGGAGTCACTGTCATCATTAGGGGTGTTCGTCAGTCGGTACGGTACGGCATTTAGATATTTCGGTTCGGTATTTTCGGTATTCGGTTTCTTAAATTGCAATACCAATACCGTATCTAATTAAATTCGATATGGTTCGGTTTTTCTCCTTTCGGTTTCGGTTTATTCGGTTTGGTAACTTCGGTTTATTCGGTTTGGTAACTTCGGTTTATTCGGTTTGAATACTAACTAGTGCATAGAGTCGTAGAATGTAATATTCTAAATTAAAGTACTCAAAAGTACAAAACTAAAAATATTTGTTGACAAAAGTTTTGTCCAAAACTAGCAAATATCAACTTAGAGAGAGAAAACTATACATAAAAGAATAAATTTGATCATTAGAAATGTCTTGTTACTTACTTTTAGAGTTAATTGATGAACTTAGAGAATAAAGGAAAGTAAAATTTTATATTTTTATATTTATGTTATAACTAATAATATGTGTATTGTGTAATATAATATATATTTCGATACGGTATCGGTATTTCATTTTAAAATACCAAATACCATACCTAATACTAATATTTTTTAAGACTTAAACCAAATACCATACCGAATACCAAAATATCGAATACCAAATACTAAAAATTTACGATTTCGATACGCTAATTCGGTATTTACCAAATTATGCACAGCCCTAACTGTCATTGTCCTACTGGCTCCCAAGAAATATGTGGTGGAAGAGAGAGAAAGTCACACTCAAGGAATTGAGCAACAACTAATACTCTCACGGTCATAAAAGAGATTTCGAGAATTAAACTTCTTAGATTTGATCGTGAATTGAAATATAAAATTTTTAAGTTATTTTTCAAAATGTATATATTTGAAAACTACGTAAAAAATATAATAGGTCACAATAATTAACTATTCAAAATATTTAAAAGGTATATAAAATCACGATTAAAGAAAAACTCGTTTAACTCATTGAGATGGAGGGAACATTTAATATTTCTTAAATACATATTTGTCACCCATAAAAGCTTATTTGCTTATACATAGAAAAAATGCTTCATCAATTTTTTGATAATGAATACTTATTTTCTAATTAGAAAATATCTAACTATATAATTATTACTTATACGAGGAAATATCACTCCTAGAATTACATTGTAATTGCATTCACAGTTTAGTAATTACGGCAATTTTCTAACTATGTACACACTAATGTCCATGCAAACCTGATATTTATCTTTCCCATATTATTGACATATTAGCGTATCCCATCGGATTTACCTTGGTCGAAGCGGTGTCACATCATCGGAAAATTTTATTAAATACTTGTATATAATTAAAATGCAGAACCTAAAAACGTATAATTTGGTTGAAGTGACGCCTCTTGACATACTCTCTTAGGTAGCTTGTTTTGTCAAGCGTCCTAATTTTCTAGGTTATGTCAAGGGTTCGAAGATCTATAGCTATGTTTTGAGTTTTAAACTTTTTGATAATTGATGTACAAATAAAATACTTGTCTTGGGCTTGAACCGTTGATCTCAGAGGCGGATTCAGGATCAGATGGTTACGGCCTACGGGTGCCTGTGTATTTAATGTGAACTTACCAGTAGACAAGAATGTTGAATTAAGGTGTGTATCTAGTCGATTCGCTTTGTTTTGAATTAATTGGGTTCACTATACAAGATTCTTTTGGTGCATAAATAAACACGTGATAATCAGACTAAAAATATTTGATTCTTGATTTGAAATCAAAAAATAATAATAACATTAACTAGATAAAAACGAAAAAAATGATATCAAAAGCATATTCAAACAAATATTTTGATATCTAGAAAAAAACATAAGCAAATATATTTTTATAATTTAAATAAATAATTGTATGTAGAGTGAAAATACAAAATTGAAACAAATGAAATTAAGAAAAAGAAAAGAAAACCGAAAGAGGGAACAACTAGGGCAAAGAAGAAAAACAAAACTTAACTTGCACAAATAAAAGAAAATGGAAAGAGAGAACAATGGGGGCAAAGAGGAAAAGCAAAACTTAACTTGAATCTATATATATCTATATTAAAGCAAAGAAGTTTGCCTTCTCATTTAGCCAAGTGGCAAATTATTAGAATGCCAATTGGCAACATATCAAAATGACACATGGCAACTTAATTTATTAAAAATCCCAGTTGTAATTGCCAGATTTTTTCGGTCTACAAACAATCAGCCCTCCCAAATTTATTGCTTGATTTTCGGCAATAAAAACAGTCAATCCTCCCAAAATTAGTGTCTCTGTTTTGTTTCATCTACTATTATTTAATAATCAAAAAATATTACAAAAGTAAAAAAAAAAAATCGTATATCTCTGCCTTCCTAAAAAAAACGGGTTTCATACCATATTTACCATCTAATCTCTTTGTCTTCCTAAAAACATTCCCAATTCTCAAGATTACTTCCCGTATGATTTCAAGATGAGAAGATACTCATCAACAATTAGTGCCTCTGTAATGTTTACAAAATCCTTTAAGCAAGTAACACTTCCTCAGATCTGAATCTTTATTAACTGAAATTTAGGGATTTCTACATGGAAAGGATTCACAATCGAAGTATGTTCGTGCAGATGACATTCCTCCTTAATTTTGGAATTTTAGATATAAACCCTAAATGTAGACTATTGTAGTTTCATAAGAACTTTTTTTTATATAAACTACATAAGATTTGTAAATATAAGATATAAACCCTAAATTTCATAAGAACATTTTTCGGTCAGCAAACTATTTTACAGCTCTTTTTTTGGAAATTTCTTATTTATAGCAAGTAAAAAGATTATTCCAATATTTAAGTTATATACAGAATCAGGGACGATGTCAAAAGCATATACAGAATCAGGTCATTTATATATATCTATCTATATATATATATATATCTATCTATCTATATATATATATATATATAGAGCTGCACCGACCATATACTTTACTACAGACAATCCTCATATCAAATTTTCTCTAAGAACAAATATGACGATGTTTGACTGTATCAACAATATATCGAGTAACAAGATGAGTTGGAATTTGAAGGTACGAATAGTGAGATTGTGGCACGTTCCAGATCGCGACAAACCAGACAACACTGTCTCCCTTGAATTAATTATTCAAGACGAAAAGGTGTATTCTTTTTTAGTTGCATTTATTTTTTCCCGTAATTTGACTACAATCTCCATCTTCTGCTTTGCACTATTAAATTCATTAGGTTACGCGTGTATTTAATTATGAATTTTTTGTCTGACTCAATATTAATTATGAATTTTTTGTTTCTAGGGCGATCGTATTCATGCGACTGTTGGTCGGTCTCTTATACGTATGTTCAAACCAAAGATAAAAGAATTGGGTTTGTACTTTATGAAGAACTTTGTGGTTGGACCAAATTATACGAAACTTAAATAAACGCGGCATAAATTGAAGTTGGCATTTACTCATAAGACGATTGTAGAGGAAGCAAATGATCATCTTTTTGGTATGAGTATCTTCGACTTAAAACCTTATGAGTATTTGATAAACAAAATTGATGTTGAAGAAAGTGAACTTTTCGGTAAGTATTCAATTCACAGTTCTTTTATTTGAATGTCTTATCAACTTTCTCCTGATCATTTTTTTAGATTATTATAGATGTCATTGGAGAGGTTGTAAGTTATGGTGAAGTAGAATCCCATAACCAAGGTGATAAAACCAGCACTTATATGAATGTGGAACTTGAAGATTATGAGTAAGATTGCGTCTATGAATTTACTTTGTTATATATTAACATGATTACTTATCGTTGTCTGCTTAAGTTGTTATATAAATTTCACAGGAGGAATAGTATCCCGGCAACATTTTGGGGAGAATTCGTTGACTAAATCTTGCCACATTTAGAGGGATCACCCCATCGGAGGGTCATAGTTGTTATGCAGTTGATAAAAGCACACAAATTTCAAGGTATTTCTATTGTGTTGATGACATGGGATAATTTTTTTATGTTAATTTTTTTGGTTCAGAAACTAAAGTTATATATAGGCAAATATCATGTGCGTAATACTTGGCATGCCTCAAAGCTCTGTATTACCCGGATCTTCCTCAAGCTGTTGATTTTAAGTCGAGGTTAGTTATTTCAAAAATTAATTTTATGTAGATACTGCACACATAATTGTTTATGGTTAAAACTAATACAACCTTGCGTATATACAGATTGGCAAGAGTGAATGAAGCTAACTCTGCCAGGATCAGTCAAATACCTTTTCAGCGTAGTTATTCTGTTTCTGATGAGTTGGCTACTGAAACTGTAGAAGTTAAAACTATTAGAGAATTGGTCGACTGCATGGAGGTGACTAATCTATTAAACTCCTTTAGTATTTAACTAATGTTATGTTGTGTATGTATAACACTGTTAGGTCTAAAAATACTATTTGTTTTCCTAAATGTGCACATATATGTTTTTGGTAATCCTGTTACGTAAGTTTATTAGAGCATTTCTACAATAAAATAACTTAACTAATTAAAAACGAAAA
>NC_031995.1:10448233-10477708 GCF_001879085.1 Nicotiana attenuata | reverse complement strand
TGTATACACTGTATGTCTAAAAATACTATTTGTTATGGTGAGCCATGTGCACATATATGTTTTTTGGAAAACCTGTTAAGTAAGTTTAGATACTGTAGTGAGCCATGTGCACATATGCTCTTACCATACTATTTGTTATGGTGATCTATGTGCACATATGCTCTTGGCACATATGTTAGGATCCCTGTTGCATACGTTTATGAGCACTACACAATTTCCATATAGAAATATCAAAGATAGAAAGCCAAGATACTTCCCTTTATTAACTTAAGAAGGAAAATATTCCAAAGTGATTAATAGAATTTAGCCTCACACATTCAATAACTCATTTAACATGTAAATGCTTAAATGGAAATGCTTAAGATGGTGAAAGCCTCTTCTGCAACTCCACTGTTTGAGATTTTTGTCGTCAAAGATGGAAATACTAATTACAACCTGCAGGTGACATGCAACTCCCACTGATCAAATTTACAAACTCTTGTGTTATTCATTTTTATTTTTATTTTTCAACTTTGATGGTATCTACTGCTTTTCTTTCACTGAGCTACCACTAAAATGAGGATTTACATTATATTTTCTTGCATTTGTAATGCTGACACATACTCTCAAATTTATAATGTTATAAAGTGGACACTGATCAGATATCCACATGTGCACCAACTGATAATTAGTAGAGATAGTAGAGGAAAGCGATGATAAAATACCACTCCTTGTAAAGTAAAAAGCTAAAGGTAGTTCAATTTCTTTGACATAATCTCTGGACAAACTCTTTTTGGTAGGAATTTTCATTTGTAAGAGGAAACAATACCACATCATTTGTAACATATTCATCTAGGTTCAGATTTCAAACACAACTCATGCTTGTCCACATCTAGGAAAATCAAATTTTCTAGATACATTCCTACAACTTGACTTCTTTTCAGGAAGGACATATTTGGATTGTTGCGACTGTAGTGAATCTTCTACTTGAAAAAGAATGGTCATATTTGGGGTGCAAGAGATGCTCGAAGAAGGTTGACAAAATTGGAAGTAAATTTCACTGCAAGAAATGTGATCGGCTTGATAGTTCTGCTACTCATAGGTTTGATAAGCTTCACTATTTACTGTGAAATAGAACTAAAGTTGCAAGTTACAAAAATAAGGACCAATTTTACTATTAAATATTAAATAAAACTAAAGTTTCAATTTCTTATTCTAAACGTGTCTTTCAGGTACAAGCTTCTGAAATGTTAAATAGTTCTTTCTGTAGTGTTGTTCTCGATACTTATGTGGTTCAATATGGAATCCTTGACTCTTACCAGTACTCTCCCTTGAAATGTATGGTCATATTATTGACATGTTTGAGTTGAATAACCTGTAAGTTCATGATCCATCAAACTACCACCTTCATGTTATTTTCAGCATGCATGCAATAAACCTGATGATTGTTTCACTTTTCTGCAACTCTGAAGCATACAAAATAATCAATTGTATCTTCCAAAATGAATGTCCTAATCTGAGTTGCCAAGTTTATTACTATGGCAGGAGAGTTTTTGTTTTATAACGTATTCTTTGAAATTATTCATTGTTTCCCCTTTCTATTTTTCTTTTTCCTCTTAATTTAAGTCAAATAACAAACCTCTTGAGTGTACTTTGAAGCAGTTAAATACGGTGACTGCCTTTGATGAATTTTAAATTTGTTCAATGAAGAGGTCTGTTGTACTATAGTTTCAGCAACTGACAAGGAGATTATTTTTTAATTCCTGTAATAAGGTTATAGTAATGACACAATTTTTATTTCTCCATCCTTCAAAAGAATGAGGTAAATAAGAAATTGATCACATACAATAAAGGTGCTATTGGATCATGTTCAGTATTATTTGCCAAGTCTCTTTCAAACATGTTGAGATTAGCAATGTCATCATCTGGTCGTTATGCGATACNAACGAAAAGAAAGTAAAAAGTAAAACGTAACTAACGTAAGTAATACTACGGTAAGGTAAACTAACGTAGTTACTTAGTTCACTCTCGTTGAGTCTACGATAACTACTCTCTCTCTCTCCCCCTCTCTCTCTCTCTCTCTCTCTCTCTCTCTCTTATATATGTGTGTACATACATACATATTAGCTTCAGAGAAGCAGTAAAGAAATGTGAATTTGTGAATGTTATATGTGAGTTAAGTGAATAAATCAAGTGTTGTGTAAGAGTTTGTGTAGTTGAGATTTTCGTACCTACTTATGTTTGTGAGACTCCATACTTCTGATACAATTTTTTTGTATGAGACATAGCATTCAATAAAATGAAAAAATAAGAATCAATACTCCATCCTTTAAGCAACAGCAGCTCAGTTTAGGAACATGGGAAAAAGGTAAAAAGTTTAGGCACCATCCTTCAGTCATCTGGATGTATTGGAGACCATGTGAATTTTTACTCTGAGATAGCTACCTTTTAAATTCAGCATCCTTTACCAGACTTTCAGAGCAAATGAATAAGAATAATAAGCCAAAGAAAAAAAAGGATTGCATAAATGTTCCAGATCTATTATAAATGGCGAAAAATCATAAGCTGCCTCGGAACAAGTCTGCAGCAATATTTCCAATATACCATTTCATTCTTCAGTAGCAGACTTCCCTATGATAATTCCAATGCCAATGTCCTTTCGTATGTGATGAAGATATACACCAAAAATTTATAGGAAGCCAAGTTCATATGTACCCAATTAGAAAAATAGAACACAGAGATTTATCAAGATGATTAAAAGCTGAATTGGTTTCCAGTTTAAGTGAGGAAAAGAAGATGGAGAAATTAGCGCCGGTAGTGAACAAAATTTGCTCTATAGTTAGGGGTGTTCAAATCGAGCCGAAAAATCGCCACAAATTCATGCAGACTGTAACTATATGTTTCTATACTGTGGCTTTAATTGAGATTGCTGATTTCTACTAAAGCAATTCATTTGCTTCATGTTTTTAGTATTCTAAACAGACGTGGATGATGTAAATTTTATGTTCTAGACTGGATTGCAAACCAATATGTTGGATGCCGTGACTTTTGTCCTTTAATCAAGTTTGTTGCTTTCTACATATTTCAGAGTATTCCTTGCTATGATAAGTCGTTAAAATAAACCGCGCATCGTGCGGGTCCTAATACTAGTATATGAGTAAAGCAGCATCGATCATGGGCCTTGAGCCTGGCGTTGGGTAATTTGACCATGGCACCTACAGTCATTTTGTGACTTGGGGTTCCAATTCTTATTTATTTAGCTTTTGTAATGTTTTTTTACATGCAATACCAGTACATACATGAAGTTCTACCCCAGCGACTGGATGGCGTACCAACCCCTTTCCTCTATATAGATCCGTCCCTAGTTGATTTCTAAGTTTCAAGAAAAAGCTAAACTAATGTGTCAAGAGCCGAATACATCTGCTCCAACGACAATAAAGTATTTGAAGATGTTGTTGCTTCCATTAGTTGTTCTGCTAATTTTTTTTTTCCTTTCATTTTCTTCTTGACGAAAATGCTGATTAAGAACATTCGCAGATTAACTATAAGTTTTTGAGTGATTGTTTGCTGCCTTTAATTGAAATGAAAGTACATTTAGTATATTTTTAGTGAGTATTTTGAATATATTTCAAAAAAATAAAAATTTATCAAGAAGAGTTGTAGTATAATTGAGTTGTGTTTTATTAATATGATTCGAGTTTTTTTTTTCTTAAATAAGATATCATAGAGATCTGTTTATTGTTCACGTTGTAAAATTATGACACCAGTTACGAAAAATTCTACCTACGCCACTATATCCCAAGTTTTTACAAATTACAAAAGAACAGTTGAAAACTGTTAAATTTTGTACCATCTCTCTCTCTCATATGATCTCTCTCAATCTATCTATATATAATAGGAGAGGCAATACAAGGATAGAATGACAAGTGTCAAAACCAAAATTCTACAAATGTCAAATTTCAGGACAAACTTCCTACAAATTTGGAGATTCAAAAAATAATTTAAAATAGAAAACAAGTTCAAAAATTTAAACCTTCCTTATTCAAGTAGCATCAAGATTGAATCTTACGTTTTTTGTCAGTTTTTTTAACTTAATTATCCTAAATTTAAATTAAAAAGTCATTTGGTCAACATTTCCTATATAGTATCATCATATAACCAAGTTAGGAGAATTTGCAATTTTTTTATCCTCAGGGGCCTTTTCTTGATTGGAACAGTGTTGTCTGAGACGGTAGATGATGCCACGAGCCAAAAATATTTGCCTTGATGAATTACATACTCATATATGTTTTTGCACACAAAATGTGTAGATTCTGAATTTGTGAGTTAAATGATTTACCCATTAATATTACTAATATTCATAATTGAGAATGATTTAACGATAATAACTACGCCTCACTTCAAAAATATTATTAGGGCTGACTTTATCTATCTATATTATTATAAAAGTTGAAACCTCAAAATTTAAAAGTTAAAAGTTAGATATAGATATCTATATTTATATCTACATCTATATTTATATTATTACAAAGGTGAAACCTCAAAAATTAAAAGTTCAATTACCACAATACCTTTCTAAATAACCTAAATATTTTTTTAAACTAAATAACCTAAATATCATTTTAAAAAAATAAAAAACCAAGGGAAAGAACCTAATAAGGCCGGAATACTCTAGTCTCTAACTGTTAGTTTCCTGATACGAGACAACTTCTCATGCTTACAATTAATTTGAACTTCACACAAAAGAGTTGCGCATTAACATTGACTTCCATAAGAAAAAGAATAATCTCAAAAGTTCACGTTCTATTGCAGTTACAACTCCTCATAATAAGGAGATAGACACGACAACGGTCACAATATTCTTTAAGTACCGTTTCAAGCCAAATCCTTCATGTCTTCACTTGCTGTTTCAATTAAATACACAAGTATTCAATTCCAAATGCCCCAGGTTTCAATTACAATGGCACTCAAGGCAGAGAAAAAAATCAACAAAGGAGAAGAAAGTTACTGGTGAAGACGCTCTGAAGCTAGAAGTTTTCTTTTCCAACTTTTTCATCTTGGGGCTTCTATAGTTATGTTGATTTTTCTCGTTTGCATCATAATTTTTCTTTCACATAAATTTCTTATTCCCTATTGCTTTTAATTTGTGATTTTATTATCTTCATAGTAATTGTAACGGTTGCTTTGGAAGGTGTAAATATTACACGTTCCGTTCTAAGCTACATGGAGACTATAAAGTGAAGCCACAGAAAAATTTGTATTGCAACTTGGTTAGTGATAGGTTGCTTAATCCAACATTTGAATGTGCTACATTTGTGTTTGGATAACATATCGTGGTTAGAAGAGAACTTGGAGCAAAAAGACAAGTAAATTAAGGTTGGATATCATTGATTTGTGCCAGTAAGAATATTCACTAATTTAGCAAATTTCTAATGATTTTCATTTCTCAAGTCCCTTTTTTTTCCTTACTTATCTTCTTCTTTTTGTTTGGTCGTGATTATGAGAAAGTAACGAGTATCCAAATATGGAATGGTAAATTATGTGCTACTATTAAAGTCTTCATATTTTTTCTCTCTTTTTTTTTTTTGGTAATTTTTCCTTCTCTTTTCATATTCTTCTTTTGTGTTTTCCTCTATTTCTTCTTCTTTGTTTCTTTATGTAGAGTAAAATACTAGATAAAACTATTCCAATTTTATACACATAAAATATTTTTAAAGGCAAAATGAATTCTATAATATTTGCAGTTATGCCTTTAAAAGGTAAAGTTTCAACTTAATATTCTAGATGATCATTGAGAAGTTGTGGTAAATGTATCATTTTTTTCCATATTTAAGTTTTCTAAGGATTATGTTATATAGGTTCTTAAAGAATTTCTTCTAAATTTTCTACGGAATGATGGCGTTTGTTTTCCACAGGAGGGAAGGAACTTGAAAACTATAAGTTTTCTTTGTAGATTAACTTGCTCATCTAAGGGACATTTCATGTACATTGATCTTTCTTTTGGCATTTTCAATTTTACTGCTCCAACAATTTAAGGACAGAGTATGTTTCTTCGAATGATATCTTAGGGGCATTTTGTAATTTAGTGCACCGAGTTTTTCGATACACATGAAGGACTTTTGCAATGAAGATGTTGTATTAATTGTTACAAGTGATATTGATGAACTAAGAATCGGAGTAACAGAGTGACTACAAAATAATAGAATAAAATACTTTATTTTCTCTCCTACAAATATATTATTTTTGGTAAAAATTGAATTTTATTATAACAAAAGAAAGAAAGAAAAGAAAAAGAGAAAAACAAATATGGGTAAATATAGTAAAGCAAGGGTAATCAATGATAATATATATATATTTATTATGGANTTTGGTAAAATTGGTATGTGTAGACTCGTGGCGAGACGAGGAATCCAGTGATGTAAATTTCGTAATTTTTCGAGAAGTAGGCCCGGGGCTCGGGTTTTGCCAACTTAGTGAATTTTGGTGTTTTTCGAGTCTTTTCGATTGGGTTATGTTTCTTTAGCCTATTGTAATGTATTCGTTGTGGTTTTAATCTGATTTGGCGTGCGAAGAGGTTGATTTGAAAGGCAAAGGCATAGCGAGCTAGACTTGTGGCCGGCTTGAGGTGAGTAATAGATGTAGATGATGACCTGAGGGTTTGAAACCCCGGTATATCACATTGTGACGCTATATTGAGGCGAGACACGTACTCTATGACGAGTGCGGGGTCGATTGTGACTGGGGATTGTGACCTAGTCCGTTACGATTGATGTTCGTACTGTGTTCTTGACTAGAAATTGTTTGGTGATCATCCTACTTGGATTTTATGAATATATTTGGGGCTTTGGGCCTATCATTTGCATCCTTCAGGGATCCTTATCACTGCTTCCATGATACTTAGCATATTTCATGATATCAGTCCTGAGTTAGACACTGCCTCGAAATGTTTAGTAAATAAATAAAGGTTTAAGCACTTAGCTCTATAATTCCTAATAATTGAAACTAAAAATGAACAATTTGACTGTGCCTGAGTGGCTTGCATGCATATATATATCTGGACTGAGTGTGGATCGGGCTGCACGCCGCAGCGAATGCTACGATGATATTGCGCTTGGGCTGTAGGACCCCCTCCGGAGTCTAAACCCCCACAGTGAGCGCGGGTACCCAAATGGATCGGGCTGAGCGCCGCAGCGGTCATGTGCATTGCATTGCATTCATGCATTTATACCTGTCTTACTTGTCCTGGTATTGTTGTTGTTCCACCGTTTTATGTGCTGAATCGCTGATTATAGCTTTATATTTTAATATTTCAGAATTTCTTACTTTCAGACATTATATATGTTTATTACTCACTGAGTTGGAAGTACTCACTTTACTCCCTGCACCTCGCGTGCAGTTGCAGGTATCGTTCACCCGGTAGCGGGTTATTAGCGGATTGAAGGTATTGTTATTGTAGCTGAGCAAGGTGACCGCCAGCGTTCGCGGCACCGGATGTTGTCTTTTGTTTTCCAGAAATTTTACTTGTATATATTTATTGGCCTGTAATTGTGTTAAGGTTTTCTTAGATGCTCGTGACTTGTGACACCCCGGTCGGGTAGTAATTAACAATTTCTAATGCCATTAAGTTGTATCTTCTATTCATTTATGTTTAATAATTGTTAGTGAAAGAATTTGGGTTAGTTGGCTGGCCTTGTCTTCACGAGAGGCGCCATCACGACCGGGTATGGGAATTGGGTCGTGACAAAAACAAATATGGGTAAATATAGTAAAGCAAGGGTAATGAATGATAATATATATATATTTATTATGGAAAAACAGATATGAAATCAAAAGAATAAGTGATGTAAATTTCAATTTGAATATATGGGTAAATAAATTATGGAATCCTTTTAAACCTTATGACAAAGTAAAAAAATTATGATGTAAATTTGAATTTGAATAACAAAAGAAAATTTTGAATTTAAATAAAATGATAAATTGATTGCAATAGATGGGAAAGTGTTTCGCTTCAATTTCAAATAATAACTACTTCTAGCAAATTGGATTAGACTTCTTCTTCTAATCAATATTATGCATAACAAAACTTAAAAATTCTAATTCATTCGAGGAAATGTTTTTATTTTTAAATTCAAATCCCAATATATAATCTATATCTTCTATAGCTAACATTTGTTTCATGGCTTGATCTATTCTATCCGAGAATCATAATATGGTCAATCATCTAAGATTGCAATTTTTTTTATAAATGCTTTCCTCACTAGCTGTTTCTTAACGGATACATGTGTTTTCTTATGACTTGAATGTATGAATATTCAGTGTATTTATATGTTCATAAAATAATAGTATTTACATGCTCCTTTAGGTCTACCGTATTTCTCAAGTAATATTTCTTATGAAAAATTATATTTAATATTCCCCACGCAACGCGCGGATACATACACTAGTTAAGAGAACAGTAGATTTTCAGTTTTTACGTTATTCATGGGTTCAACCATCATCGAAAAAAAAAAATTAAACGTGCATTCATGACACCATTTTCTCACAAAGGACCCACACACTACAAAATGCCACGCTATTATAGCCTAGTATATTTGTGATACCATTATACAACATGAGCTGTTCGACTACTTCAATGGGAAGTGGTGAGTTCCCAGTCCAAGAAATCATACGATCCACAAGTAGTGAACAACTGACTTGTTTGATGGATTGATTAATTTATTGAGACAAAGGAGGGTGGAATTTCGTGCGCGGGGTGGAACGCCTAAAGTAAAGGCAGCTCTAGTAATTTTTCATGTGATAATAAAAGACCTTCCCACTATACGAACCTCAATTATTCGATCGTAACTTTCCCTAGCAAGCCTTAGGTAGAACAGCATATGAAAAGTTATTGGTTTATTCAATAAGAAAGCAAAAGGTGGTCCATACTCCAAAGTGCCCAGACAATTCTGAAATTAGATAGAGTCGGTGGGTGAGACCCTTCCAACTTCGGCAGTACAGATATCAGTGGCTTGTCTTATCTGTGAATAACTCTCATGAATCACAAAATGTTCTCTACAATATTAGTGAGTGGCAGGCAAATATTTTAAGTATGGTATCCACCTACCAAAGCTTCCCAAACTAGTGTTTCTCCAACTTCAGTGATCAGTCCACTTATCACTTATTCAGGGGAACTTTCTTCAATATCCTTTTGTTTTGTTAACATCAATTTAAGGAGTAGAATATATGCACGATGCAATTCTACTCCCCCTTCCTACCCCCCCCCCCCCCCCCCCCAAAATTTAGGCAAATACACCTCCTTTAACTATTGCAGGCATATAAATTTTAAATTCATAAAATAATTTGGATTATATTTTAAATTCAAGATATATTAGTCCAAATAAATATATGGGCTAATATAATTGAATTAATTATATAAGTCCAATATATATGGATTAAATAAATAAGTCATGATCCATTGGGCTAGCCCGTTTAATTGGACTAAAGTGATGAGCCCAATTCATTAGGCCCAAGATGTCATCTTCCTAGAGGCCCAGTTTGGTGCCACATGTCAAATGACGTGGCGCGCCAAGTCAAACGAAAGAGCCAATAGGACCATGCCACGTGATAAAAATAAGAAGGCATGCCAAGTCACACTAAAAGGCCAATGAAATTGCGTCACGTGTGCAAGTGACATGTTCTGGCAAATCAAATGCGGCCATGTCACACTTCAATATGATTGGTCGGAAAGAGTTTGTTCTTATCACAACTCTTCCTTTCCACAACTATAAATAGGTGTCTACACCAGAAGTTATAACAAGAAGCAAGAAAGAGCTCGTGGATCAAACGCTGCAAATTCCTCCACAAGTTTCAAGCTTCAATTTCAAGAAATCAAATTCAAGCTCAAGAACGAAGAAGAAATCAAGTTCAAGTTCAAGAACGAAGAAGAAATCAAGTTCAAGTTCAAGAACGAAGAACAAATCAAGGTCAAGTTCAAGCAATCAAGCTCAAGCTCAAGAACAAGATCATCATTCGTGGAAACAAATATAGATTCAAGATCAAGCTCCAAGGCCCTTGAATTTATTTACTATTGAAAAGAAGAATCAGAGGATTCATAGAGATTGTAACGCTCAAATATTCGAAATCAAATACTACGATTGTTGCGATATTTTTCGGTCTTGATTTTATTTTCTCGACGCAAATTTATTATCTACAACTATATCATCAATTAAGCTAGAAAGAGCAAGAGAAATATACTTTAAGGGCTCGTTTGGTACGAGGGATAAACAATTAATTATCCCTTATCCCTCATATCAAACGAGCCCTAAGTAGTTAACTTAAAATCTTACGCCATGATGGAGTAAGCAAACTCAGTATAAACCTATTTGGAAACTCTTAAACAATCCGTGAGGGATCAGTGTAGCATTCTCCAACACAAAAATAACTAACATTGCAACACTAAGATTATCTGTACACCCACTTGTGTATCCAGAAAATTCCTAACACATTGTTTTTCCGGAGACTTTTAAGTTTTGGTAGAGTGCATTAGAGAAAATAATGTATGCATTAGCTTTGTGTATTAGAAATACCTTGTTTGGTACATTTTTTCAACCTATATATTACTAATACAAGCATTAGTTATACCCCTTATTTGGTATTATCCTATGTATAGCTAATGCATAGCAAACCATGGTATTAACAATACCAAGGGTATTAATGCATGATTAACATGGTTAAAGATAAAATTATCCTTGAAGTCCCTTAAAGCTAAAGAGTATGGAGGGCTTTTTTGTAAACAACAAATTTTCCTTAAAATTATGCAATGCATTTTAATTTTTAATACACCACACCAAGCAATGGATAAGAAATAATCTTTGCATTGCATTACTAACCGTTGCATTACTAATTTCTACATTATTAATACACCTTATTCAGCACTACTCTTATGCACCCTACCAAAAGACCCCTTAAGTGTTCTGAAATTTTTTACTGAACATTGAGAATAAGGTCCTAATCAAGTTTTACCTATAAATTGTTTCTATTTTTAAGAAGCAAAAGAAGCATCTTCCAGATGGGGCATTGAAAACGGCTGGCTAAGATTTGAGGATTGTGACCGCTAGAGTTCCCCCTTTCTCAAGGAAAGTGGACATGCGACTCTGAAGACAAAACAACCAAATCACATCCTTTTTCCATAAAAAAACACATTACTATACGTCTCTTTCTCTAGAGGTAACTACACATGGATATTTAGACAAAAATGACAAGCACATCACAATTTTGTTAAAAACCTTGATACTAACTTCTCCGTAAATTTGAAGACGAGACTTGAAGTACTCTACTATTACAACAAATGGTTTTGAAACTTGGAGTTTTCGATTTACATGAGGGAGAGATGAAGGGGAGATCTGGTCCCACTGGGCGTGCCAATTTGTTTGCAACTAATTTTCAACATATGAAAAATAAATTGCAATCACAAAATAAGAGAAAAATATTTTTCTAATCAATTGTGAGTACAATTTTGCTTCTCCCTTGATTCTTCTCTCCTGATTATCTCCGTATTTCTCGAATATAGGATGATGCAGACCTTCTGGGGATGTATTTGATCTCCAGCTTCTTGAACTATTTGATTGTTAAAAAGTATCCGGACATATTTCGATCTCTTTGTGAATATCCCAAGAGTTTATGGGATTTTGAGACACCTCTTCAAGGGAATATGTATCCCTTTATATAGATGTGAGTTAGGGTTTAGGGTAGAGTAACTTCCAAGAAACCCTAATAGACTTCTAGAATTTCAAGAGTCCTGTAGCATCTTTAATTTAAAATTTGGCTTAATCCGTTAAAATTTCGATATCTACATCAACATTGTAAAAGAGTGGAAAACAAAGAGTGGAATAAGGCCATTTGGCAGAAACTGGATTGACAGAGACCTTGCCTACAATAGTGGGACCTTTCCAAGTTGGAAAACAGCATGCTTGGATAAAGTTCCACTAAGAATAGTATATATATATATATATATATATATATATATATATATATATATATATATATATATATNCCGCTTTGGCTTGTTTAAGCTGCGTTGTTCTTCCTTTTCCGGCGTTTCTTTCCTTTTGGTCCATGGAAGAACTACGCGATTTTGCTATGAAATCCCCACAGACGGCGCCAAATTGTTTGCTCAAAAGTTATCACATATCTTATGAGTGCAAAACAATACAAATAATCACGGAAAAATCATAGCAAATCGTAATAATCCATTGGACCAAATGAAAGAAACGAAAATAAGTACTCAGAATTAGGGGGAGAAACATTAAAAGCCTTTATTGATAATATTTGTTTGGTCTGCCTCTCCATGAAGAGGTTCAGAGCTTTACAATGGTGTTTTCTCTTCTCCTAAGATGGGTATATTTTTCCCTTCTCTCTCCTGTCTATAGTAGTGAAGAAGCAGCCCCCCTTTTCTAGGGTCCCCTCTCTTGGTATTTATAGCTGTGGGCTTCGTGAGCTGGCAATAAGTGGCCGTGACCACGTTGAGATCTCGCCTCTGTAGTGGCGGATAGGCCAGGGCCTTGTTGACCGAGCCAGAGGTGGGTTGAACGTCGTCAATTCTGAGTGGTCGTGCCACTAATTAATCATAAATTAACTTAAAACGGGATTAGCCTTGTTAATTATCGTGGGGTCGGATTCTGACCCATACACTGAGCTTGGCAAAGATGTGATGACATTGAAACGTTGAGCTTGGGTTTATAGACTTAACAATGCACTAAACAGTGACGTATATTTGAAATTATAATTCATCTAGATACTTATGCCTGTAATCATTGTTAAAGTTGGCACAGTTTAACCCGATTGTATGTCGAAAGACCCCCTAATGATCTTATGTTGAAACAAATCTTATGATGAAAATTGATCTTATGATGGCAATTGAGTTGTTTCATCACGTCTATGATTGAAGGGTAAATTTATATGCAAATTTACATTCAAACCAAGAAAAAGAATCTAAACTTAATAGGAGAAAAGGAGAAAAACTGTGCAAGCACAACGATAAATAAAGCACCACAAATAATTGAGGAGGATAGAATGTAGTATAGATATATCAGTATGTAGTAAATTTCATATGTTTAAGCTCAAACTACATAAGCGTAGAGCGCTTTGCTTGAATTCTATTATCTGTAATTAGTCATGGTATAATCTTTCCACTACTAAAGTCTAACTTGTCAAAACAAAAAAAGCAGCCTACTTCATGCATCTTCCCCGGCGATGGGCGTATCATTTCAAAAAAATAAAGAAAGGAGAGAAATTATTGAAACTAATGTATCTTGCAGACTAAATTTATCAACCACATTCAAAAAAGTTAAACCAAAAAATATATTTCCTCTATCTTTTTTCAGTATTAGAAACACACAAACTACCAAAAAGGTAATGCAATTTTTCCAAGAAAGTGCCAAAGATCACAACTTTATGACAATTATGTTCCAAGATTTGAACTTTAGCTTAATCCTTGAAAACAAAAGAGAGAAAAGAAGAAGTTAAACCAACCCCAATTCAAACAGGAGAAGAAACTGGAGACACAATATAGGCACAAGCTAGAAGAAATAGCAGGTAGTTAATTTGAAAGTTGATACCAAAAATCTTAATCAAAATAAAAAGTCCAAAACCCCAAGTGTTAGCTAGAAAGTTCTAAACTTTGTTCATAAAATGAAATTATGACCCAATATTCTTCATCTTCATATTTAAATAAATCAATGAATCAAACTGAACTAATAAATTTTTTGGAAAAGAAAGCTTTTTCGCAGGAATATTTTTCTTTTGTTTGTTTGTTGTATTTATCTTCCTCTGTGTTTTTGACATGTTGCTTTTGAGAAATCAAAGAGAAAATAATCTGCATTTCTTTTTCAGTAATAGTAATAATTATTTTTTAAAAAATATTAAAAAGTAAAAAAGAGCGAGACAAATTACCGTATAAAAAGGCCTAAATATATGCCAACATGTGGCAGAGGTTGCACCATGTTAATAAAGAGTTAAAACGTGGTCAAACTAACCTAATTTGTAACTAATCTGATCTTAATATTAGTAAAAATTATCTGCAAGACTTATATTAAAATAAAAAACTACAATAAAAAGGACTTAAAATATAAAATTCCAATATATAATACAAAATAGGCGCAATATATCATCAACTACTCTCTCTTCTGCAAAAGACTCTACAACTTCTCACACCAAATTCAGTCTCTCACCAAAAGTCCCGACCAACTGCCAATCTCAATGGCTGTTAATTTTTGTGAAAAAATAAAATATGCATACGGAACCAGAAACGACCTAAATATTCCTCAGATAACAAAGGTATGAACTGTTATCATCACTATTTACAGATTTTTAATATAAAATTATATAATTTACGAACACTAAAAGCGACGTATGAAAGAGACAACTGTGTATGTTATGCAATCCCTTTGTAACAAGACAGTTGTACTATGTTCTTTTCTTTGCCGTAAATTAGATTTTTCTTCTTCTAAATTGATTTGTCTTTCTCCCTGTTTTATTCTGTCATATATATTGATTAAGTCCTTAAGTTTTTTTTAACTATTCAAAGTTGTAGTATATTATTTGTGTACATTCTAATGATGAAGAGAAAAATATGTACGATATGCAGTCTCTTTGTTCCAATACAGTTGTCCCATATTCTTTTGTTTTGCTTGAATTAGTTTTTCCTTCTTTCTACCCTATTTGTTTTTTTTTCCGAATTGACCAGAAATAATATTCCCAAAAATGTTGATGAAGTCCTTAATTTTCTTTAACTATTCACAGCTCTTGCATATTATTTGTGAACATTCTAATGATGTTAGAAATATCTCTGTTGGATTTTTTTTTAGTGACATTAGACTTATTTGAGTTTACACAGTTCTAAATTGTAAATTAAAACCATGTATTTCATTATGAAGCGATGACGTAAAAGATCTATATTATATGCAAGAATGTCAAATATTAAATTTGCAAAAGATTATAAATCTTAACAAATGTGATCTATGGCAGTACACAAGGTTTATCTCAGGAAATAAGAGCAATGCCTTCTTCATCGTCGCGCTCAAAGCAACCCTCAAAGAGGAGGTGCAATAAGGATACTTTGGTCGATATGATGAGTGTCATTGCTGCAAGCATCGGGAGGATTGCAGTTGCATTGATAGAAAGCAGCCAACGCATTTGTTTGGTCGAGGTATTTGGCATGATAAAAGAATTTTTCGGGATTCGATGACGATTAGTGATCGGCGCATGTGAGTTCCTTTCTCTAGATGAGAGAAGAGCAAAGATATTCCTCAAATTCGATAAGAACAGAGTTGGTGCGCCTTGATTAAGCTTCATTTGGTGAAATAAGACTTGAACCAAATGTGATGTCCTTTATGAATGCATTTGAGACAACATTTCTGAATTTTCATGTGGACTAGTCCTTCTAAAGCCAAGTACGTGGTATAGCATTAGGTCAAGTATGTTAGTAACAGCTATTGGGGATTGGTGGTACCTAGCAAAACGTTTAGACACACAATCCAATGAAATTCATCTTTTTATTTTTGGTTTAATTCTTTTTAATGCGGTCGATAATTTTAGTCTGTAATATGCATATGTTTCCAATATCTCTCTCCACTTTTTTTTTCTTTTAACCGGTCATACTAGTAATATATATTACACATACTTTTAGAAGTATGTCAAATACTCATTCTATATGACTTAGTGGGCTTAGCCTTTTAAGGCCTCAAAAGTGACTTGAAGTCAAGATGTGGGAAACCCCCACATATACAAACTAACTATGTCTAACAGTATTTGTTTTAAAATTTTCATTAAATATGGACAATTATTAATTTAAAACCCAATAACTTAAAAAGATTAGGATCCCGAACCCATAAGCTTGAAATTGTGGCTCCGCCTCTAATAACGCGTGAGACACAAATCAAGGATTATAAATAAAGCCTCTGCCACGATACAAAATTTAGATGATTATAAAGTATTAGTAATTCATCTAACTTGAGAGTTGAGAGCTATGTTTCCACTCCGTGTGCTCAGATGCTCTAATCTCTACTAGCGTTAATCTACATTTCTGATAGCTTTGTTGTAATCTGTTTCCAAACTTGGTGCCAGAATATAGGGACAAGGTTCAAGTGACCTAGGGAGAGAAATTAAGAATCATATCAACTTTGTCTCCTTCAGCATAACAGGTAAATCAGCTAGCATGTCAGAATTGCTTCACCAGCCTCAAAAACATGTATAAATACGACGAGTTGTGATACTTCATGGTTTACCTTCATCTCCGCAGATATAGAAGGATGATAAATGACACTCTTACAGATGAAAATTTTGTATGGCAGTTGATGACAATCTACACTCAAAATTTTACCAGTGGAATTTTAACTCAGCAGGATAAATAGAAAGGCTTGCCTTACAGTGTAATGGCAATCTGTTTCAGATGACTAGATATATAGAGATAGAAATAATATAGTTGCCTCTACACTAAACTTGGGTGTATGGTTCAAAACAGATGGAATCCATTAGTATGACAACGCCATTTGGAGCTGAGACTTAACTATAGACAACTTTGTTGCCACCAGAACCTGGCACCAGATCAAGTGGAGATATGCTACTTGAGGCCATGGCGATGTTACATAGTCTGTACATTTCCCTGAGACTGAGTGTGAGACTTGGCTGCCCCTTCTTTCCATCCTTTTTGACGCGCCCTCATCTCCCACGTAGCAGTCAGTTTCTTCTGTGCCAATAAAGCTACCTCAGCTTTTTCCCTTGCCTCTTCACATGTCTCCATTCCAGAATTGCACTTGTCTGCCTCTTTCATATATTGGGATGTCAACTTTTTTGCTTCAAGAAGTGCCATGTCAGCCTTCCGCTGATTTTCCAAGGCCTCAGCTTCTCGCAATTTAAGTTCCTCAGACAACAAGTCAGCAAAGTTCTTTTCTGTGTCTTCACCAACATCTGGATCACGCTTAGCACAATCTGCAAAACATTGAAATAAGAACGGAAATCCAAGATTTTAGATTCCAAGTTACAAAATATAGATTTCAATCCTCAGAAAGAAGAGTTAATGGTTCCTATAATGAAAGAGCAAAAATATAGGAGGTTTGCTGTTAAAGCGAAGAAAATTCACATTTTTTTACTCTAGGATATTTTGAACATATTCAGCTTATTAAGATGTCAATCACTTGCAGAGTTGCAGATCATCAAGAGATTTGCATAATTTCAACGCATTACAGAATTGGATAAATCATGGCATAAGTCCTCAAACTCAACCATCACATTTGAGATGTTTGTTTATCACATGCAACAAAATAAATGTGTTTACAACAATGATGCTCAAATGTCCTTTTTACAAAATGGAAAATTTCGCCTACCAAGTACTAGAAAGTCTCATGTCCCCAGTCATAAGATATCCTCTAAGTTTTTCTTTACAAGGTAAATAATTTTATTATGTGAGCAAAAGTCCGATATACAAGCTGCATACCATATAACCTACATAATAATATGGTTCTCTAGAAAAATGGCACCCAAGAGTGTGCCCTAGTGGTCAATGAAATAGGTGCAAACTTTGTAGACCGAAATTCAAGTCCCAACAGAGACAAAAAGCACTAGTGATTTCTTTCCATTTGCCTAATCCTTGTGGATAAGTTACTCGCCACCTATGCTGAAGGGAAGGAGGAGGTACCCGGTGGAATAGTCAAGCCATGGCCCGTACCCGGTGGAATAGTTAAGCCATGGCCCGGACACCACCATATTAAATAAATAGTCCTATACAAATGTCACTCAAGCTTCTTTCAGACATGAACTTCATGTGTGCACCAAAAGCAAACTAAGACTAAGATACTATTCTTCAAATGTACAAGTTATCATCTATTTGAAAAGGCAAAAAAAGAAAGTTACACAGATGAGATGAATCTGAATATAAACTCATATGACTATTTCTCTTTCTTGTCCATTTAAAGAAAATTAAACAAAAATCTCACATTTATAAAGAAGATAACCGCTATAAATCTACTCAAATGATTTCACAATTTAAATTAATCACAATTCATGTTTTATTCATTTAGACTTCAACAAAAAAGAGATGGCTCATTTACTGTCCCAAATTATGTGTGCTCTTGTCTTAGTAGCCAAAGTAAATTTCAGATTGAGGGAAAGAACAGAGAAATGAGGAGAAAAGATAGAGAGTGAAGAAGGAAGGCAAGTCCGAAAACTCTTTGAAGTTGTTATCAGGCTAGTGATGGGAATGGTCATGGAATTTCTAGGAGGAAAACTTGTATTAAATTTTTGGATCTGTTGAGTTCTTGTAATTTTATATCAGTCTACTGCCATTTTTCATGTTAAATGTAGTTGTGCCAGTCAACGGATCCTTTAACGGTCAAAAACAGTGTCAGGTCACTCAAGAAAAAACCAAGGGTTATACCAGCACATAGGTTTTTAAGGTCAAAGCTAACATCTTCATGTGTGACATAAAACATTCCAATCGAGGAATCGTTTAACATCTCAACAGATGCAAGCAAAGAGACCATAAGGGTTTACTTAATTAGTCGAAGACTGGTTACTAACGACATACAGCATAAATCTGATTAGAAAACATCTCAAATATATCATCTGTAGGTCCCGTTACGTCAAGGTACTTACGGAGTGTACCAACTTTAGAGGGAGAAAGCATTTGATAACACCAACCTAGAACGGTTTGATAACCTTTAGGTTCAAAGCTGAAATACTACACCTTAAATCCTAGAATGGTAAAATCGTGAAAAAGTATCGATGATCTCAATGTTAAAGAAAGGTAAGTCCCATCAAATAAAAGCTAGAAGAAGAAAATAATGACTCGATGAAAACACTAATCTTGCAGCAGATTACAGAATAAATGATATCTTAATCAACGAAAATCAAATAACTGCATATTCTCATGACACTAACCTGTCAAAGAAGCATTGCTCAAACCTGCAAGACAAACAAAGTAAGATGTCAATTCAAGCAATTATCGACAAACCAGTGTCCTCGTGTAACCAGATACTCTAAACAAGCCTCACAAAAAGATATGGTGTCCAGATCATAGGAAATGACAATTCCAACAGTAAATGACTAGTTAACCGTATTAGCCTTAACATCAAGATAGCAGGTGTAATAAGAGGAAAACTAATTAGTATGTTTATTCAAAATTCAAATGTTAATAACAAAATGCCCTTTCTCCCAAAATCCCAAACTACATATAACAAGAAGCAGAACAATTTAGGGAATATTTTAATTTAGGTTAACACATCATGAAAATAAGGCATAGAAATATTGCTAAGACTATAAAAAGGCCTGATAATTATTGAACCAATATGAAATTCCCTAATTTGGCCCGAGATAGAAGTTCAAAACTATAATTTTGAATCGGTGGAGATATTTTAGCAGGATTTTGATTCCATATATGCAGCTATCAAAATACAGAAAGCAAGACAGTGGCAATGAATTGAGTTCTGCTTCATTTAGAAAGCAGATCAAAACAAACTATTGAGATCTTTCAATCAAATGACCAGATTCACAAGTGGGTCTTTAACAAAATGGCCAGATTCACAAAATGGGTCTCTTTAAGTAAGTGAGAAGATTAACAAAATAACCATATTCATAAAATGGAAATTATTGTAAGTTAATGGTAGATATAAGAGCAGATGAGGGGCAAATGTGAGTACCTGGAGGAATGAAAAAGAAGGGTTCAGAATTGCAATCACAATTACAAGGAGGGCAAGTAGTAACTGAAGAAGAAGCAGCAGCTATGCCTTCCATTAAGTGCCAATACAAAGGTGGACCTAAAATATAGGCTGCTAAGCTTATTGCCATTAAACCCAATACTGCTTTCAACACCTTCGGACTACATGCTGATCGATTCAACGCCATTGGTCCTCCTCTGTATTTCCCTTACGAGTGGCGATTTTTTTAATTTTTTTTTTTTTTTTTTGAGTGTGTAAATTGTTAGTAGTAGAGACCAATAGCAGGAGATGAATGAGAGTGTGGAATGGAGATCAGCTATTTCTCTCTCTTCTGCTTTTTCAACAGCCGTGACGCGTTTGGGAATCCACAGTCTCGCCCAGATCTGCCGACGCACTCAGTGAAACGTGAAGTTAATTGCTTTTTTTACCTCTTTTTACTTTATTTTTTAATTTTTACGGAGTAGCTGTGGGCCAGGAATAATTTTTTTTTTCTTTTAGAGAGAGAAGGTGGGAAAGGATTAATATTTAATAACGTCTATTATGATAATTAAACTGCGCCAATTTCCTATTTGTTTTTTCTTTCTAAAATTAAACAATGGATTATAATTTAGATTCTTTTTGGCTTAATTCGCTTGATGCATTTTAGAACTACATGAGAATTGTTGTTCTATGCGACCTCTCACAGTTTGAAATATTCGCAAAAAAGAAATTATTTAAGTTTAATCAAAGATTAATTAACTTTGCATTTGATATATATATATATATATACACTATATTAAAATCACGAAGGCCCTTAGCGAAATGTCGTTCGCCTTTTTTATCCTTTAAAATTATGTTTTATATTGGATAAAATAGTAATTTGATTATCTTCCTAATATTTAGGATTTCTAAATCAACTAAAGTTTTATTTGTTATATCTTTCCTTATTTGAATTATATTATGCAGAATTTAACTATAAAATTAAATAAAATATACATATATATTGAATAACTCACCACGTTGGAAAATATTGTAAGGAAAGGATTGAGCGGCAATAACGGTAAATGGTACAATTAAAGTGAATGTCCAAGCTATGTGATTTTGGCCAAACAAATTAAAATACTCTTAGTAGAAAGGAAAACTGATAACGTAGATTTATAGAAATAATCCGCCTATTCTATTCCTTTTTTCCCTAAAAATTAGAAAAAGTATAGTTTATTATAAATAGAATTTTATTTATGGTGAATGTCTATATTTAGAGAGATTCTAGGGTTTATTACTTGGTGGCTAAGTCACCCTCTCCCTATAAATAGAGGGTTCTATTCCATTGTAACTCATCCCAAAATTTAATAAGAATTCCCTCTCTCTCTTTCTCTGCAATATTGTTCTTCTGCTTTTATTGTTTTATAACACGTTATCAGCACGAGACTCTAACCAATTAAGTAGAAGTTTTGGGATTGAGCATAATGATTGTCAATTATTCCATGAACTTCCTTCATGATTAAATTCTGGATTTAAGGTAAGTATTTTACTTTATTTTTCTCTTTTAAATTCTTGAAATTCTATAATTTGATTTTATATACAAGCAAAGACAACAAAGTTTGATTATAACTCTAATGGAGTTTTTAAGAAATTATAACCACCTGAAGTGGTAAAATTTCTATGCCTCGCTATGATCAAATTCATGTATGATTGTGGGCAAAGAATTGAAAACTCGTCCCATTGAATTTGCTCCATTCTCATTCCCTTAAGGGAATGTGATAGCAGTATGTGATAAGTCTGAAAGAAGACAAAATTATTACTATGAATGTATCAATGGATATGGACGTGGCAATAGACGAAATTGTAATCGTCATTATTTGTGGTAATGAGAACAAGAAGGATTCTCAAAATAATTTTTCACTCTGTGAAAAATATTTGTCATCGATTTGACATGAGATTTTGTAAAGCACATATAGATGATTATGGTCCATTCATGATGTGAATGTGACAACATCTGATTTATGAATACATATTCATTCTTCAAAGAATATGAACGTGCTAGTGGTAGTGAATATACCACACTCACCTCTAAAAGGAGGTTTGAGAGGAAATAAGAAAATAATATCATTATTATGGCATAAATGGTCATTGGTCACGTACTTATTGTACGCCAGAATATTTTGGCATCGTGATTATTAAAAGACAGCGATAATGCAAGAAACAGAACTTGCATATAATTTTGACCATAACCATAATGGTATAACTTTCTCTTTAAAAGAGATATTCACCATATTGATGTTGATGAATATATGATACTACAAAATTAATTGAGAACTCTGCAAGAACCAATTATACTATTTTGGAGAAACACAATCAATTACCAATAAGATATTGTGTTGTAGTAAGTCTCAAAGAAACTTATTAAGTTTCCAAAGTATAAGCGAAAGCGATTGATTATATTGAGACTATAAATAAAGGAAAGATTTAATATCTTCTATTACTACAACTTGTAGCGGGATAATATGTATATGAAAAGCTACCCGCTTTATTCTCCAATTTGTACTACATAAACAAAAGAATACCACAATGAAGTGGATATTTATTGATATAAAAACCCATATCATAATAAACTTGGAGTTTATTCATAATTGCACACATCATGGTGTAAACCTGAAGTTTATCAATATTGATAATTTATCCAGTTGGCATAATTGGTTTAGCCATGTTAATTCAAGTATGATGTGCAAAAATAAAAGAGAATTCACATGGGTAAATATTAAAGAACTAGAAAGTTCTTTACGAATTCTCTTACATTGCTTGTTCTCATTAATTAATAGACCAATTAAAATTGGGACTGAATCCCATGAATGCTGGAAATATCAAAGGTGAATATGGGGCCATTCACCTGCCATGTATACCACATAAGATGCATCTATGAGATGATTACATGTGCAATTATTATTGACCCGCAACATGGTGTTTGCGAGGTAACTTGCTCAATAATTTGATTTAGAGCATCATTTCCAGATTTTTTATTCAAGATAGTTCATCTTGATAAGTTGGTTTAGCAAAATAATTTAATAAGTGTCTCCACTTAATAGCTAAACTATTTCTTATGAGAACAAAGTTATCTATATTAGTTTGATATAGGTTATATACGAAAGTATATTACATTCTCCCCTCACAAGTGGTTCAAGGTTAGGAACCAAATAATTCCATCTTATTATTATTGATGTGCGGTGTATATTTTGATTAACACCATAACGCACAAAGATGGGTTCTCAAAGTTGAGGAAACAAGTTAGTTTTTCTAACATGAGGGGGAGACAAGATACAACAGTTGAGAAAAAGTTACATGGAATGAATTATCATTTATACATCTAGATCCTCGAATAAAATAATATGAATTTGAAGTTCATAAAAGGATCATTCATGTGCAATTTATTGCAAAGCATGCCAGACGCATTTGCTGACCCAAAGAAAGTAACTATATTCTCATTGCAAATGCTCCTATTAAGTCCTAGAAGGACAAAGTCTATGGTAATCTTAAAGCGTATAGACAATCGGTTTCAAATAAACTTCTTGATAAAGAAGATGAGCAAATGATCAAAATGATCATAATAAGAAGCAAGTGATCTAGAAGATCACATGACATAACACTTCATAAAATCTCCTGAGAGATTCAGGTATCTGAAAATATGAATGAAGAGATCTCTATGTTATGTCTTTAAGAAAAAATATTGAAATTGATATAAAATGTTTGTCGACGACATCTATGATAGCGCTAAATATATATATATATATGAGGATCTTAAGTCTGAAGAAATAATTCGAATAGAATTGGTTTCATATGAAAGACATGTAGTTTTGAACATGTAGTTCAAACACTTGAAAGTATAAAGTCAATGATATGTGCAATCAGTTTTCGATATCTTATATGTCTAGCATGACATGAAAACTCGATATGCATATAAAGTCTATTATATGACTTATATGACAATCCTTGAAGGATTTAAATCGCTTGAAGCATATACAATTCTTGATCTTGAAGTACTATTTCCTCAGTGCAATTTGTGCACAAATGTATCTTGCTATAACTATATGCATGATAATATGATAGCAAGAGTTTCACCTCTATGTGAAGATATTGAACTGGCGATTCCAACAAGATCATATGAAGACAATCCATCTCTATCAAGAATGATGATTTCAAGGTGCAATATATTCATTCAAGTTAATATGGCTGATTTGTTCATCAAATATCTACCAAAGATCTTTTGAAGATGGTGCACAAGATTGGAATGCAAATGCTTAATGATGTGAATTGATGCTCTCATCAGGGGGAGTTAATACGTCTTGTACTCTTTTTCCCTTACAAGGTTTTGTCCCACTGGGTTTTCCTTCAAGGTTTTTAACGAGGCAACCAAAAGGCGTATTGTTAGATATGTGTACTCTTTTTCCTTCTCTAGAATTTTTTTTCCCACTGGGTTTTATTTTAGTTAAGGTTTTAACGAGGCACATTATCTGTTGAATAGACATTCAAGTGGGAGTGTTATAAATAGAATTTTATTTATGGTGAATGTCTATATTTAGAGAGATTCTAGGGTTTATTACTTGGTGGCTAAGTCACCCTCTCCCTATAAATAGAGGGTTCTATTCCATTGTAACTCATCCCAAAATTCAATAAAAATTCCCTCTCTCTCTTTCTCTGCAATATTGTTCTTCTGCTTTTATTGTTTTATAACATAGTTATAGTTGTGTCATAATTAAATTAAATAATTTATATAAGGTAAAGTTTTAATTAATTTTAAAGTTGTTTTCTACAGAATTCAAATAAGTAAAAATATATAATAAATAAAAAATTTGTTGATTTAGAAATCCTAAATATTAGGTAAATAAACAAAATTATTTTGTCCAATATTAATATATTTTAAAACGGTAAAAAAAGGCAAACGACATTAACCTGGATTCACTCACAAGGATACACAATCCTGATTTGATCGCTTAGATATGTGTCACAACTAACTCACGAAATTTTCCTAGTGAAAACCGGGGCAGAAAATTTCGTTCGTTTGTTTGTTTTGGTATCTTAAGCAGGTTGACCTCAAGACATAGGGTCTCAATCCAGAATAAAGAAACGAAGAAAAAGAACAAAAAAGAAATAGAACTCAAAATGTAGAAGCAAAACAGGGGTGCGGATTGCTCAAAATCTGATTGAANACCAAAAGGCGTATTGTTAGATATGTGTACTCTTTTTCCTTCTCTAGAATTTTTTTTCCACTGGGTTTTATTTTAGTTAAGGTTTTAACGAGGCACATTATCTGTTGAATAGACATTCAAGTGGGAGTGTTATAAATAGAATTTTATTTATGGTGAATGTCTATATTTAGAGAGATTCTAGGGTTTATTACTTGGTGGCTAAGTCACCTTCTCCCTATAAATAGAGGGTTCTATTCCATTGTAACTCATCCCAAAATTCAATAAGAATTCCCTCTCTCTCTTTCTCTGCAATATTGTTCTTCTTCTTTTATTATTTTATAACAATTCCATATTTTATTCAATATTATCAAATAATACTCCTATAAATTCCAGTATAACATAATGCGGATATTTTGTAATACCACCAGCCAAATATATAATTAAATATATCTAAAAAGCAAAATCCAAATAAAAACAAAGCCATAGTAGAATAGAGGGAGTAATCATCAACTTTTCACAATATCCACAATTTCATCCGATTTAATTTGCATGGAGTGCATTGGACACAAGGGGAAAAGAGCAATTCTGATGTTTCCTATATTACAATTGCTACCCTTAGGTTAAAATATAAAAATAAGGAAGTTTTAATAAGAAATGAAGTTTTTTTTCTATGCAGCAGTTTTGTCTTTCTATTGGGAATTAATTAAAGTAGCGCTTTTATAATTGTTTGCACCTAGCTTACTGCGATTATTTATTGGAAACAGCCTCTCTATTTAGGGTAGAGGTAAGGTCTGTATATATACTATCTTTCTAGATCCCACTTGTGACGTTTACAGTGAGTTTGTTGTTGTTGTTGTTATTAATATTGTTATTGTTGTTGTTTACTACAATCCATGACCTTGACCTATCTTGCCAGTTGCCACTGTTTACTTTTGGTCAATTTGTTCTATCAGTTAATTATCATCGTAGAACTTAAAAATGTGGCATTAACATTTATAAGAAATTGATATGTTTTCATACACTGTTATCTGAGCCGTGTTGGTTTTCTTTCCTACGTTTATTATCTCATTTTCATAGCTGCGCAACTTGAAGAAGAAAAGGATTTCATGACCCTTGCTTTTACTCCCTACCGAAATAAAAAATAATAATTCCTCCTTGTCCTCTAAGGATTTAAGTTATATATACAATGAAGAATTTACGCCGTTTTGCCCCCCTACAAAATCAGTTTCAATTTTATTTTCAAACTAATATTACAAATAATTCATTTTGCTCCCACTAAGTCTTGGAGTGCGACGGAGAATATATAGATTTCTGATTAGCACTAAGATCTCGACATTGAATCAAGTTTCGTTTCCATTAGCATGAGCCAATACATAATAAAGGAAAAATATAATTAGTACGGGAATGAAACAAGAAGTACTAGATCTTGTGAAATTGCATAAAATATTGGACTAGTCTTGTCGTTTATTTCTCCCACAGAACTAATTGACAATTATTTAACTGACAATATTGTATTCTTTAGAGGTCTGAAACGTTTTAGAGGTCTCATCATTTTTCATATTAGAAGAATGGAAGTAGAAAGCCATCACTTTCTTCATATCAGGCCCTCTACACAAAGAAGTGGAGAAGCAACGAAAAATATCAAATAAACATCCTCCAAACCTGCAACAAGATCATAAATATGAACTGTATATCCACAACCACAAGATTATTAGTGGCTCACATCAGAATGTTCACTCAAAGAGAGCAGAAGAAGAGGTAGACCGATATACTGAAGAGAAGCTAAGGGCCTCCTCTTCGTTCTACGTTTCCCTTTTCTTCTACTTGATACTCATGCAATAATGTGACGACCCAAAGGGTCATCACCTGTATTCCTACTCACTCTGTATTTCTGAGGCCGTGAAAACCTCACTTGGGGGTTGCCTCGAGTTTGTGTGCGCAGTCTGGGCGCGTAGCCGGAACGTTTAAATATGAATTTGTGAGAAAAATAATAAAATTTTGATGTTTTAATGGATTAAGTTTGACTTCGGTCAACGTTTTGGGCAAACGGACCCGGACTCGTGATTCGACAGTCCCGGAGGGTCCGTAGGAAAATACGAGACTTGGGGGTGTGCCCGGAATCAAATTCCGAGGTCCCGAGTCCGAGGAATGAATTTTTACGTGAAATTGTTTTCTGAAAATAATTAAAGAATTGGAAAGTGTTAATTGTTTAGAAGACTGTGCTGTTGGGCTCGTATCTTGGTTCCGACGCCCGGCACAAGTCATAAATATGAGGTAAGCAATTGCTATGAAGTTTGGTTAGATTTGGGCGTCATTTGACGTGTTTTTAGCTAGAAGTAGTAAAATTTGATGTTTCATGGAAATTGGAAGGAAATCATGGGTCTTGAGGCCTAATTCGATGTTGTTTTGGCGATTTGATCGCACGAATGAGTCCGTAAGATGTTTTTGGAGTTATGTGTATGTTTGGTTTGGAGCCCCGAGGGCTCGGGTGAGTTTTGAGTGGGTCCCAGGAGGGTCTTAGACTTAAAAGTATCAGAAATTTGCAGGTCCAGGTGTTGCAGGCCCCCAGAGCGGCCGCGGTCATTTCCGCGCGGTCCGCGCTGGAAGCCACGCGGCCGCAGTGCATTTCTGCGCGGTCCGCGTGGCTAGATTCAGAGGGGGGTCTTGGGTCCATTCAACCAGCGCGGCCGCGCACCAAATCAGTGCGGTCCGCGCTGGGTAGGTTCGGAGAGTCATTTTTCTTCCCTTCCTCGGCGCGGCCGCGGTGCATTTTTGTGCGGTCCGCGTCAGCCTTCAGTAAAGTATATAAAGTCGGGATTTTCAGTCATTTTTCACTTTTTTCAAAACCCAAAACATAAGAGGCGATTTTCCAAACGATTCTACTTCTTCAAAACGATTGGTAAGTGATTTCTAACTGATTTTCTATACTCCTTAACATCCTTAAACACAATTTCAAACTTCAAAACAAAGATTTTAATGGGGAAATTGGGAATTTAGGGTAGAACCTAGGTTTTCTAAAATTGGGGGTTTTGGACCTCAATTCGAGGTCCGATTCCAAAATAACTTACATATTTGAGTTCATGGGGGAATGGGTAATCGGGTTTTGGTTCGAACCTCGGGTTTTGACCACGTGGGCCCGGGGGCATTTTGGGAAATTTTGAGTAAAACTTTGGGAAATTCACTTTTCATGCATTCAAATTTATTAGATTAGCCTTTGTTGATACACTCAAGTAATTTGTGACTAGATTCGAGCGGTTTGGTGGTGAATTCGAAGGGTAAAGCTATACTAGTGGATTGAGTTGAGTTTGGAGCATTTGAGGTAAGTGTTTGATCTAACTTTGGCTTGAAGGAATAGGATTAGAGTGTTATTATTTGCTAATTGCTAAATGATCGAGTACGGTGTATAGGCATGGTGACGAGTATCTATACACCGGTGTCTAGCATGACCGTGGGTCCTCGTATGCACTTATCCTGATATTGTTATGACTCCTCCATGTTAATTGATGAATTTTATGCAACGTGAAGAGTATGAGAACTAATTATGAATTGCAAATCCTTTGGAGCGTTGGTTCGAACGATAAAAAGACTATTGAGTAAGAAATGAAAGAAATAGAAAGGGGTATGATTAATCCCTTGCCGGGATGGTTTGAGTATATTGATTATTTCCCTTGCCGGGATGTGAAAGTATTGTTGTTGCTCCCTCGCCGGGAGTTAGCTGCTAATTGTGTAATTCCCTTGCCGGGACAGTTCTCATTATTTGTTTATCCCCTCGCCCCGTTTGGTTGTGATTACTATTTGGGTGAGGAAGAGTGATAATGCACGAAGGATCATTCCGTGCCATGTTTTGATTATATTTGCACGAAGGGTCATTCCGTGCCATGTTTTGATTATATTTGCACGAAGGATCATTCCGTTCCATGATATGAGAGTTACGTGAGGGAAAGCACAAAGGGTGATGCCATGCACTTTATTTGATTGCTTTGGTGAGAATGAGAGTAAAAGCACGAAGGTTGATGCCGTGCAACTGTTGATTGTCCTGCTCTCATTAATTATTGTTATTGCCTTGTTTCTTATTTAAATTGTTGACTTTATCTCCGGACTGTACTTCCCCTTAGTATGCTTCCCTCCCTCTTAACTGTTAAACTTCTGTATTCTTTCCTTGTATTGCATATATATATACATTGAACTGCACAGGTTGATTTGGTATTCCTGTCTAGCCTCGTTACTACTTCGCCGGGGTTAGGCCGGGCACTTACCAGCACATGGGGTCGGTTGTGCTGATGCTATACTTCTGTGCTCTTTTGCACAGATCACGGTACCGGAGCAGCTTTTTGACCACACCCAGTAGGATATCGATCGGGAGCTGACTTCAGTCCAGGGACTTACGAGGTAGCCTAGCTGGCGTTCGCAGGCCGGAGTCCCTTTCTATGTTTCAGTTTGTTTCCATTGTACCGAGACAGACATTTATGTATTTCTATTCAGACTTGTTTGTAGCACTCTTTAGTAGTTCGTGAGATAGCGACTCCAGTCTTGGGTAGTGAAATATTAGACTTCCGCATTTTGGGTTTTCAGTTATCTATGTTTTGAAAGACTTCCGCATTTATTTAAAGACTCGTTATTTTATTATTGTTATGTTGTTATCCGAAAAT
>NC_031995.1:10419733-10448219 GCF_001879085.1 Nicotiana attenuata | reverse complement strand
ACATATATATATATATATATATATATATATATATATATATATATATATATATTACATATGAGAGTTAATTGGCTAATAAGCCCTTCACGTCCCTCCGTTAGACTGAGGTCTTTTTATTCAACAGCTAGATAGTAACAGTCTTTCGATTCGGTTACTGAAAGGTACGAGTGTTCGTTAGTCGGTACGGTACGGTATTTAGATATTTCGGTTCGGTATTTTTGGTATTCGATTTCTTAAAATACTAAATCAATACTATGCCTAATTAAATTCAGTATAGTTCGATTTTTCTCCTTTCGGTTTCGGTTTATTCGGTTCGGTAACTTCGGTTTGAATACTAACTAGTGCTTAGAGTTATAATATACTTAAGTAAAGTACTCAAAAGTACAAAACTAAAAACCTTTGTCGATAAAATTGTTGTCCAAAACCAACAAATATCAACCCAGAGAGAGAAAACTATACATAAATGAATAAATTTGATCATTAGAAATGTCTTGTTACTTACTTAGAGTTAATTGACGAACTTAGAGACTAAATGAAAGTAAAATTTTAGATTTTTTATATTTATGTTATAATTAATAATATGTGTATTGTATAATATAATACATATTTCAGTATGGTATCGGTATTTCGATATTTTATTTTGAATATCAAATACCATACTTAATACCAATTTTTCTTTTAAACTTAAACCAAATACCATACCGAATACCAAAATAACAAATACCAAATACCAAAACTTTCAGTTTTGGTACGGTAATTCGATATTTACCAAATTATTCACAGCCCTACTCAAAGGGAGGGTAAATTTAAATACGTAGTTTTTATGGCGAAGGAGTATTTTTCGTCATTTTTCATTTATTTTATGGGTTCTTTGCAGCTAAACTTTATTACTTTAATTTATATAGGATATTTGACAAAATGTGTGTGTTGGAGGAATAAAAAAGAAGGCTTAAAATTGCAATCACAATTACAAAGAGGGCAAATAGTAACGAAAGCAACGGCAGCAGCTAAGCCTTCCATTAAGAGGGGGGGGGGGGGGGGGGGGACACAAATAGCAATTTTTAAGCTGCTATTTAGGGTTTAGCCAGTATTTATTTTATCCTTAAAATTTGAATTAAAAATCTTAACTTCAAAATTTGTGTCCTGAAAATTTGAGTTGAAAAACTGAAACGCATGACACACTGGTTAATTTCTAAATAGCAGCTCTCCAGAATGACTACCTGGTGTCATTTCTTCCATTTAAGTGTCAATTAAAAAGTGGGCCCAAAATATAGGTTGCTTAGCTTATTAAAAAAAGAAGAAGGAAATACCAGCAATGTCCATTTATAAGTAGCTTATTATAAAAATTGGTCAATTCATAAAATAATACTAATATTAGCCACTTAGCTATTTGTAGCCAAAAAAGTCAAATATTTATTTTCTTTTGAGTGTGTTATTAAAATTGATTGGATACATCTTACGGAAAAGGGTCGTATATGTCCCTTTACTTTCAAATATTATTTGTATTTGTCCTCTGTTATTTGTAAGGGTCTGGGTTAGACTAAATAGATGGGTATTTCCAAATGAGTATATAGCTTCCATGTGTCCCTTTGATTGTTGGGTCCTACTGGTCCGTTAAACAGAGGGACATTTTTGTTTAAAAGTCTAACGGCAAGGGTATATAGAGTCGGATAGTATAACAGAGCACAAATACAAACAATATTTAAAAGTAGGGGGACATATATGACCCTTTGCCGTACATCTTAAGAAGCTTGAATCTCAGTTTTGGGATGATTTGGTGGACTTTTGAGGTGGTTTGAATTGAAAATTCGAAGTAGAAGATGAACATGAAAAAAGGGCATGTGTATCACACTATGTATCACTTGTGTATCAGATATGTATCATATTTGTATCAAATGTGTATCACATGTATATATATCCATGTATGCATGCGTGTGTGATACATGCGTGATACATGTTATACATGTGTCGCAGAAGAACTTTTTGAACTCGATTTTGACTACGAATTTTGATACTAATTCGGTCCAAATCACCTTCAATCTTCTTCAAATTCTATATATTGAATCGTCTATATGTTTTCAATGAATCTCAACCATACTCAATGAAAAAAATTCCTTTTTCCTTAGATTTTTGGAATCTTGTATATATAATTTTTTTTTGTATTTTATCACCTAATTTGCTACCTCACCCATGATTTTTTTTTTCCGTCTTGCATCTAATGTTGCTAATCGCGCTTAAAAATATGGAAGGAGATCTTTGTGTGTGATTCTTTGAGAGAAAGAACCTTATTTCTTTGGGTTATTAATTTTATATATGCTTGGCTAGTTTTAGTAAGTCCATGATTAATGGCTAGAGATTGGTAAACTGAGACTTTTTTGGATATTTCTGTAAGATTCCCTTAAAAAAATTGCACTCTGCAGGGATTGATCTTGACGGAATGTTCCCTTTTTTTTTTTATTTTACGGTCTTAGCAAAATATTCCAATTTTTTTTTTTACTTAAACACCATAGTTCTTCAATATTCCAAAGCTTAAAGTTATTGTTTGGTAGTATAAAGTGAAGAGTAATAATCCATTATTGTTAAAAACATTTGAATGTTGATAATTTATGCTTAGATTTTTAGCTCAAACTTTGATTTAGTGATTTACGTAAAAATTTCAAAACTATATTGTTGGACCTTAAAAAATATTGAAAAACAAAATAGGCCTTTTTGATTTGGTTTTTTTTGAATAAATTGGTGATTATGATTTGTGCGCTGGTAGTCGGAAGCTTCGTTTCAAATTTAAGATCATTTGAAGCAAAATTGGGGTGTTTTGATCGAAATTGAAGTTTTAAATTCAAAGAACACTTTGTTAAAATAAAAAAAATAAAAAAAAAGAAGAAGATGCTAATCGAGTAGACTTTGATGAACAACTTAATAGATAGTTAGAGTAAACATAGCATAAACTCCAGCAATCCGATAGAAAAAATTCTATGAAGAGTAAAAGCATGTTAATCCGGCAGACTTTGTTGAACAACTTAACAAATAAATAGAGTAAATATAGCATAAACTCTATCAGTCATGGAGGAAAATACTGAAGAGCGATAACTGTGTATGGGTCAGGTTATTTTTTAAATATCGTAAATATCGGAGACATTCCGCTAAGACCAATCCCTGAGGCCATTTCTGTCAAACGCCCAAGCTTATTTGATCGGAAAAATGACACTGATAGCCACTGTAAAAATAATAGCTGAAAAATGTATATGTTTTTGTATATATATACATTTTGTATGTTATATACAAAAATTATATAAGTTTTATACCTTTTTACGGCTATCATATCTAAATAGTTTCTGGCATGGACTAAAAGGGGAGAAATTAAAAAATAGCCAGATTTACAAGTGGTCGTTCAAAAATAGCCCAGTTTCAAAAGTAATTGAAATTTAGCCACTTTTCATGTAAAGATAAATCTGAACGAAAACACTGTTCAAAATCTGAAAAAATACTCCAGCATAATATACTGGAGTTCCAGTATACAATATATTATACTGGAACTCCAGTCTAATATACTGGAGATCTAGTATAATATACCTGTCCAGCATAATATACTGGAGTTTGGAGCACCGGTGCTCCAGTCTCCAGTATATTATACTGGAGCCAGCAAAGTATACCGGTCCAGCATAATATGCTGAAAGTTCATACATAGGTGCACCGAACTCCAGTATATTATGCTGGACCGGTCTCTATTATAGCAAAATGGTGGCTATTTTTCATTGACTTGGTAAACGCCGGCTATTTTTGAATGACCAGTGCGAAAACTAGCTGGACCGTGCTATTTTTAGGACTAAAAGTGATAATAATCCTATCTGGTCCGCTTCATTTTTACCGACCCGAATCATCGAATTAGAAAGGAAAGAGTGGGAAAAAATAAAAAAAGGGGAAGAAGGCGCTGGTTGAGTCTGCCATTTTCCAGACAAAAAAAAAGAAGACACTACGAGTTCAGTGCTTTGCTGAAATTCCCATTTCATTTACTACTTAATATAGTATTTTCGTTTTAGGGAGACCAAGATATGTTTATTAGAAGAATTTGGAATGCGAATACTGAAACAAACCTAAACTTGATGCGGCAAATGAGAAGAACATTCTCAGTTTCAAGTCAAAGTGCAGTTGATTTGGCTTCAAAAGATGCAGAACTCAGGGTCTTCATTGTTGCCGGCGAGGTTTCTGGTGATACAATTGGTTCCCGTGTCATGAATTCTCTAGAAAAGCTTTCTCCTTTGCCTGTCCGTTTTGCTGGTGTTGGAGGGTAATCTGCCCCCCCGCCCCCCTTTCTAATTATTAGTAATATTTTTAAAGTAATAATTGAAACTTGAAATTATTAATATGCTTTTCACTACTCAAAAGTTGCAGCAGCTATAATTAAGTCAAGTTGTCAACTCCTTTAATTATCATTATTCTTTCTGTGGTGTGTATGTTTATCAGGAAGATGATGTGTAACCAAGGGTTGAATACTCTGTTCCCAATAGAGGATATTGCAGTAATGGGCATTTGGGAGTTGCTGCCATATCTTAATCAATTTAGAGTATGAATTATTATGAATTTTCTGCATACTACAAATCAAGTTATAGTTTTTCCAAGTAAAAATTAATAATTATCCATGCATGAAATTTGGACCTTATTTGAATTTTGAAATGACAGGTTAGGCTGAAACAAACTATAGAAGCAGCTCTTTCTTTTAGGCCTCATGTCGTACTCACTGTAGACTCTAAAGGATTCTCCTTCCGTTTCTTAAAGCATTTGAGGGGTAATGCTCTGTAGCTTTTGTGAGTTCGAAAGAGATTTCTCGCGTTTTCCTTGTGCACTGGGAAAAACTTTTTGCAGCTACCTGTGTTCAACAGGGGATGGTTAGCCCTTTGCACTTCCATTATGTATCACCGTCATTTTGGGCTTGGAAAGGTGGCGAGGCAAGACTAAAAGGACTTCTTCAGTTTGTGGATCATGTGTTATGCATTCTTCCATTTGAGGCAGAAGTCTGTAGATCAAACGGCCTAGCAGCAACCTTTGTCGGTCATCCCACCCTCGAAGATATTTCCGATTTCCAGGTAAATCAGTATTTTGATCTGTGTTTTATTCCACATTTGGTGCATGACAAGCTGTAGTAACCACTAAAGACGCGGTGATGCTTTCTTCGTCATTCAGGTAATGCTTTCTTATACCAGTGTCTGGATTTTTAGCTTTCGAGCATGCAGATATTCTTTCTTTCCAAGAAACCATTTTGCTAAGTGTATGATTTCACTGAGTGATAGAATTTCTTTCCTGTCAAGAAACTATCCATTAAGAATTTCTGTGCAAGTTCCTGGTGTGATAGAGTGATTCCTTGATAATGCCATTGTCACGTTAAAGTATGGTTTTTAGCTTTGAAAATGCATTTTTTTTTTGTCTTGTCAATTAACAACTCACCTAATTAATCATGTATATACTGGTGAATCCCACAAGGGGAACAAAGAGAAGAGAAATGTTTGGAAATATGAACAAATGGGGAATAAAGTTATTCTACCAATGCAACAGCGAAATTATAATTTATGTAGTGTAGTGGCGTAATGTTGAAAAGTATTCAATTTTAGGGGAAGGATGCTACAGAAAGAAGATACAGAATTCAAGGAAATGCTGAAGCATTTCTAACTGATTATGGAATATCATCAGGTATGCTAACTTGTACTAATATATTGTTGCTAGAAAGTATATGATGCATCATAATAGATTATATTCGTGCATAGCATAGCCAAGTTTCATACAAGTGATTAAAGTACTATGGTGTGAAAAAATTTCAATTTGTATGAACAATATATATTTTCTATACCATTTTCTATGCTTTTGCTGTAATTTGTCGGATATCTAACGATGCAAGATCATGTTCTGTGTATTTACTTCTAATCTGTCAAAATCTCTGTGTCTCCTTCTCAGTGGCTTACTGAAAAAAAGAGAGGATATTATTACCTTTTTATCGGTTGGCTGTGCTATTCTTTCAATTTCGTTTCTCCTTGCCTACTTTCTAATTGTGTTATTAGTTTAATTTGAAGGATCTCCAGTCATTTCCTTGCTTCCTGGAAGTAGATTACAGGAGGTTACTCGAATGTTCCCCTTATTCTCAAGCACTTTGGAACATTTGAAAGGTTCATTTCCGCACTTGGTAACAGCAGTTCATGTGGCACCTAATCAACATGTGGAAGACTACATTGATAAAGCTGTTTGTAAGTGGCCATCATCTGTTGTATTGGTTCCTGGAGGATCACACCAGATGAAATACAATTCATTTAGTGTAAGGCCTTGACTCTTGTATCTTACATTTTGAAGTGAAGTAGCTTGGACTAGAATTATGCTTCCTATTCCGGCTGTGAACTTTTGGGGATTAGGAAAAGGTTTCAATGTTCATTATTCTAGAAGAATCAACTATTTTGGGACATACTGTGGTCGAAATGGCTCAATGAATTGGAAAAGGGGTGTAACTGAAAATGGGGCAAGTCCCTTGGCGGTATTTTTAAGGTACAGACCTCAATGAATGTGCCTTGCAATAATAGGTAAGCTGACTACATTACACACCTTAGGGTGCGGCCCTTCCTGGATCCTGCGTGAATGCGAGATGCTTTGTGCACCGGGCTTCCCTTTTTTATCTTTTATTTGTATTTAATGGTTCCCCATAATGCTGGGAGTATGATACATCGTGAGTAGGAAAGAGTAGGAAAGAGCCAGGCACTCGGTCTGGATCTCGTGGATCTCATTTCCAAGGATGAAAACCTAGTCTTTGCTACTAGAGGTTGCCAATTGGCCACCATGTTTTCTAGTTCTAGTTTTGTTCTTGATAATAGATGGTATATCCTTTAAGCTCCTGGCAGATTTGCTGAAGTTATTTATTAATCCAGAACAAGTAAATGGTACTTTATGCTTGTTACGAGTTTCTTTCAAACTGTTCATTTTTTCAGTTATTCAAAGACTTGTTATGTGGATTTGATACTAGGCATGCTATAGGTATGTTTTTAAGTGCCAGCAGTAACTCCAAGATCTGTTTTAGAAAATCTTTGTTTTATTTAAAAGACTCTTCCTAAATATAGTTATCAGTATTTGGATTCTGTGTGAATTGTGTGCTTGACACTTTGTCACTATAATTAGTTTTTCCTTTTTGTCTAATTTTTTATCACAACATGAAACTTTAGTTCCGTTTTTTTAATGATTGAGGGGGATATACATAGCCTGTGGCCATCATTTTTTCTGCTGTTAAAGCATCATTCGCGCGAAGAAGTAACATACCGTATGAATGGCTAAATCAACATGGAGATAATTCCTCGGTTGATGTTGTATGAGTACAACAACAACAAACCCAGTGTAATCCCACAAGTGAGGTCTGGGGAGGGTAGTGTGTACGCAGCCTTACCTCTACCAATTGAAGGTAGAAAGGTTGTTTCCGATATACCCTCGGCTCAGGTGAAGCATAGTCACATCACTTTTTGAAAAGAAAACAATAGTGCAATGAGTTTTCGCTCTTCTCTTGTAGCTTCATATTCCTAATTCCTTTGCTATTTCTGGCTGTGCTATTTGTTTATGTTATTTTATTGCCTTGCCATTGTTATTGTTTGTTTATTGCATCTTTTTCATTGTTCTTGAGCCGAGGGTCTATCGGAAACAACATCTCTTCCTTCATAAGTTAGGGGTAAGGTCTGCGTACACACTACCCTCCCCAGACCCCACTGTGTGGGATTGCACTGGGTTTGTTGTTGTTGTTGTTGATTCATAAATATATTAAGTTGCTTCATGTTTCAAGGTGTAGGCGGTAACATGAACTGTGTTTCTGCATAATGCAGGCAAGCAGTGTAGCACTATGTACGTCCGGTACAGTTGCGATGGAAATGCAGCTTGCAAGACTGCCATGTGTTGTTGCGTATCGAGCCCATCTCCTGACAGAATTAGTTATACGATATAAAGCTATTATACCATACATCTCTCTTCCTAATATTCTTTTGGATTCAGCTGTAATCCCTGAAGCTCTATTTCAAGATTGCACACCTTCAAAATTGGCATCATTACTCAAGTAAGCTTCAACTAAGTGAGCCTTGTTCCTTTTTGGTTTCCCACCCTAACTGGAGGTTCTTAAATAAGTTCAATGACGTGTAAAGTGACCTGTCTTAGACAATATAATCCTGGGAAATGCATGAGCTGGACTATACTTTTTTCTACATTGTAGTTTGTTTGTTTTCTGGTTGGCAAAAGTAAACCAAACCAGTCATAAAAAGGGAACAACAAGTTTTGACGATGAACCCCCCCCCCCCAAAAAAAAAAAAAGAAGAGTGATTTTTTTAAAATGAACAATAGAGAGCAGCATTTGTCTGCCTCTGTTTGTCTAAGAGTACATGTTGTAAATCTTTAGGATGGCTCAAGTATGACTTTGGAATCTTGAACTCACAGGGATTTAATACTTGATGACAACCTTAGAGAAAAACAAATTATTGCTGCTGAAAAGGTTATTGAGCTGCTAAGACCTTCAGAGATGAACATTAGTTGCTCAACCCAGGGGGAGATGAGTGTTCCACTTTCTGATTGTACACCAAGTATGGTTGCAGCATATGCAATCCTGTATTCTCGGAGTAAGCTGGAATAAGGTGATTCGTGCTAATTCAAGCAGTTGCTGTGAGCAAAGTTGAGATAAGATGCAGCTAAAGAGTTTTGAAGAAAATGTTTTAGGAAGTCAGCAACTGAATAGCAGCTGGCTAATTTCTATTCATTTTGTAAGTTGATTTCCATATGTAGTTTCACTTGCATATAGCTTCAACCTATAAGAAGCTCAAGTTATATCTGCAAGCCGTGTAAAATAGTTAATGAAATCTTTTTTCCTCTCGTGGAAATCGTCCTTTCTCTTCCTCTCTCAGATTAAGGATTGTAAAAGCTGTGTTGCATTGAATTCATGAAATGAGAAGTCAAAGGAGATCAGAAATATTTCCAGGAGATGTTGGAGATTTATCTGAAGTATCCTATAATCATAAGCTATCAATCTAGTAGCCCGTTTGGCCAAGCTTCTAAAATCAGCTTATTTTGAAAAGTGCTTTTGGCGAGAAGCAGTTTGTGTTTGGCTGATTAATTTGAAAAACATTTTTGAGCCGTAATTAGTGTTTGGCCAAGCTTTTGAAAATTGCTTCTAAGTGTATTTTTCTCAAAAGTGCTTCTCAGAAAAGTGCTTTTGGAGAGAAGTTACTTTTTTCTGCTTCTCCTCAAAAACACTTTTTTTCCTTCCAAAAGCTTGGCGAAACACCTCAATTTTTTTCCAAAAGTGCTTTTGGTAAAAAAAAAGCACTTTTGGCCCAAAAAAAAAAGAGTTTGGCCAAACAGGCTATAGGATTTGAACTATTCAAGTATATTTGATAAGTTGGCTTTATGCGTGGTGATAACATGTTCTTTACCTGAGTGCTTTACTAATTCTTGGTGATGTAAACTAGTCTCCGTCTCTAGTGCTCCAAATAAAATTAAACTATATTTATACCATGAACTTGCTCATCTCTTTTGGTCCCAAAAACCATCCTTAGATCTTAAGAGAATAAGAGTACCAACTGACAATGTACTAATTTTTTCATCACTGTTCGCTATAATTATATATTTGATTATTTCCTTATTTTGCGATTTATGAATTGAGAAAAGAGGTCGAGGTCCGATCGACCATATTTGGAATTGGGGTATTATCACTTTTAGCCTGTGCCAGAAACAATAGTTTATATGGTAGCCAAAAAAGTGTATAAAACTTGTATAATTTTTGTATATAATATACAGAATGTATATATATGCAAAAAATATTTTATACATTTTCGGTTATTATTTTTACAGCGGCTATACACTACAATGTCATTTTTCCTCTGGAATTTGGACAAGGGAATTGTATTTCCATGTCTAAAGAGTTAAATATCTCATCAGACGCATAAATTAAATTCAAGTAAAAGTCTATTTGTTCCATCGAGAACTATGGGGGAAATCTCTCACATATAGGGGTACCTATTACTTTAACCGGAAAAGTAAAAGAATTAGGGGAAAAAAGGTGTTGAGAAAAATTAGTTACAAATAGCTTGTTTTATTTTCAAGATTACAAATCACACTTTTACAAGAATTACATATATCTATTGAATGATCCGACATTATAATTTTTTTTTTTTACTTTATAAGTTAAAACGATGTTCGAATAAAAGTTAAAACTGATAAACAATACTCTCTGTTGTGACAGGAATTAAGAAAGAAAAAACGAAGAAGGGTCAAAAATGCTCATGAACTATTGAAAAAGGTCTAAAAATACTCTCCATCCTTATTGGGCTAAAAATATCCCTCCATCCATTATGCTCTTTGACCGTTACGAATGCTGAATTTAAAAAATAATTATTTAAATTCCACGTGGCAACTTCTTATTGGTCGAAATTAAAACATCTAACCTATTAGAAAGACCCACCCATATCTACCCATTTTTCGGACTAACCCTCCCCAAACATGACCCGAATAAAAAGTTCAAATAAAAAAAGACGCCTCACTTCCATCTAACCCATGTATTTACATGTGTTCATTTTCTTGATTAATCTCATGTATAGCATTATCGTCGAATAAAGATTCATGAACAAATTAAACAAACAAAAAAAACCTAGCATGAATGAACCAATGATTTTCTTAATAATAATGTGGGATGGAAAACTAGGGGTACTCCAACGGTATATTATCTTCCAAACAATCACTTTAAGATCATTTCGTTATGTGAAAATTATTAAATTAAACTCATCTTGAATATAATGCAATTTGTGTCTATCATGCAAATTGATCTAGATGCCATAACAAGAAGAAAAAAAACCACGTAGTAAATTTGCGTTTATATGTTCACTGCAACTTCCATGGAGCTTTTGTTCCATGGAGTTTGATAGAAATGGGGCCTTTTTTTTTTAATTGAACTTTTTGTTCGGGTCGAGTTAGTGTTTGAAGTGGGCTAGTACGAAAAATTGGTAGATATGGGTGAATCTTCTAATGGGTCGGATGTTTTAATTTGGCCAATAAGAAGTTGTCACGTGAATTTAAATAATTATTATTTTAATTCAGCATTGACCTAACGGTCAAAGGGCATAAGTGAACAAAAAGGTGGGTGAAGGGGTATTTTTAGCCTAATAAATAGATGAAGGATATTTTAAAACCTTTTTCAATAGTTTTGGGGCATTTCTAACCCTTTTCCGAAGAAAAACATGAATAAAAACGGAAAGTAGAGATCCAAATTAAAACGGAAAGAATGAATAAAAAACGTGAAAATAGAACATGTTAGCTAGTTTTCGGACTGATAATCGAAAAATAGCCAGCATTTGCAAAGTCATCAAAAAATAACACTACAACAACAACAACAACAACAATAACATACCCAGTGTTACCCCACACCGTGGGGTCTGGAGAGGGTAGTGTGTACGCAGATCTTACCCCTACCTTGTGAGGATAGAGAGATTGTTTTCAATAGACCCTCAGCCTAGGAAAGCATAAGCGCCACATTAATGAAAATATAGACAAGAAGGGATAGTTCCAAAAAGCCATATAAAAGCAGAATAAAAAAAACAAGACAGTAAGATGATCAACAATGAAGGAAACAACGGTTAGTCATAAAAACCTACTACCAACAGAAAGCGAGACTGTGTGCCAATACTACTGTTATGAATACTCTAGACTACCTGCTCTACTACCCTAATCCTCGACCTCCATACCTTCCTATCAAGGGTCATGTCCTCGGTCAGCTGAAGTTGTGCCATGTCTTGCCTGACCACCTCTCTCCACCTCTTCTTTGGCCTACCTCTACCTTTCTGTAGGCCCTCCAATGTCAACCTCTCACACCTCCTCATCGGGGCGTCTGTGCTCCTCCTCCTCACATGACCAAATCACCTAAGCCGCGCTTCCTGCATCTTGTCCTCAATAGGGGCCACACCCACCTTGTCGCGAATAACCTTATTTCTGATCCTATCTAACCTGGTGTATCGTACATCCATCTCAACATCCTCATCTCTACTACCTTCATCTTCTGGACATGAGCGATCTTGACTGGCCAATACTCAGCCCCTTACAACATCGTTGGTTTGACCACCACTCTGTAGAACTTACCCTTAAGTTTCGGTGGTACCTTCTTGTCGCACAAAACACCGGAAGCGAGTCTCCATTTCATCCATCCCGCCCTAATACGATGTGTGACATCTTCATCAATATCCACACCCCCCTGAATAATAGACCCAATGTACTTAAAATTCCCTTTCTTAGGGATGACCTGCGAGTCCAGCCTCACCTCCCCTTTCCCTCCTTGAGTCTTGCCACTGAACTTACAATCCAATTAGTCTGTCTTGGTCCTGTTCAACTTGAAACCTTTAGATTTCAGGGTCTGTCTCCATACCTCTAATTGCGCGTTCACACCGTTTCGCATCTCGTCAATCAATACAATATCATCTGCAAATAGCATGCACCACGGCACCCCCCCTTGGATGTGGCACGTCAGTACGTCCATCACCAGAGCAAACAAAAAAGGACTGAGAGCCGACCCCTGATGCAACCCCATCATAATCGGAAAATGGTCCGAGTCCCCACCCACCGTCCTCACTCGGTGCTTTACTCCATTATATATGTCCTTAATCAACCTAACGTAGGCAACATGTACACCTCTAGCCTCCAAACATCTCCACAAAACCTCCCTCAGAACTTTATCACACGCCTTTTCTAAGTCGATGAACACCATATGCAAGTCCTTCTTTCTCTCCCTATACTGCTCCATCAATCTCCTAAAAAGGTGGATGAATTCTACAGTCGAACGCCCCGACATAAACTCAAACTGGTTCTCAGAAATAGACACACTCCTCCTCACCCTTAGCTCTACCACTCTCTCCCAGACTTTCATAGTATGGTTAAGCAACTTGATACCCCGATAGTTATTGCAACTTTGGATCACCCTTGTTCTTGTATACAGGAACCATCATGCTCCACCTCCACTCTTCGGGCATCTTCTTCGTTCTAAAAATAATATTAAATAATCTAGTGAGTCACTCCAAGCCTGCCTTGCCTGCACTCTTCCAAACTTCCATCGGGATTTCATCCGGCCTGATCGCTTTGTCCCTGCTCATCTTACGCATAGCCCCCTCAACTTCATCAACTCTAATCTGCCTACAATACCCGAAGTCACAACGACTCCCGGAGAGTTCCAAATCACCCAGTACAATGCTCCTATCTCCCTCATTGTTCAAGAGACTATGGAAGTAGGTCTACCATCTCCGACGGATAAGCCCATCATACAACAAAACTCTACCTTCGTGGTCCTTGATGTACTTCACTTGGTCCAAGTCACGCGCCTTCCTTTCTTGCGCCTTGGCTAACATGAACAACCATTTATCCCCACCTCGGCCTTCGAGTTCCTCATACAAATGACTAAAAGCTGCAGTCTTGGCCAATAACACTATTTTGCTAAAACACGAAAAGTTCCAGCATAATATGTGGGATTATGGAGCTCCTGCGTATGAGCTTCCAGCATATTATGTTGGAACTCCAGCACACGAAAAGTTTCAGCATAATATGCGAGATTATGGAGTTCCTATATATAAACTTCCGCATATTATGTTGGAATTCCAGCACGTTATGAAATTCCAACACATTATGCTGAAAGCTCATATGTAAAAATTCGAACTCCAACATATTATGCTGGAATATTTTTGGATTTTTAAGAGTATTTTTGTTTAAATTTTAGCTTTATATGAAAAAGTGACTAAATTTAAATATTTTTAAAACTATGACTATTTTTAAGGCTACTTTTTATTTTCTCCCTGTAAAAATACTAAAGCGAATGTGCCAAAGGACCAAAATAAATAAAAGAAAAAGAAGTACTAATGTACATGATCTGGGAACGGATAGTAGATTCAAGTGATTGAACTGAACACAAAAAATCCCTAACTAAACATACACCACTCTGTTCCCTTTGCTCGACAATGGCGTTGGAGCTCCCAAATGATCTGATCCAGCAAGCCAAGATCTCGACCCGAACCGAAGCGGGTCTACCCGACTACAATCCAGATGACGCTTCACTTCCGGCCATGCCTTCTCTTTCCGCCTCCGTCGCCGCTTCACCACCCTATCTCCGCTGTAAACACTGCCAAGGCAAGCTTCTCAGAGGGCTACAGTCCTTGATTTGCATATATTGCGGTCAGAAATTGCACCAAAATGCTGAAGTTGCTCCTGACCCTATTTCCTTTAAGTCCACTCTTGGCTATCAATGGTTTCTCCAAGCTCTTCGTCTCGATGGATCGGTATGTTGGGTCTATTATACTTTTTTTTTTCTGAATCACATGTTGTTTATTGCAATATGTTAGTGTGTTGGTTGCTTCCTGTTATGAAGGAATGATAATGCAAGTTTTTTTTTTCTTTTTTTGGGGCGGCGGCGGCGGCTTGAGAATATTTTTGAGTCATTGTTAAGAAATATATGTTTATACTCGGTTCCAAGCTAGTGATAAAGAATTAGTGATTGCTGTGGTACTTGGAATCCTTGATATGGTGTATTGGGTCTCTGTTCCTTTGTCTCAAATACCCGCAATTTACTCACTGATTTATACGAGTGTGTTGGTTGCTTCCTGCCATGGAAGAATGATAGTGAAAGATTAGATCTTTTTTATTATGTTTTGCGGATTCAACTTGAGCTACATATCTATATTTGAAGACTTTCTAAAGTTATATATATTACACGACATGTGAACCAAGAATTAGTGAGTCCATTGGTACTTCAAATCTACTGACTTAAGATCCTTGTGGATCAGTATGTGGGTTCCCTCTTACTTTGTCTCGAACACAGACAATTTGCTTTATTGCTTTATATGGGTATGTTAGTTGCTTTCAGTTATGGGACAATGATAATACAGGATGAGAGCTTTTTTGGGTTTCCTTTCTTTTGGGTTATATATTGCTCAGTAGGGGCGGATTTGGCTCGAGCTATATAGTTGAGATTTTCTTAAAAACAAATATATTATAGATTCTAATCCATGACCAAGAATCAGTGTGTGCACAAAATTTTAGTGGGTGCAGTGATATTCTGAATCTACTAACTTAAAATCCTCATCCTCCTTGATAGATTGTGTCAGGTTTCTCTTCCTCTATCTCAAAACACACAAAATTTGCTCATTGCTCTATCTCAATACGTCTCTTGCTTCCTGTTATTGGACGATTATGCAAGATTGGGCTTTTTTGTGTTGTTTTGGTTATTATGCTTCAGTCCTATGGCTCGATATATATTTCTTTAGCTTTGCTTAGCAGACACGATTCAGCTTGAGCTATAAGTTTATATACACATTATATATTTGAATATCTTTTAAGAATACATATGCTGCGTCGGAACTCATTTTCACAAAAATTAGTGGGTGAGTAAGCTCGAATCCACTAACTATAATCCTGGATCCACCTCTGTTGCACACTGATTCTTCTTTCATTTATTTTTCTCTTAAGCCCTTTAGCATTTTCAGTAGACTTTGGTTGTTACTGTAAACTTGTTGAATTAGGAGTAGTTGTTAAGAACTTGTCTCATTTTGGTTTCCAGGAGAAGGTTGGAGCAGCTACTGAAAAGAATCAGGTAAACAAGGGACCGAGTTCACCCCATGATGAAATTCTTTTGTCAGATTTGCTTGATCTGAAAATTAGATGGCCAACTGAGTTGGAGACAGACAACACTATTACAAATAAGAAGCTAGAGCAAAGCAAAAGCTCTTACAGTTCGACTGGAGTCGACCTGGACAACTTCCTTTCTTTTACAAACATATCCAGTGCTTACAGAGAACAGGCAGACATAAGCGATAATATTGGGGCTGCAGTAAATAAAACTGATGGAAGTCATGAGGATCTTAGTTTGTTTGAGAATCTCAGATCCTCTGAACCGGCTGTGACCTCTGCTACAGTCCAAACTACTGATGACAGATCCTCTGAACGAGCTGTGACCTCTTCTACTGTCGAAACTACGAATGACTTTTCTGGATGGAAAGCAGATTTTCAGAGTGCTGATTCAGGAGAGGAAAATGTGTCTAACAAATCTAGCACTCCTATAGGTTCTGCAGGTCAGCATGTGTTTACCTCATTTGGCACCTCTATGAGTTCCACAGTTAGTTCTGGAAACCAGCAGGAGTGTTCCAAATCCGCTGATACTTTTGTTGGCTCAGATATTGATCTTTCTGCTCAGTTAGATACAGTTTTTGGAACACCAAAAGGCCCAATAGATGGAAAACTGATGGATGTTGCAGCAGTTTCTCCTGCAGCTAATGATTGGCCGGCAGTTGACCTATGGGATAATGCAAATTCGGGAACATCGCAAAACGCTGAGGAAGTTCTTCCAATTGTGAGACCTAAGGATGCTGAATTACAAGATAGTTCAAACGACCCCTCTACTAGCATTGATTGGTTTCAAGATGACACATGGCAGACTCAGAATGCACCTGCATCTAAACATGATGCAGCAAATGGAGATCATGATTCTTTTGATGAGTGGAATACTTTTACCTCTTCCGCACCCATCAAAGATCCTTTCAAGGATGCTCCTGCACCTAAACATGATGCAGCAAATGGAGATGATGATTCATTTGATGAGTGGAATACTTTTACCTCCTCTGCACCCATCAAAGATCCATTTGAGAATGCACCTGCACCTAAACATGATACTGCAAATGGGGATGATGATTCCTTTGATGAGTGGAATACGTTTACCTCCTCTGTACCCACCAAAGATCCATTTGAGAATGTTCTGGTGCAAAGAGACAATGACAACAATAATAATAATGCAGAACTAACAAATTTCAGTTCAAACCTTGAAGATATGGATTTTGGCAGTTTTTCGCAGTCAGATCCTTTTTCAGGTGCACCTGGTAAAGAGGGTGTTTCTGCGGAAGTGAATGACAATATTTTGGAAGTTCCTACCATATTCAGGTGTGTGCATATTTTTATTATTTTTTTAATATGGCTGATTTTTGGAAACAACCTCTCTATCTTTATAAGGTAGGGGTAAGGTCTGCGTACACACTATCCTCCTCAGACCCATTTATGGGATTACACTGGGTTTGTTGTTGTAATATGGCTGATTTAGGAAGACTTCTTTTGATTAGTGGAGATTCCAAGGAACATAGGCATCAAATATTGCTCTTATACTATGGTTGGGGCGAAAAGTGGAGGGGCTGGAGGATCGGCAGGAAATCTGGGGATTAAGGTTATTTCCCTTGTTTGAGAGTAAGGGAGGTGAAGTAAATTTAAAGGGGTCAGAATTACCCCTTCACATAAGATTTTCCGATTTGGATTTCTCTCTTTCACCCTCCCTCTCCCCTTCCTGGAGCCAAACATAGAGTTAAGGTAGAAATGGAGGAATTATATCTTAATATAATGAAAATCACAGAATACGAGGCAAATAAAAAGGAATAGAAAAAAGGAGAATCTGGAAGAACGCAGGCTTCAACCATGGCTTTTGAAAGTAAAATTGTGAGAAATAATACACGGGAAAAATATTATGTTATTGATATGCCCCAACTATAATACAAGTACCCTATTTATAACAATATACAATACCTACACTACTCCTATTCCATGTAGGACTATGCTTATTTATATAACAACTAACTAACACTTCCCCTCAAGCCGGTGCATACAAATCATATGTACCGAGCTCGTTACATATATAACTAATACGAAGACCAGTGAAAGACTTTGTGAAAAATATCTGCAAGCTGATCATTCGACCTCACAAACTTTGTAGCAAAATCTCTTGACAATCAATCTCAATGTGTTTAGTTCTCTCATGGAACACCGAATTTCTCACATAAGTTCCATCTGGCTGTTTCACCAAATTTCAACTCCTTGAGCAATTGTTTGATCCAAACTAGCTCACATGTTGCCATAGCCATTGCTCTATATTCTGCTTCGGCACTAGACCGAGCAACTACATTCTGTTTCTTACTCTTCCAAGATACCAAATTGCCTTATGTTAAAATCTGAGGGTGATCCTGCCCAATCAGCATCTGAGTATCCAACGATCTGCTCATGGCCTTGGTCCTCAAACAATAACCCTTTTCCTGGAGCCGATTTTATATACCAAAAAATGCGGATAACTGCATCCCAATTATTTTTCACAGGGAGAATCCATAAACTGACTTGTAACACTCACAAGAAAGGAAATGTCAGGTCTAGTCACTATGAGATAATTTAATGTACCAACCAGCCGCCTATATCTTGCAGGATCACTAAGCGGCTCCCCCTGTCTTGGCAGAAGTTTAGAATTCGAATCCACCGGAGTGTCAACAGGTCTACAACCTGTCATTCCTGTCTCCTCAAGAATGTCCAAGGCATACTTCCGTTGTGAGATCACAATACCTAAGCTAGACTGAGCGACCTCAATACTTAAAAAATATTTTAATCTGCTCAAATCTTAGTCTGAAAGTGTTGAAAAAGATGTTGCTTCAATTTAGTAATACCATCTTGATCATTGCCGGTAGTAACAATATCGTCAACACATACCACCAGATAAATACAGAGACTTGAAGCAAGATGCCGATAAAACATGGAGTGATCACTTCACTCTGAGTCATGCCAAACTCCTGGATAACTGTGCTGAACTTACCAAACTAGGCTCGAGGAGACTGTTTTAACCGGCGCAAACAACATACTAGGCAACGAGACCCCCCCCCCCCCCCCCCGAGCAACGAAACCAGGTGGTTGCTCCATATAAACTTCATCCTCAAGGTCACCGTGAAGAAAATCATTCTTAATGTCCAGCTGATAGAAAGGCCAAATGGCGAACAACCATGGATAGAAAAAGACGGACTGATGCTATTTTAGCCACGGGAGAGAAAGTATCACTGTAATCGAGCTCAAATATCTGAGTATATTCTTTGGCAACAAGACGGGCCTTAAGTCGATCAATCTGGCCATCCAGACCAACTTTGACCGCATAAACCCAACGATAACCAACAGTAGATTTACCTGAAGGAAGAGGAACAAGCTCCCAAGTGCCACTCGTATGTAAAGCAGACATCTCTTCAATCATAGCCTATCGCCATCCTGGATGAGACAATGCTTCACCGGTAGACTTAGGGATGGAGACAGAGGACAAAGAAGATATAAAAGCATAATGGGGTGATGACAAACGATGATAGCTTAAACCGACATAATGGGAATTAGGATTAAGTGTGGTCCATATTCCTTTTCGAAGTGCAATCGGTGTACTAGGAAGAGGCAAGTCCGCAGTAGGAGCAGGGTCAGGTGCAAGACGTGAATCAGCTGGGCTGGATGCAGGGCGCATACGACAATGATAAGTCAAGAGTGGTGTTCCTGTGGCTGGGGATCTAGGAGGAGCAATACTAGACTCTTCAACTGTTGGTATGGGTAAGACTTCTTTGGCTGAAGGTGGAGGAGGAGCTATAGTAAACTCCTCAAAGGTCGGTATAAGCAAGACCTCAGATATATCAAGGTGGTCAGAAGAGGTAAAGAAAGGTTTAGACTCAAAAAATGTAGTGTCGGCTAACATAAGGTACCTACGAAGATGAGGTGAGTAACAACGATATGCTTTCTGAACACGAGAATAACCAAGGAAGACACACTTGAGAGCACGAGGAACTAACTTATCTTTCTATAGGTTGAGTTATGAATGAAACATGTGCTCCCAAAAACATGAGGGGGAAGAGAATATAAGGGTGACTGGAGAAAATACTGAATACGGAATCTGATTCTGGATGGAAGATGAAGGCATCAGATTAATCAAATAACAGGCTGTGAGAACTGCATCGCCCCAAAAACATAATGGAACACGAGATTCAATGAGAAGTGTGCGAGCAGTCTCAATGAGGTGCCTATTCTTTCTCGTTGCAACCCCATTTTGGTGAAGGGTATACAGACAAGATGTCTGATAAATAATTCCTTGAGAAGTCATAAACTGCTGAAACTGAGAGGACAAATATTCTAAGGCATTATCACTACGAAAAGTGCGAATAGAAACACCAAATTGATTTTTAATTTTCAGCACAAAAATTTTGGAATATAGAAAACAACTCAGAACGATCTTTGATTAAGAAAAGCCAAGTACATCTTGATAATCATCAATGAAACTAACAAAATAACGGAATCCCAAGGTTGAACTGACTCTACTAGGACCCCATATATCAGAATGAACTAAAGAGAAAACAGACTCTGCATGACTCTCAACACTATGAGGAAAGGAGGCTCGGGTATGTTTCCCAAGATGACACGACTCACAACCTAATGTAGACAAACTAGGCACCATCTTCTGAAGCTTGGATAAACTCGGATGTCCTAAGCGTCTGTGAATTAGGTCGGAGAATCTGTAACTAGACATGCTGTGGAGCGATTTAGTGAGTCAAGGTAGTAAAAGCCTTCTAATTCACGCCTTGTGCCAATCGTCTGTCCCGTACTGCGGTCCTGCATAATAAAAGAATCATCAATAAAATATATACCACAATGGAGGGCACAAGTCAAACGACTAACAACTGCACGACAAGGACAGCTAGGGACATAAATGGCGGAATCTAGAGTGACAGAAGATATGGGATTAGCTTGTCCAACTCCTTTTGCTTTAGTTTGAAACTCATTGGCTAAAGTAACGGTGGGAAGAGACCGTGAATACACAATATTCGACAAAAGTGATTTATTACCAGAGATATGATCAGAAGCACCTGAGTCCATGACCCATGGTCTAAGAGTACTAAACTGGGAAACACAAGCAAAAGAATTACCATCAACAGAAGTATCAGTCTGAGCAACCAAGGCTACTTGTGGAGATGTCTGCTTACTTGCTCGATACTGAAGGAACTCATTATATTCCCTTTCAGATAAAGAAAATCCCCGGTTACCTGTAGTCTCGGTCTGAGCAACATAGGCATTTTTAGATGATCGACCATGTAAAGAATAGCACACTTCACGAGTGTGTCCAAGTTTATGACAATAAGAACACTTGGGTCTAGATCTTCCAAAACGACCTCCCCTCGACTATTCTCCATAGTTTGAGATGCCCGTTTTTTCAACTGTTTGAGACGTGAGAACAGAGGAGTCAAGGGTCTGTTATGAGATCATTGGGTGACTTGGTGCTGTAGTAAGACGAAGTAATCGAAAGAACAATTCATCAACTGTAGGGATAGTCGGACTAGCCAAAATCTGGTCACGCACTAAATCAAGGTCATTAGGAAGTCTAACGAGTGTAAGAACTAGAAACAACTTTTGTCGTTGCTCTTGTTGCTTTTCAACACTAGTAGAAACTGGCATCAACTTCTCAAATTCCTCCATGACCGCATGTACTTGTCCCAAGTAAGTCGACATATCCAATTCATGTTTTTTCAAATTCGTCATCCGCGATATCACATCATAGAAACGAGATATGTCATTAGTGTATAAAGTCCGAGCCTTTTCCCAAACTAAATGACATGCATGGAATGGACGAAACAAAAGCATCAATTTGGAATCAACATATCCCCACAAGATTCGACATAACTAAGCATCGATCTTTTCCCATTGTGCTTTGACCTTTTCATCTCCCTCACTAGCCTTTTTGGTTAAGTGATCTTGAGCACATTGACCTTTACACCACAACTCCACAGACGAAGCCCGAGATAAATAATTTGAACCTCCAAGTAGGGGTTCCTTCATAAAGGCTGAATTTCCAACTCCACTGTTCTTGGAACCAAAAGCTTCAAGTCCGAGAGACATGATTGGATCAAATAATTACGAACACACAAAATTGGTGGCAAAGTTGGTCCAAAATTGTGTTACGTCACAAAAATAGTAAACAAGCAGCAGAAAAAATACACTGTAGCTGCCGTAAACAGAAACAGTCTCCGAAATCTGCCAATAGTTGCCGGAAAATAAAAAATTGTCGGAATGTGATGAAACTTGAGGGGTAGAGTCGGAATTAGTAGGCGAGTAATTTGTCCTCAAGGAACTTCTCCAAAAAATGGCCGGAAAAGGGTGTACTTGCTGGCGCGTGGGCTCACGTGCTCGCTGGAACCTTAGCTTTTGACGGTGCGTGAGGGCGCATGAGGCTGCTTCTGTCGGAGAGGTTGAGTGGGGTTTGGTCGCCGGACGATGACAGAGCTTTTGATAGTGTTGTTTTTTGCACAACACTGATGGAGAGAGATGACGCAAGACAAGCGTGAAAAGTCACCGGAAAATTGAGGCACGGCGACTTCTGTTGTGTTCTGGTTCCGGATGTGTCTCACCACCACGACTCTGATACCATGTGAGAAATAATACACGGGAAAAATATTATGTTATTGATGTGCCCTAACTATAATACAAGTACCCCTATCTATAACAATATACAATACCTACGTCTACTCCTATTCCATGTAGGACTACGCTTATTTACATAATAACTAACTAACTAACAAAAATAAACGGATTAAATCAAAGTAAGCATCACAGAATATAAAATATTTGTGAAATGAGAAAAAGAATCAAAAAGTATGAGGAAGGAGCAATGTAAGAAAAGAATAGGAAAAATACTGCAGTATCCGCTGAAAGTTCCTTGGAGAAGGTAAGGGTACAATAAGGACAGTTTTGGAGTTTTGTTGGTTCAACTTTGTGCAAATTTTGAGAAAGTATAAAATTCAACTTTGTGCAAATTTGAGACAGAAGAAAATAGGAACTGAGTATTGATTGGTAACTGTCATTCATCCTGGAGGTCCAAGGTCCGGTTCTCACTAGACTCCTCTTCCCCTTTCACCTACACTGTGCCTCCCTCGCCTGAAAACAAGAAATTCAGAGAAATGGAAAAAAGATAAGAACGTTTCATTAAAGGGGTTTACACTTGTAATGACTTGGAGGTTGAAAGGTAGAAGTTTCTGGAAGAGGAGGATTACATGGGCTCTTTTGGAGCTGAGAGAGGAAATTATTTCCGTCTTCCCCGGATGAGAGTTACGTGTTTCCTTGTCCCAGAGAGGTAAACTCACAACAATAACAAAAACGATGATTCAAATCCAACCTAGTTATACATGTTACCATTATCAAAAAAAAAATCCAACCTAGTTTTGAAAAAAAAATCAACAGATATTATAGATATTTCCAGGGTGATTGACTCAATAGATCTTTATTATCTATTTATCCAGCTTTCTTCCTTGAAAAATAACAAGTAGCTGTTGACTTACTGATGCTAGACCTTAAATTGATTTTCTTTTTTTATTCTGGAGATTTCATGAGAGCAGAGCAACTCAGCCTCCGCTTGCCTCCAAAAAATGGAAGAAAAGAGAAAAAAAGAAAGATAAAGAAGGCACATTTGAGAGACTAGATTCGATCTGTGTGTGTTCATATTCTAGTTGGTGTTTACTAGTTTGCTCATTAAGATCTATTGTTCTTGAGAGAGATGTTACCTTGGGATTTGGCTAGAGTATCCAAGTTGCATTTTGAAATTGACTATTGTTCTTCAGAGGGGTCAACTTGGGGATGCAGGGCAGTAGACTACCTGAGAAGAAGCAGTAAAAGAAAGAGATCCAGAAATAGATGGAAACGGGGATTTTAGCTAGTTGGCAAAACAAAGATAAGATACCTATGACCTCTTTTATTTTTGAGAAGAAGAAAAGAAAAGAAAGTTACCTTCTGACTCCCCTGATGTATCTATTGAACCATTTAGGGCACTGTATATAATGGCTGAGAATGTTCAATAGTGATACTGTGAAAGCTTATGTCTATTTAAAGATATCTAGACTTAACATTTCAAGTGGGAAGAAGGTCCCATTGTGACTCTAAATGAAGAATAAGAAACTGAGAAATACATAGGAGGCAATACTTGGAGAGGTTGCCATGTCAAATCATGATTGTATTTGTGTTTTTTTGTTTTGTTATTTAACTGTTAATTCCTAAATTTGAGTTCAATCAACAATTTCTTACATTTCATTTAACATCTTTTAGTGCCGTTGATACCCCAAACAAGGTTGGTGACAACGCTGAACATGCCTCAGAGAATGCAGACATTATTGGTGAATCGATTTCATCAAAGAATGATATGGATATAGAAGGTATAATGTCGCAGATGCATGATCTTTCTTTTATGCTCGAGACCAATCTATCCATTCCCTCAAAATCCAGCATTTCTCTTCCCAGGGATTGATAACCTGGATTTGTTCACTTGTTAGTCTTGAAGATTTATGTAATCAGTTTGATCCTGTTCATGTATTTTATTGTAAGAGAATGTGATTTTTTTTTGTAGTTTGTTATCTTAAGCCAAGATCCTGTTCCGGATATTTTGTTGTAACTAAAAAGAGAAGAGTTCTGTTTTTTGAGAACTTTCCCACATCCCTAGAGTAGCTTTCTGGTTACGGAGTTTGCGATGTATTGTTTATGGACCATTTTATGAGATATACGTGTAGGAAGATATATAAAGATCAGATTGTGTTATTACAAAGATTTTCTCTGTAAAGATCAGATTGTATTCTCATCTTCAGAAAAAGATTAGATTGCTTTCCTACATTGATTTTACTATTGACATACGATTGGAAACCACCTGAATGCAGTAGTTTGAAGAAAATGAGACAAACTTCGTTTGGATGTTCACAATGTCCCTTTCTGCATTCCGAGAGCAACGTGGATGAAATCATCAGAACTGCTGTGACTGTGACGCTATTATGTTCATTAACTATAGGCCTTTTTCCCCCATTATAGTCTGCTTGAGATCCAAACTCTTTTTTGGCACTTCAATTAAGTCCGCAAAATTGCGAAATGAAAATGGCTTAAAGGGGTCTTTAGATTTAATCCCTTGGTTGACACTTTATCCTCGTTGTAACGACCCGGCCGGTCGTTTTGAGCAATTGCGTCCAGTCCAGCAGTTTGAGCTCATGAGTAACTTCACATAGTGTATTATGACTTGCGTGCATCATCGGCTCTGGTTTTTGAGTGGTTCGGAACTGATTTTAAGGGGTGACTCTCATTTGAGAAGCTCGAAGTTGAAAGAATTGGCCAAGGTTTGACTTTTGAGTATTTGACTTCGGATTAGAGTTTTGATGGTTCCGATAGGCCCGGATGGTGATTTTTGACTTGGGTGTAATGCCCAGATTTGTATTTGGATGTTTCTAGAAGATTTCAACACAAGTTGGCAATTTAAAAGTTTGGAATTTTCCTAAGTTTGACCATGGTTTGACTTTAAAGCTACCGGGTTCGTATTTTGGTTTCGGGACTTGGAATAGGTTCGTTTCGTCATGTGGAATTTGTCTGCAAAATTTGGTATCATTTGGAGTTGATTTGATATGGTTCGGATGCTTGGTTGCGATTCTAAAAGTTCTTGAAGTTCATGGGGATTTTCATGCGTTTTGGCATTTGAGTCGTGATTTTAGAGGTTATTTTGATGTTTTGATCGTACGAGCGAGTTCGTGTTATATTTTTGGACTGGTGTGGGTGTTTGGTTTGGAACCTCGGGGGCTCGGGTGAGTTTCAGATTGATTTTTGTTCAATTTTGAGTGCCGGTGTTGGTTCCATCACACTTGCGATGTTTTTGTCACAAATGTGACTATCACATTTGCGAAGTAGTCCTCACATTTGCTAAACTGGATTGTTGGGGAAGAGTTCGCATTTGCAAAGATATTCCTTGCATTTGTGAGTGTTGGCTGTTCGCTTTTGCGAAGATGTCTGCCACCTTTGTGATGGCACCTGTCTTCGCATTTGCGATGTTTTGGGTCGCAAATGCGACTTAGCAGAGATTTCCCTGGTTCGCTTTTGCAGGGTTCACATTTGCGAACCCCATGTCGCAAATGCAACATCTGCAACTTGCTTATAGCTGAGTATTCCGAGACTTAGCTTCATTTTATCATGTTTTGAACCCTAGCCTCGATGGAAGGTGATTTTGTATAGGGATTTTCATACCAAACCCTTGGGTAAGTGGCTCCAATCAATTTTCAATTATATTTCATGATTATACATTAGATTTAACATAAAATTCATGAGAATCTAAGGGAAAATTTAGAGTTTTTTTTCAAAGTTTTGAAAAAAATGAAGATTTGGGATTTGAGAGTCGAATTGGACTCGGATTTGAAAATAAAATATATATATGGGCTCGTGGGGCTATGGGTAGTCAAGACCTAACCCTTGAACCCGGGTTTTGGTCGAACGAGCACGAGATTGACTTTTTGGAAATTGTATAAAGATCGTAGCTTTGTTAATCGAAATTGTTTTCTCTTACATTGTTTGATGTATTTAAGTCATCTTTGGCTAGATTGAACCGAGCGGAGGCGAATTCGTAAAGGAAAAATCTAATTTGAGTACTGATTTGGCCGAAATGAGGTAAGTATCCTACCTAACTTTGTGTGGGAGAAGCTACCCCTTAGACTTTGGGTTAATTGTGCTATTCGTGCTATGTGCAAGTCGTATACGGGGGGTGACGAGTGGGTACACGACCATAAGTGGTATATGACCAGTTTCGAGTATCTAGACACTTTCCATGCCTTAAATTGAATTGTCATAACATGTGATATCTTTCATCGTTAATCTACTCTTACATGCTCTACTTGACGTTGTTGGCACTTGTTCTTCCCCTTACTTGTTATTTTGGTCATGTATGCTTTAGTTGAAAGTGTTTCTTTCCTTATTGTCTTGTGACCCCTTAATTGTTGAGTCCCTTCCATGGCTCCGTGCTTATCTGCTACTTGCCTTAACTATTGTACTTGCACATCTTAGTTGCCACGTGCTTCACTTGTCATGTTGTTTTGTAATAATTGTTGCATTCCTCTGATTATTACGTGGTTCCTTTATTGCTGTATACTCATACCCTATGATTGTAGAAATTCTTGTACATTGAGTTATTGGATTGTTGTTGTTGTTGTTAATATAAATTGCTTGTGGATCGGGTTGCACGCCGCAGTGGGTGGCATAAAGGAGGATTATGATACTGATAAAAAAATAATACGATAGGATCGGGTTGCATGCCGCAACGGGTGGAATAAGAGAGAATTTTGTGATATGGTGAAATAAGGATGATTTGATATTGATATGGTGGGATCGATTTGCGCGCCATAACGAATTTTAATGTCATTCTTGATATTGATATGGTGAAATAAGGGAGGATTGTGTTTGTACGGTGGGTTTGGGTAGCGCGCCGCAACAGATTGAGTGTGTTGTATTCATTGTTGTATTGTGTTAGCTTTCAGTATGTATCATATGGGGTTCTGAGGATTGATATTTTTGGATATACTGATTTCGAGGATTGAGTTGTTTTCATTAGTTTATTGCTTTACCGTCATTTTCTATTTTACTTTCCTATTATTATTATTATTATTATTATTATTATTATTTTGGTGAATTGATTTTCAAGATGAATTTACTATGCGGAGCACGACCCAAACTGGAGGGTCATGACTAGCACCCAGACCATACTTGCCGAGTACCAACGTACATTTTATCTAACCTTCCTTATTATCTATAAGGGTCGACGAGATCAACATAAATGGTAGACATGAATATGAACAATCAACAATGACAGATAATGGGATGAACATACGTAACATGGATCGACAAGGTTGTCATGAAGAGCTGACAAGCCGCCATGAGAGACTATACAACAAAAATCAGCCGACAAAGCAATCCAAACTATACATGAGTCGACACCTGTCTATGAGCCTCTAAAGGAACATAAGTGCTGCAACATTGCCGGAACAAGGCCCCGGCATACTCATAATGTTTATAAAAAAATGCATACCAAGACCACGGCAAGTATGGAGAAGGGATCTCGCCAATAACCGCTTAACTGGGCAGCCTACTGTGGTGGGGGAGCTACGTCTACCTGTCTATTAGAACCTGCAGCACGACATGCAGCGTCCACAAATAAAAGGGACGCCATTACGAATAAAGTACCGAGTATGTAAGGCAAGAAGGCATAAATAAGAAGATTAATATAAGCAGGGATAGAGAACATACATCCTCTAACATCCGAGTGCCTCTGAGGGCGACTGACATGAAATGCATGATATATATATATATATATATATATATATATATATATATATATATATATATATATATATATATATATTAAGAAATGAGAGCAAAATAGAAGAATATAGTAATAGAGACAAGATGTATAAGAGGAGAATGTAGAAGTTATCTTATTCAAGTGTGTTTCTTGTGTGTTCTCCCATAGGCAAAGAATATCCTATTTATACTATACAAGATACACCCAAAACTTACTAGATACATCCTAGGAATTAATAGGTACATCTATCCAAGTAGTACATTGTATAGAATGTATGGATGAATTAAATGAACATCCATATACATTCATTTTATTTATAACACTCCTCCTTGGATGTTCATTTGAAAGATAATGTGCCTCGTTAAAACCTTTCTTGGAAAACCCAGTGGGAAAAAGCTTAGTGAAGGAAAAAGAGTACATATATCTTGTAATACGCATTGAGTGCTGCCTCATTAACTAAACCTTACCAGGAAAACCCACGTTACGGGACAAAACCGTTGGTTAAAGGGAAAACGAGTACAACGC
>NC_031995.1:10322297-10419713 GCF_001879085.1 Nicotiana attenuata | reverse complement strand
GGTTGCATATGTGGTGAGACAAGCTGAGAACGTTATTATGCGCGTGTGGCGAGACAAGGCGGGCATTTACTTATTATTGCACATGTGGCGAGACAATGTGGGTTGTGTCAGGGATTGATTGGTGATGACTTGTGATGGCCTGGGGGCATTCTTAGCTTGTTGTTGATATTTGTGTAGTGGTGCACTTACCTGTGTGAGTTCTATTTCGTGGAAAATTGTGGAAAGATATTCTACGTTGTCCTACACTTACTAGTTGGCATGAACTATGTTAGAACACTTGCATAAGCATACACGTAGTTAATCACTATTATCAGCTAAAAGGGTGGACCTTGATATTGTTGAGTATTAAATTGGTAAAGAGGGCACAGGATGCCAAGTGTTTGGGGTTCCGGAATTGGGACCCGTGAAATATGAATATTCTGAGGTTCGGTACCTCGTGAATGGTTATTGGCTGGAGCCTGGTGTGAAAGCAGTTGTGTTTATTGAGTTGTTACTTGCCTTTCCTCTATTTGTGTTCACTGGATTTCAAACTGTGTTCCGCTAATTTTACTGTGTCATTGTTATGGAGTTCCGCTATTAGTTGTTCTTTTCCTTTTTTACTGCAATTACCGTATTATTGTCATTGTCATTATGCGTAGTCCTTATATAGTTATTGTACTCTGTTGTTCTTACACTTATATTCGTTCAGGTTATTTAGTCCAGTAAGTGTCTTAACTGTTTCTCATCACTACTCCACCGAGGTTAGTCTTGATACTTGCTGGGTACCGTTGGGGTGTACTCATACTATACTTCTGCATATTTTTGTGCAGATCCAGGTAATTGCTCGTTAGTAGCTGTTGGGATCGTTGCTGTGGAGACTCAAGGTAAACCTGCTGCTGCGTTCACAGGCTTCGGAGTCACCTTCTAGTTTTTTATTTCACTGTTTATCCTTATTTTGGAACAGCTGTATTTAAAAGTTATCTAGCAAATACTCTGTAGAGCTTATGACTTGTACTACCGGATTTGGGGTTGTAAATTTTAAAGAGATTTCTATTTCAAATTGTTAGATGTTATTTAAATATTATTGTGGTTTCTTTTAATGTTAGGCTTACCTAGTCTCCAAGACTAGGTGCCATCACGATACCCAACAGACGAAAATTGGGTCATAACACAATCTAACAACTTATACATCATACATCAGTAAAAGGATGAGAAAGGGATAAGAAATGTGCATACTCGTTGAACCTGTCCACAATAACGAAGATTGTATTCTTCCCTTCAGACTTGGGAAAACCTTCAATGAAATCTATGGTTATATGCTCCCATTGTTTAGACGAAAGTGGAAATTGTTATAGTAGCCCCAGATAGGCTATATGCTCTCTCTTATAACATCACACTCCAGAACCACCTTTTTTACATCAGCTAAAAGAGAGAAGGCGAATAGAAGATAGCCTTAATCCTTTGCATAGTATCAGTAACTCAAAATGACCCCAGACCTGAAGAGTGAATTTATTGCACCAATTGTTGCCTCAGTTGAGTACCATTTCCTACCCACACCTTGCCTTTATACTTCAACAATCCATTATGTAGGGTCATATTGGTTACTGCAGCAGGATCAACAAGCACTTGAGTCATGACTTGGGTTACTTCTTGGTCTCCATCATAGCCGTTGATGATATCTTCCACCCATTTTGGCTGAATTTGAGAAATTACACAACACTCATCACCAACATCATTCATCCTAGAGAGTGCATCAGCCACAGTGTTCTCAGTACCCTTCTTGTAATGTATCTCATAGTTAAGGCCCATCAGTTTTGTCAGTCCTTTGTGGTAAAGAGAGGTAGTGATCTTTTGATCCTAAAGGAACATGATACCTAAGTGATTAGTCATGATGATGAGGTGGTTTGGATATAGATAGTGTCTCCATTTATCAAATGTCATCAATAAGGCTATCAACCCTTTTTCATACGTTGATAGGCCTTGATGATTCTTGCTCAGAATTTGACTTAAGTAAGTCACAGGTTGTTTATTTTGTAAAAGTACAGCATCAACTCCAGTACCGCATACATCTACTTCAACTATGAAAGGTTTGCTAAAGTCCGGTAGTGTTAGTAAAGGAGCAAAAGTCATTGCCTTCTTCATATTTTAGTGTTATACCCCGTAAGTTTAACAACTTTGAGTCTGTTATATATATATATATATATATATATATATATTTGATATGGTATATTGAGTGGAACACTTTTTTTGTCTTCATTTATTAATTATGCACATAATATCTCAATATTAACATTTAAGTGCAAAGATTGGATCTCATCCTAACGGTGGTAACTTCCTGATATGAAAAAATTTATGTGTCACACATTTTTAAAATAAATTGATGTCAAACCTCTAACAATGCAAACAATCCTCATGATATACTATTACACCTTAATTTTACTTTACAATATGTATGAAAAGTGAATTTTAAAGTAAATTTAAGTGATTTTTCAACGACAAAAGTTATTAATTAATAAATACTTATGAAACCAGTAAAAATTCTCAGTCTTGAAAAATTATGATTTTATATAGTTATTAATATTACTATTTTCAAATATGTTTTAAAAGTATACACATAATATGAGAAAAGTTTATGAGACTTTCTTCACTGTAAATATATGAATTATTATTTTTTTCTCACCAGAAAAGAAAGTTATCTTTTTACCATTTTAAGAATTAATCATACGAAAATTTTACTCTTTATATGAGATTAAGAAAATTATAAGTTGAGAAAATATATGTATTTTTACATAGATGTTTTAATGAAATAATAGTGTATGAATTTATTTTACATGGTACCACATGACCGTAATAGTACGATGTACAAAGTGTATTAAAAATAAGTAGAATTTTAAGTAATTTGAGATAATTCTTAATTATACGGGGTAAATCGGTAATTATCTAAAATGGTTGAGATAAGACACCACGTGGCAGCCACCCTTTATTCAAGTGGTGACTCTTAATATAGTTAATCTAGGTGGCAACCTAATGGATGATTAAAAAAAAAAGACACTTTATTTCATATATAGAACTACAATCAGATGCTGATTTCGTTCCAAGGATTTTGAATACAAAAACCATTACTACTTTCTTCTCATCAAGTTTTGGTATTTGAGGTATCCTTTCTGAGATTAGATGTCAACATAAAAGGTGCAAACTTGTTTAATGTCGTGTTGACGTTTGGTTACTCCTTATCAAAAGCTTGATGTTTGGTTACTGTACGGATAACTTAATCTCATGAACTAGTAACCAACTATTAGTGTAACAAAGCAAATAATTCTTATATGACAAGTACTGATATGGATATGGAAAGTGAAATTGACGCTAGGAGAGGTGTTTCTTTGTCAAGTGATAAAACATGGATGCTAGTTATGATCTCCTGAAATAGCAACAGTCCTTTGAGGTTTCATGGTCAGGTATGTTAAGGCTAATCCTTCTTTCTTTTGGCATGATCCAAGTAACGATACGTAAATGTAATGACATTACATAAGTTGTCCTACTCTTAGCAGTTAAGGATGTCTACGTTATTTATCCCTGTAAAGTGATATTCTAGCATGTCTAAGTATGTATCTAGTCCCTATTGAGGTATATGATAGAAATGTTAATGTTTATAATATAGTGATACATGTACATGCATCTTCATTCATTTACCATTGTGCTACGGCCGGTCGGGCAGTTACCACCGGTTTGGGCAGTTATGTATCAATATTTACCACCGGTTGGATAGTCATGCATATTCATTTACCACCGAGCTACGCCCAGTCGGCAGTCATGCATTTACCACCGAGCTACGGCCGGTTGGACAGTTACATATTGACTACCGAGCTACGGCCGGTCGGGCAGTCAGTCATGCATTTACCACCATGCTACGGCCGGTCGGGCAGTCACCACTAATCAGTTGCGCAGTCATGCGTCATAAGATATGGATAATAGTCTCAAAGAGAAGCATTGTATATATATGAGTATGTTAAGTATGCAGATAAGGTGACACTTCAGAGATTCAGGTTGATTCTTATATGTTGTTAATTAATGTTGACTTACTATTATGTTTCAGTTCTGCCTTACATACTCAGTACATTATTCGTACTGACGTCCTTTTGTTGGGGATGCTGCATTCATGCCTGCAGGTATAGATTATCAGTTTGACGAGCCCTCATAGTGAACGAGATCGGCATTCGGCGAAGGATCGGTAAGACTCCACCTCATTCGGAGTGCAGCCGAGTCTATGAGCCATCGTGTCAGAGTTTTGATGCATGCTTATGGGTAGGCCGGTACTCTGTCCCATTTGATGTCAAATAATCTTAGAAGCTTTGTAGACAGAGGTTCATTTTGTATAGTATGTCAGAGGCGTTAACGGCCCATATGTATTTATGTCTTAAGAAAAATGGTTCTGTGATACAGTGTTACCCACCTATAGTTATACATTATGAGTTGTGGCCATGTGGGCCCATGATAGTTATAAAAGGACTGAGTCTAGCTAAGTCGACCTATGTGTGTTCTATTTTTGGTCGAACGATCATGACTTACAGAGTGGTTTACTCGGGCCAGTGCGGCACCGGGTGCCAGTCACGCCTCCCCAGGTTTGGGGCGTGACATTTAGAATGCCTCAGTTGCTTCTTCACTCTATTCAAATGTTCCTTTCCTAAGTAGAGAAGTAGAGGTTGTCACACCTCCTTTTTCGCTACTACACCCCGGAAAGGGTATAATAAAAGGAGTTTTTCCAATTAAAGGACAATCAAAACTGAATTCGTTTATTAAGAGAGTCAGAGTCGCCACTTGGGAGATTTATGGTGTCTCAAGTCACCGGTTTGAATCCCGAATCAAGGAAAGGGCTTGACTCTGTATTACAGTCGCGAAGCAGAAATCCGAGTAAGGAATTCTGTTAACCCGGGAGAAGGGGATAGGCATTCCCGAGTTCCGTGGTTCTAGCACGGTCGCTCAACTGCTATATTTGGCTAAAATCTGATTTTAATACATGTTTTAATCTACGTGCTTTTAATCTTTGAACCGCTTTTAATATTATTATTTTAAGAGACTTGCAACGTCGTGAAAATACGTCTCGAATCGCGTCACATAAATGCACCCGCGATTTTTGACATATTTCGACTTCGTTGGGATTCCGATTTGGGTCACATAAATGTGCACCCGTACTTAAGAAGGTAAAATTATTTAGAATACGCGCCTAAAGAAGCTAGTGTGTTGTCATCTTTGGGGAAAACCATGAAGTTTGCTAAACGGCCCATCCCGAATTCTAAGGCTTTTATTACAAACTTTTATTGAGGACCCCACAATTTGCATTTTTATTTAGCAAGGCTCATCTCATTTATTATTTAAAGGCCAATCCTAAAGTAAACTATTATTTTCTATCAAATTTGTCTCTACAAGGGCCTGATCAATTAACTAACATTATCAGTAAAGAGCCTTGATGAGCCTGGATATACATTCTGCAACATCCTACTGATTGTACAATTTGGGCCTGTTATTGAAAGAACCAGGCCCAGGAGGTATTATACGCGAATTTCAGCTATGAAGCTGGACAATAACTGTCTGGGCCTTGCGTTTGAGCCCAGAAACAAAGCTTAAATTGAAACAGGATCTAAAAATTGAATTCAACAGATCACCATGCTACAGCCAGTTCAAATCATTTGGTTAACACCTATATTTGCTAGTTTGTCGCTCAAAACCGTCCAAGAGGATAAATACACAATTCGAATTTTTTAAAGGCAAAAATTGAAATGCTTAATGTCAAATTCAGAATCCTACTTTACTGGACTGTGATTTTCTCATTTGTGAATCATCATGCTAAAACTCAAATTTAAATTCAACATCTAAACTAACAAATTTATCTATGATTACGACTATGTATGCACGTATTATACCTACTACCTAATTAAGCATGAAGACTGAAGCAATCTACTATAATTGAACACGATATTTCATCCTACCGAAATTCAAAACAGTCCAAACAGTCCAAGTAGTCTTAATTATACAAGTGATTCGAATAAGCATAATACTTTTGAACTAAACAAAACACGAAAAATCAGAAATCAATTCAGGCAGCATTTATCATTTAATTCTTCACGTCTGGCCTACATTGACCTTCACAATCCATACAAGACCAAGGGAGTACCTGGAGGTGAATAAACGACAAAAATGGAGTCAGTACAGCAGGTTGCAACAACTTGGAACTCAACAACAGCAGCGAAATCGGTCTCAAACCCAGAATAAATTCAGAATAGCCTAGGAATAGGTCACAGAAGAACAAAACCACCAGATAACCCAAAATAACTTGATTGAATCCAAATCCAAGCTTGAAATTAACCTAGAAACAAACTCAATCACATCTATAATCAAACACCAGGACTCTCCAGCTATTCTCTTCTTCAAACTAGGCTAAGGATTCGAAACAATTGCTAAAAAAAAAAAACTAAAACTGATCTAAGGAGTTCAATGTAACAGTGTTTTTGAGTTTTTTGTTATATTTTTTGATTTTCTGAGAAGTTTTGGATCTAAAGGAGATTTCAAATTTCAGATCTAGCTTTGAATCTGAAATTCAAATTTCAGCTATAGGATTTTTTTTTGGGGAATTTTAGAGGTTCCAAAACTTATTCATGAAGGCAAGGTGCATGCCTTTTTATAGGCACAAAATGAAGCTCTATCAGATTTTCCTTTTGCTTATTAGTCCCTCTTTTAAAATTTAGTTTTTCCTACTTAGCCCTCTTATTCCTGACTTGTTACTCAAGTAAGTGCATTTATTTTCTAAATAAAATACCTATTTCCTTCCATTAAAATACCTATTTTGCCCTCAATTGAGTTCTGAAATTACTAGCCTTAACAGACTGAGCCATTTCCACTGCCCAAACTACCCTTGAATAACCCTAAAATTACTAACCCAACCAAAACCCCTTTACCTTAGTTAAAGTTCTTTGAGGGGCTAGAATTATCAGCTATGAACCAACTGACATCAACCATACTGATTAACTCACCTACTGAAATAAAAATTAAAATCAATGAAACGAAAACCATATGTCAAAATAGATACGAGACAAAATTAAACTAACATCACAAAACAAGATTAACCAAAACTTTGAACAAAAATCAAAACTAACAAAAATCAGAAACGAAAACTCATGGAATCAAGCATAATCACAGGCATAATCAAACTAAGAAAGCAAATTTATTGAACCATGAATCAAAACTAACCTAATATGAACTAAATCAAACACTAAGAACATGATCGATTTATGGACTAAAATCAGAATAAACCCTAAGAACATAATGCAAATTAATTATGAACAACAATAACAAAATCTGATTGAGCATAACTGTCACTCAAAAGAAAAATAGAAAAGGAAAAATTAAAGAAATACCTAGATTTGAAACTGAAAGAAAATCTGGCCATCCTTGGAATTATTTTGACTAAAACGTCCTCAACCGTGTGTTTCCATGAGGAAACACAAGATTAAGGACTATTATAGTCCAATAATCAACGCTCTTTGACCTTTAAGAATTTAGGGTTCCCGAGTTGACCTTCGATCTGAAATTCGAGGGAGCTCAGTGAGATTCGAGGGTTATAGACTATGGATTCGTGAAAAAAAAGATGAGGAGGATATGTGGTGTAAGTTTGGGTTTGTTTGGACGGCGGCGCCGCCGTGCACGGTGGTGGCGGCGCCTAGGGTTTGGTAGATTTGAGGCGATTGGGTAGGATTTGAGCCATGGGGGTTTGGGATTTGGAAACAGGAGGACTTGGGGAATCTATGGTGTAATTTTCAGGGTCATTGGGTGAACGCCGCCGACGGAGACGATTTCCGGCAGCGGAATTGGGTGGAGCCGGCGACGGAGAACAGGGTTGGGTGCGGTGAGGTTCTGAGAGACGGAAAGGGGGTAGGGGGGGAGTCTCCGACATTTTTATATTAAAACGACTCCCATTCTGAGCCGTTGGATGATGAATCCTCGACGGCTCAGATCTATCATCGTCAAAACGGCATCGTTTCAGGCACTGGGGGCTGGACCGGGTTAATTCACCGGTCTGGGCTGGGTAAAATTCAAGTGGATTTGGAAGATTTGGGCTCAATTTTTGGCCCAAAAATGGGTGGCCTGATGAGACCACCTTTGTTATCTATTTTCTTTTATTGTTATTTCCCTTGTTTTAAATTATTTTCTCTTTTCTTTTATTTATTTTTTTAATTTCATTTTAGTATATATATTTTGTATCTTTCTGATTTTATAAATGAAAAGAATAAAAATGAAACCTAGTTCATTGCTAAAACTAAGCTAATTAATTCCTACAAGATTGATTAAATCCTATTAAAAGTAAACTCAACCATTAATAATTAAAAATACAAAAATGGACCATTTTTGTCATTTTCTTCATATTTGCTCTAAAACAACTCAATCACTAATTATTCCTAAATGCAACTGTCGAATGTAATTAAATTTTTTATTTTTCATGTGAATTAAAATGCACAAATAAATGCAATCAATTAACAGAAAATAACACAAAAATTCACAAAATTGCAGAATAATGAAGAAAATCATTTTGTTTGAATTTTTGGGAGTAATTCACTTAGGGCAAAAATCACGTGCTCACAACTGCCCCTCTTTGCTCGGGAACACGCAGAGTTCTCGGGCAAAGATAAGTGAGTGGATACGAGCGATTTGCCCGTTCGAATACTTCGTGTGAAGCATTTTTGAAATCCGTCTGACCGAACCCTGCTTCAAAGGTTGCCTACATATCCTTGGCTAAAAAGGAATCAGGTCAGTGTAGTTCGGGAAGGTTTGGTAGCTGGGACTACTAGGGGCTGTGATTTCACTGCTGTTGCTGCTGCTACTGCTCGCTGATCTCCTTATTACACCGTGTCAAAATAAAAAGAAGCTAGCCTAAGCTATGATCTATGTATTACAAAAAGGTCCTATCTACGTTTTCAAACTTGCTCTTGTGTCGTCTTGAACTTGTATTCTCCCACTGGAATTCTTGTGTTGTTGCCTTGCATTGTGATTGTAGATGTTTCGCCACTCCTCCGAGTGATGCTTGACCGCTGAGATTTGAAATATATGCCTCCATTCTCCAGGTGGGCTCCTGATTGCTAATAATTGAAAATTATTCCCTTGTTCTCCAGGTGGGCTCCTGATTGATGAAGCTTGAAAGGTATTCCCCTGTTCTCCTGGTGGGCTCCTGACTGCAACGCTTGAAAAGTATCCCCTTGTTCTCCAGGTGGGCTCCTGACTTCAACAAAACAAACAAACAAAGAAAAATTTCTGCCCTNGCACTAAGATATGGAGTTTCATCACCAAGAAGCTCTCCATCATTTTCATGAGGTCGGAATGGATCTTTATTTATATCAAGTGATCTCACAACCATCGGGGTACTCAATGGATGTGCTTTATCCATATAAAAACGCTTTAGGATCTTTTCGGTGTAAGTTGATTGATGGACAAAAATTCCATCTTTCATATGCTCAATTTGTAGACCAAGACAAAATTTTGTCTGTCCAAGATCTTTCATTTCAAACTCTTTCTTCAAACAGTCTACTGCTTTTGGAAGTTCCTCAGGAGTTCCAATGATATTTAGATCATCAACATACACAGCGATTATAACAAATTCGATCCAGACCTTCTTATAAATACACAGGGACAAATTGGATCATTCTTATACCCTTCTTTCAGCAAATACTCACTCAGGCGATTATACCACATTCGCCCTGATTGTTTCAATCCGTATAAGGATTTTTGAAGCTTTATTGAACAAGTTTCCCGAAAATTTTTATTAGTTTCAGGAACTTTAAGCCCTTCGGGGATTTTCATATAAATTTCGTTATCTAATGTGCCATACAAATAGGCTGTGACAACATCCATTAGATGCATATCAAGTTTTTCATGGACTGCCAAATTTATAAGATACTTGAAAGTGATTTCATCCACCACAGGAGAATATGTCTCCATATAATCAATGCCAGGTCTTTGCGAAAATCCTTGTGCCACAAGTCGTGCTTTATATCTAACGACTTCATTTTTATCATTTCATTTTCGCACAAAAACCCATTTGTATCCCACTGGCTTTATTCCTTCAGGTGTTCGGACTATACGTCCGAATACTTTACGTTTTTCAAGTGACACTAATTCTGCCTGGATAGCGTCTTTCCATTTTGGCCAATCATTTCTCTGTCTACATTCATCGACAGATCTTGGTTCAAGATCATCATCTTGTTGCATTATTTCAACAACAACATTATAAGCAAAAATGTTGTCGACAATAATATTACTTCGGTTCCACCTTTTTGCCGTAGAGACATAACTTATTGAGATCTCTTCATTCTTATTATTTTCAGGTACCTGGACCTCCTCTGAGGTCTTATCATTTGTTATGTCACAAGGCTCTTTTAGAGCAATTGCCTCCATATTATAATCTCCTAGATCATTTGCTCCTTTTCGCTTTCGAGGATTTTTATCTTTGGAACCAATTGGTCTACCACGTTTCAAGCGTGTCTTAGACTCATTTGTATTTATAGATTGTCCAACCGGGACATCAATTCGAATAGGAGCATTAGCGGCTGGAATATGTGATTTAGTCACCCTTGGTAGGTTAGTGAATGCATCTGGTAATTGATTTGTAATATTTTGCAAATAAATTATCTTTTGAACCTCATGTTCACATTGCTTTATTCGAGGATCTAAATGAGATAGTGATAATGCATTCCAATCTATCTCCCTTTGCAATTGCTTATTTTCCCCCCTAATATTGGGTATACTGATTCATCAAAATGGCAATCAGCAAATCTTGCTGTAAATGAATCTCCAGTCATAGGTTCCAAATATTTTATAATATAAGGAGATTCATACCCAACATATATCCCCAATCTTCTTTGGGGTCCCATCTTTGTGCGTTGTGGTGGAGCAATTGGAACATATACTGCACATCCAAATATTCTAAGATGGGAAATATTTGGCTCCTGACCAAAAGCCAATTGTATTGGTGTGATAACTTGTAGGTCTGATCCGCACAAGATTTGCTGCATGCAAAATAGCATGGCCCCATGCTGAAATAGGAAGTTTTGTTCTCATAAGCATTGGTCTATCAATTAATTGGAGGCGTTTGATCAATGATTCTGCTAGACCATTTTGAGTATGAACATGAGCAACTGCTCAATTGTTATCCCAGTTGATATGCAATAATCATTAAAGGCTTGGGACGTAAATTCACCAGCGTTATCAAGATGAAGTGTCTTAATTGCATAATCTGAAAATTGTGCTCTTAATCTAATTAATTGAGCTAGTAACCTTGCAAAGGCCAAATTGCGGGTTGATAACAAGCACACATGTGACCATCTTGTAGATACATCTATCAAAACTATATAGTATCTGAATGGTCCACATGGAGGGTGTATGGGCCCACATATATCACCATGTATACGTTCCAAAAATGCAGGAGATTCAACTCCAACTTTAATTACTGATGGTCTAATAATCAGTTTTCCTTGAGAATGCAACACAAGAGAATTCTTTAGTTTGAAGAATCTTCTAGTTCTTTAATGAATGGCCATGTGAATTCTCAATTATTTTGCGCATCATATTATAACCGGGATGGCCCAACCGGTCATGCCAAATAATAAAATCATTAGTAAACTTCTTGTTTACTATGGCATGTGATTCAACTACACTAATATTAGTGTAGTGTAATTCGGAGGAAAATGCGGGAAGCTTTTCAAGCACATATTTCTTTTCCGCTTTTATTGTAGTAATATAAAGGTATTCAACCTTTCCTTCATTGGTAGTCTCAATATGATAGTCATTTTGGCGAATATCTTTGAAACTCAAATTTTTCTTTGAGACCTACTACAATATATGCATCATTAACAACCAATATAGTTCCTCCTGGTAGTAATACAGTAGCTCTTCCAGAGCCCTCAATTAATTTTGTACTACCAGATATTGTAATTATATTGGCTTCTTTCATAATTAAATAAGAGAAATATCTCTTATCTTTTAATATGGTGTGCGTCGTGGCACTATCCAGAAGACATATTTCTTCTTTATTATTCATACGGTCAACTGAAGACTGGGAAGTTTTCATATTCTTCAAGAAGAAGAAAAAAAATACATCATAAGTAATATTGAAAATTTTAAGAACAAAAGAAACTACATTTATGAAATTAAATGCCATCAACATAAAAAGTTTTATTCAAAATATTAACTTTAGAAAAAGAAATATATTTATTCTTATAATTTTTTCCCAATAATAAGTCTTCAGTTATGATGCTCAAAGAAGTCTTCAGCTTCTAAATGAGTAATATTTGCAAGACCTTCAAAAATATCATCTTTATAGGCAAGGTTTGCTTCAACTTTATCATGATTATTCATAGGGCCCGCCTCAACATCATTTTGAAAGTCAAGTGAGTCTCAACTTTATTTTGTTTCCCTTTTATAGATGCTTGATAAAGTTTGACAAAATGTTCAGGTGTACGACAAATTCGTGCCCAATGATTTTTCATACCTCATCGGTGGCAAACATTACCTTTGCCTTTTGAAGGATTACTCTGAAAACCCTTATTGTTCTCTTGTTTATAATGACCACCACCATGGCGATTATTATTTCGCCCCTTGCCACCCCCACGTATATTTATACGGCCACAATAATTATTTTATCTTTTTTCAGACTTTGGGTCAATCATTCCCGATTCACTTCTGGAAATGGAGTTGATCCAGTGGGGCGGGCTTCATGATTTTTTATTAAAAGGCAATTATGTTGTTCGGTCACCAAAATGCATGAAATTAACTCAGAATATTTCTTAAAGCCCTTTTCACGGTATTGCTGCTGTAACACCATATTTGAGGCATGAAAAGTGGAAAGAGTCTTTTCCAGCATGTCCTCATCATTCATAGGTTCCCCACATAATTTTAGTTGGGAAATTATTCTATATACAGCAGAATTATATTCACTTATGGTCTTATAATCTTGTAGTCGTAAGTGCATCCACTCACGACGAGCTCTTGGCAATACCGTGGCCTTTAGGTGGTCATATCGTTCCTTTAAACTAGTCCATAATTCAAATGGATCTTTCAAGGTTAAATATTCACTTTTTAACCCTTCATCGAGATGATGGCGAAGGAAAATCATGGCTTTCGCCTTATCCTGACTTGATGCTTCATTTCCTTCTTTAATAGTGTCACCAAGACCTTTAGCGTCAAGGTGAATTTCAGCATCAAGTACCCATGGCAAATAGTTATTTCCAGAGATGTCAAGTGCCATAAATTCAAGCTTTGACAAATTCGACATAGTGAAAACTATCATAGAAATAAGTGAATTAGAATGACAAGAATTATTATCAATGAAAAATTCAGTGCAGTACATAATCGTGTATTAATATTCTATATGTATATTTATCAAATAAATAATTATGTGCAGTGCGATGATAAATTAGTGTTTAATATTACCCACCAAAACTTTAGATATGTAAGTATATTTTCATAGAATAAATAAGTTGAACTAATATATACTATTATAATTTTGTTCTACTTAGAATACGTTTCAATTAGCTAAGTAGGCATAAAACTAGATGATATCAATTCTGACAAGTTTCAACATTCAATACGATACATCTATTATTTTCAATTTTAATACTTATTTATTTATGTGTATGATTAAACTTCATCATAGTTTATATAATGAAATAACAATTTAATTGGAACTTATTGTTTTCATACCAATGCAATTATTATAATCATATTCAAAACAGGTTATGCATATGGTAATTAAACTGCATGTTAAAGAAGATCCTAATAGAAATATTATAAACATAGGGATGTATACCTGAATCGGAAAAGAAACTGACTACCTCTTTTAGGAAGAAGATAAAATTCGGATGAAGCAGATAACCACGGTTGGTTAGAACCTCTTGCTGATAACGTATTAAGAAATGAGAGCAAAATAGAACAATATAGTAATAGAGACAAGATGTATAAGAGGAGAATGTAGAAGTTATCTTATTCAAGTGTGTTTCTTGTGTGTTCTTCCATAGGCAAAGAATGTCCTATTTATACTATACAAGATACACCCAAAACTCACTAGATACATCCTAGGAATTGATAGGTACATCTATCCAAGTAGTACATTGTATAGAATGTATGGATGGATTAAATGAACATCCATATACATTCACTTTATTTATATATATATATATATATATATATATATATATATATATATATATATATATATATATATATATATATTAAAAGTGGGAACCTCAAACTTAAAAGTTAAATTACTAAAATACCCTTCCTAATTACCTAATTAAGTACCCTATTGCGTTTAATAAAACCATAAAAGACACCTAAAATTTTTAACGTTGCCTTAGAGTATTTGATGAAACGGTGGCAGCTTTTACACCCTTCTTATTACTTAAGAACCCCATTTTTATTTAAAAAAAAAAGTAAGTAAGAAGAATGCCTATAATTTCTAACATTACTTTAGTTGAGAGAAGTTACTGAAACGATGGCAGCTTTTGGTATTGAGAAAGCATCTCTACTTGAGAACTGTTTGATCGAAAGATATTAAAACCTTTTTGATTAAATCAATTAATGATAATGATGGGGTAAATCTTAGTCAAGCATAACCAAATCTAGATCAAGTGATGAAAGAAATAAGCAAGATGAATAATGCTATCTAATACGTAGGAATCAAGTAAATGCTCATAAATGCGACAACTTAAATGCACAATCAATCTTAGCAAATACGATCGACGTAGAAAAGGAATCAGTATGAGATGATTGAGGAATCTTTGAATCTTCCCAATATTGTATAATGATATATATATATCTCTTTTCGGGCAATCAATGAACAAGGCAGCTTTTGTATTCACTCCTAGATGAATATTTTTACAAAGTGTTCTTTTGTCTTTTTTGTGCAGATCCCCTTCTTCTTCACTACCCCCCCTATTTATAAGGGTCAATCTCCCAAGATACCCTAAAAAGTACAACATAAAGAATATTCGAAAAGCATATTCTTACTGTCTCCTATTAAGTTTAAACTACTATTGATATCTCGTCTCGACTGACCGCTCTTGGTCGTCGTCCTTCATTTCGACGATCATCAGATGTTGCGTCATGATAACCTCGTTCCCGTCCCACTCGGTAACTATCGTGGTTGCCAAATTTGGACCCATACAGTTAGTCCCTCCGCTTGTTGAGGTCGTGGTCATGTACGTCCTTGATAAGCGGACATTGCCTATACCCGTGGAGAAATTTGACTGTTGAATTACGCCGGTTTGACGAGAAAAGGAAGAGCGGTGCATTTTACAGTATCCTGGTTGGTGTAGCTTTATCGGGAAATAACGTCACTCCCATGTGCGTCATCATTACGCGTCTTCCCGTGATAGAGACTGATTGCTTGTCGCTTTGGTTTTGGTGCCATTGGCAGCCTCCCGCTTTGATTCTCGCCCCACCCAACCCTATAAATAGGTGAAGGTTTTGTTTTTTCAAGGAATTTTAGCCATTTCCTTTCTTGTGTATGCATTGTCCTCTTTGATCATCTCTCGTTGGGTTTTCAGCTCTGTTTTCATGATTTCTCTTCTCATCTTTTCTGTTCAATCTCCATTCTTTATTTTACTTTTAACCTACATACCCTTCATCATCAAGATGCCCAGAACACATTGGACCGACGAGGAAATTTCTGACGCCGCCCCGTTATCCATAGCACCTCCTTTCGGTGGCGAGGATACGATGGTTGAGGAGGGGGACAACTTTCCCACCGTAGAGGAGATACTCCCACGAAACCCTTTATCCCGGAATGCCTTTCATAAAGAAACTGCCTCTTCCCCTGTTCCGGTGGTTTCTGAAACCCAGCAGGCTCATATAAACGACCTCCGGTCTAAGTACAATATTTTTTCCCATGTTGAGATGGTTCCGACAGGGAGGGATCTTGTGGAGGTCCATAGATCGGGATATTGCGCTTTCTACGTATATCCCTTTGTGATCGGTCACACCCTCCCTCTTCTTCCGTTAGCGGAGGAATTTTGTCGGTTTTACGAAGTCTGCCCGGCGCAGCTATCTCCATACGCATATAAAATTTTTCTAGTACTGACAAAGTATGTGGAGATGGCGGGGTGTGAAGTCAGCCTTCATCATCTCTTACATTTATTTTCCCCGAGTTTCCACAAGGGCACCATGGTACACCTGCGGCATCGTAGAACCAGGGGGTTGGTGGTCGGAACGGACGACCGGGCAAGCCGTAAATTCTGGCACAAGTAGTTCTTTATTAGAACCGAGTACCTGGTGTCGGACCCTACTGGATTTCCAGAGCAGTGGAATCACAACCGTAGGTGTTGGTAATCGTTTGTTTATTTTCGTTCCCTCTAATTTGTACTTATTTTTGACTTTTCTGTATAGCTGCGAGACGTACCCCTCTTCCCATCGTCGATATAGAGAACTGGTTAGCTTGCGTACTGCCTCATGTGGCGGGAACTCGAGACTGGCCCGCCTTTCTCAAATATTTCGGGCCGAGAATTTCGTCCGGTAAGTGTTTCCTTTGTTTTGACCTTTGGCTGTTTGCCGTCGTTTATTGATACGACATCTTTGTGATGATAGGTCGTAGGGCTTCCAGGAAGAAGGCCCCAGTCTTGGCATTTCGCCAGCCCGTCGCATCAGCAGGGGTGCAATTTGCCTTGGCCGAGTCCGTCCGAGGATGCCGTGCTCAGTTTGTACCGGCTAGAGACTCTTCTCGTGACATTATTGTACGGGATGAGATCTCCTCTCGACCCATTTATCACCTCATGGACGAGCCCTCCGATGGGGATGAATCTCCGTCGAGGAAAAGGAGGAGGCAGAGCTTGAGAAGGCCGTTGCCACTGATACTGGAAAGAGAAGAGCTGGTGCGTCGGAGGCGGCATCTTTGCCTAAGTCGGGCACGGGTGCTGTTTTTATGGCAGGCGCCATTTTGGCGGGGAGGTCCCCTAGAGCTGAAGGGATACATCAAGGCGGGGGATCTGTACGATCCACAGAAGATGGTGCATCGTCCGCCGTCGGAGGAAGCGGAGTTGAGCATGCTGAGAATGACGGTTCAGGTTCGGATATCGATCTGGACGATGTCTGAGCTTACTTGGCGCGTCATACTCGTGTAGAAGTGAGGAAGGAAGGTCCTGACCGACACATAGTCGTCCCTGTGGATTACGACTTGTAGTTGAATTGTGAGCATGCGGCGTCGGTATTCACCCCTTTGTGTGCAGCTTCCGAGAGCGTGACGCTTAAGCCGATGAGCGATCTAGAGTTTTTGCAGAGTATTTCCGGTATGGCTCTGCGGGTAAGTGATTTTCTCTTTTTTTTGGTTTGTTTTTGGATTCGTTTTGTGTACTTAACCTATTCTTTGTTTTGGATTTGCTTTGCATATTAGACCCTCATCATGGAGGTTGAGCGCGATCGGAGGGATAGGCGGAGAGCGACCATTTTTGGGAAAATAGAGAGATATGAGGGACGTATCCAAGATTTGGGGCGGAGTTGTCCGTGTTAAACGAACAAGTTACGCTTTGAAGGCGGATGATGGGCGACGACACTTGCAACCCTCTACATCTCATGCTTCGACCGAACCTGTCGTGCACGAGATTTGTATGAGATGTGGTTCATGCCGAAGCTCATCTTGATGTGTACAAGTCTCTTCATGCCGACGGGAGGATGTCTGAGGCAGAACTTCGAGATGTGCGTGTCAAAGCACGTGCGACTTGTGAGGCATGCGGTTATGACCCCAGCACGCCTGGTGGAGATGATGTTGATTCCGATGATGCGTACAAGCTCGCCTCCGATTTTTGGTACAATGAGGTGTATGCCACTGAGGATGATGTGGCGTAGGTTTTGGTTGTATTTATTTTTGCTTTGCTATTTTTGTGAGGGCGTCCTTGAGCCCTTTGTACAAAAAACTTGTAATATATCAGCTGTAATGGAACAATTATTTTTTGCTGTGTAAGGGTGTTTGTTTCGAGTTAATGTCGAAATGTTAACCCGTCGTGTTTCGAACAAGGTCAAACTCTTCCTTTTTAGGCGATGGCTTTAGTCGTAGGGGTATTATTTCGAGCTTTTCAAAACGTTAACCCGTCGTGGTTCGAGTGATGTCGAACTTTTTCCTTTGGCGACGGCCTTAGCCGTAGGGGTATTATTTCGAGCTTATCGAAATGTTAACCCGTCGTGGTTCGAGCAATGTCAAACTTTTTCCTTTGGCGACGGCCTTAGCCGTAGGGGTATTATTTCGAGCTTATTGAAATGTTAACCCGTCGTGGTTCGAGTGAAGTCGAACTTTTTCCTTTGGCGACGGCCTTACCCGTAGGGGTATTATTTTGAGCTTATCGAAATGTTAACCCGTCGTGGTTCGAGTGATGCCGAACTCTTTCTTGCGAGTGGAGATGGATGGAGAGAAATGTTGAGTAGAAAATGTTGCTTTATTTCATTTATTGAAGTGTTGTACATGTCGATTTCATACACATTGGAGAAGTTTCCTTGTATCTAGTCCCTTCGTCGCTCGGCCTGGAGATATCATCGGCAGGCCGGGCGATGAATTATACTTCGAACTTCGAGACGTCCCCTTCGTCACCTCGTTGAAAACCTCCCCAAGAAAATCCAATTGGGACAAAAACCGGGTGAGGGAAAAAGAGTACGACTTGGGTGGCGTAGTTCGTTTTTAAGAAGTGAAAGTATTTGAGATGAGCGACATCCAGTTGTTTTGTAGTAGTTTTCCCTCCATTGTTTCCAGTTGGAATGCCCTTTTGCTTGCTGCCGATGTGATTTTATATGGTCCGTCCCAGTTGGTTCCCAGTTTTCCTTCTTTTGGATCTTTGGATGCTTGTGTTTTGGCATTGAGGACGTAGTTCCCGACTTTGAGTGGTCTTACTTTGGCCTTTTTGTTGTAGTAACTTTACGCTTGTTGTTTTTGGGCTACCATTCTTATATGAGCTATATCTCTCCGTTCTTCCACTTCGTCCAGGTCTTGCATTCTGTTTTCGTCGTTGTTTGGTCCACTCTCATTGGAGTATCTCAGGCTGGGTTCTCCGACCTCAACAGGTTTGACGGCGTCAGTTCCGTAGACTAGCGAATATGGCATTTCTCCTATGCTAGTTTTTGGCGTGGTGCGGTAGGCCCATAATACTTCTGGTAGCATTTCTGGCCATATCCCTTTGGCGTCTTCAAGTTTTTTCTTTAGTATATTCAATAAGAAGATTCTGCATGACCGTTGCTAGCAGGATGGTATGGCGTGGAGAGTATCCGCTTGATGCGCCATTTTTCGAGGAACTCGGTCGTCTTTTTTCTGACGAACTGAGGCCCATTGTCGCAGCTGATTTCTTTGGGGATGCCAAAGCGGTATATGATGTTTTTCCATATGAATGTGATGACTTCTTGTTTGCGTACTTGGGCGAATGCACCTGCTTCCACCCATTTGGAAAAGTAGCCAGTTAAAACTAAAAGGAAGCATGTTTTACCTCTGCATGTTGATAGGGGTACGATGATGTCCATTCCCCATTTAATGAACGACTATGGTAAAGTTAAGGAGTGCAGGAGTTCGCCCTCTTGGTGTATCATTGGTGCGTACTTTTGGCATTGCTCACATTTCTTGACGTAATCCGCTGCTTCCCTTTTCATAGTGGGCTAGTAGTATCCTGCCCGAATGAGGCATCTGATGAGGGCTCGGTTGCCTGTATGGGCACCGCAGTGGCCTTCGTGTACTTCTTCGAGCAGTCGCCTTGTTTGATTTGGTCCAAGGCATTTGGCCAAAGGGCCGTCGAACGTCCTTTTGTAAAGGTCGTAATTTATGAGGCTGTACCTGGCCGCCAGTATTCAAAGCTTTTTGGATTCATTTTGTCTTGCGAGAGTGTTCCCTCCTGCAAATATGTTTTATGATGCGGTTGCGCCAGTCCCAAGTTAAATTAATAGAACGTACCTCGACTTAGTCTATTGATGAGTGGAGGAGGGTGACCATGTTTTCCTTGGTGATACTTTTGGTTGCTACCACCAGTTTGGCGAGACCGTCACTTCGATATTTTGCGCACGGGGTATCTGGTCGAGTCGGCATTCATTGAATTCTGGTAGTAGCTTATGGATTTCCGTCTGGTATTTCTGTAGCCTCTGCTCTTTTATTTAGAAAGTCCCAGTAACTTGGTTTACAACGAGTTGAGAGTCGCAACGGAGGATGACTCGTCGTGCACCATATTTGAGGGCCAATTTCAGTCTTGCAATTACGGCCTCATACTCGGCCTCATTGTTAGTCATTTCAAGACACCGTATGGATTGGCGAATTACTTCGCCTGTTGGGACTTCAAGTACTAGTCCCAATCCAGATCTTGACGCATTAGATGCGCCGTCGGTGTAGAGGACCCAGAGGTCGGGTTGCCCAGGGGAGGCGTGAAGCGTTTCTTGCTCGACCTCGTGCAGTATTTCTGCGCTGAAGTCGGCAATGAAATCGGCGAGTACTTGCAACTTTATCACAGTTCTCAGTTGATATGTTATATCGTGCTCGCTCAATTCTATGGCCCATTTGGCCAATCTACTCGACAATTCCGGTTTGTGCATGATGCACCTGAGGGGAAAAGTCGTTACCACCTTTATGGGGTGATATTAGAAATATGGTCTAAGCTTCCGTGAAGCTATGACCAACGCTAGAGCCAATTTTTGAGGTGGGGGTACCTCGTTTCGGCATCAATTAGGGTTTTGCTGACATAGTAAATCGGAGATTGTGTACCTTTGTTTTCGCGGACCAAAAACTGCGCTTAGCGCGACTTCGGAAACGGCTAGGTAGACAAGGAGGCATTCGCCTGGATCTGCCTTGGCGAGTAATGGCGGCGAGGACAAGTATGATATCAGTTTTCTTAGGGCGTCGACACATTCTGAATTCCACTGGAGCCCGTTGTCTTTCTTAAGCACATTAAAAAATTTATGGCATCTATCCGATGACCGTGAGATGAACCTTGAAAGGGCAGCTATCCGACCCGTCAATATTTGTACCTGCTTTTTGCTGGTTAACGTTTCGCGTATTCCTTCGATGGCCTTGATCTAGTCTGGATTGACCTCGATGCCTCTTTGTCATACCAGGAAACCGAGAAATTTGCCTGAGGTTACGCCGAAGGCGCATTTTTCGGGATTTAGTTTCATGCCGCACCGCCTTAGAATGTCGAAGGCTTCTTTCAGGTGATCGATGTGGTCCTCTTTCCTTTTCGATTTAATCAGCATGTCATCGATGTAGACTTCCATTGTTTTGCCAAGTTGATCTTTGAACATCTTGGTGACTAACCTCTGGCATGTTGCCCCCGCATTTTCCAGTCCGAACGGCATGACTCTATAACAGTACGTTCCTTGGTGAGTGATGAAAGTAGTTTTCTCTTGGTCCTCTTCCTCCATGAGGATTTGGTTGTAACTCGAGTAGGCATCCAAGAAGCTTAGCAACTCGTGTCCTGCTGTTGCGTTGATGTGTGGCAATGGGAAGGAGTCTTTTGGGCACGCCTTGTTTAGGTCCGTGAAATCAACACACCTCCGCCACTTCCCGTTTTTCTTTTTTACCATGACCATATTGGCGACCCACTGGGGATATTTTGACTCCCGGACGGAACCATTGGCGAGCAGCTTATCAACTTCTTCGCTGACGGCCTCGTTGATTGCGGCGTTGAACTTCCTCCTCATTTGCCGCATAGGCGGATAGAGGGGGTTCACATTCAATTTGTGTGTGGTGATGTCTTTCGGGATGCCTGACATATATGAATGGGAGAAGGCAAACAAATCGGCACTGTCAGTTAATAATTTATGGAATTTACTTGGTTCTGAGAGATTGTGTCCTATGTAAGACTTTTTTGTGCTGTCCTTGTCATCTAGCTGGACGGGGTCGAGATCTTCTATGGTTGACTCGGAGGCTTCCACGATGTTGGGATCCTTGATTACATCTGTCCGTACGTCGATTTTGGTTCCCGACATCGCTGATTGCTATGCTTCCGCGCTCGCTCCTTTTAGTTGTTGGGTGTGTGCGCAATCCTGGGCGATGTGATAGCATTCTTGTACGGTGTGTTGTTCTCCCCGAATGTTGAATACCCCCCATGGAGTAGGAAACTTGATTACTTGATAGAGACTTGACGGGACTGCTCGCATGGCGTGTATCCATGGGCGCCCTATGATAGCATTGTAGGCTGTATCTTGGTCCATGACATGGAATGTTATTTCCAGGGTGACTCCTCCGGCTAGAATGAGTAGCACTATTGATAAGTTAGGATTTTAACGTGTTTTATGCCCCTACTTGCCTATGCTTTAAGTATAAATTGCTACAAAATAGCCCCAAAATGCTCACAGGTTGTGCTTGATTACAGGTTTGGTCGACAAAGTGACGAAATGTCAAAGATCGGCTCAAAAAGGAGTGAAACCTGCTCAAGTATCAATGACCAAGAGAATTGAGGAAAAAGGGCCTAGTGCGGACCGCGCAAAAATGGATGCGGCCGCACTAGGAGGTTCAGAGACATGGCAGATTCAGGGGAAGTACTACGCGGCCGAAGTTGGATTCTCGCGGTCCGCGGTCAGGCTACGCGGCCGCTTCACATTTTTGTGCGGTCCGCGTGAATGAGATTCAGAGAGTTTAATTTTTGACAATTTCAAGCAATGCGCTCTGGCTCATTTATGTGCGCCTGCGCCAATTTCCATCGCGGCCGCGCTGCATTTCCACGCGGTCCACGGTCCTCAACTTCAGAGAAGCAGAAACAAGAAGTTCAAGAGCCAGTGCGGCCGCGGTCCTTTTTGCGCGGTCCGCACTGACCCCGCATGGGTATTTTTGTCCAGTTTTTCCAGCCTAGTATAAATAGGACATTTTACCATTTTTAGGTTAAGTTTTATATTCTAAACGCAGCTGAGCTCGTGAGACTCGATATTGTAGCCATTTTTGGCACTTTTGCTCTTTAAGTATTGTAGTTTCTTCTTAGTAATTAATTAATATGCTTAGTTCTTCATCTATTTCATCAATTTCTGTACCTAGCATGAGTAGCTAAACCAATTAGCTAGGGTTGTGGCTCAACCCTAGTGTGGGTAGTTGATGGGTGTTGCCATCTAAGGTTAGATTGATATTGGGTATTTGTTATTTGGGTTGATTTTAGGTTTTAATTAAGGATTGGTGGTTGCAAACACTGATTCTAGCTTTGTTGGTTTAACTCTTCTTGAGAAAGAGAGTCCATGACCCCAAAATTGACCCAACAAGGAATTGGGATGGACGCATGAGAAATGGTAGTCCCAATTAACGGGTTAAATCTCAAGAAAGTAATTATCCTACTTGAACCCTAGTTGCTTGGTCTAATTGGCCTACCCAATTAGCCTCGAGAGAGTCTATTGGGCAAAATCACTCTCTCTACCGAGAGGTGTGAGAGTGGGTACAATTGTGCAACGGTTATAGCATAAGCCCAAAATATGTCAATCTATCCTTAGTAACATCTACCCGTTAATTAGCCACCTAGGCAATGCCACGACCCTAGTGCCTTTCTTCCTATTAAATACAACTTAGCAATATTCTCGTAGCATAATTTAGTTTTAATCATTAGTTTTATAATAGTAGATATAAAAATCAAAAACCAAAAATGTTTGAAGTGACATTAGAAGTACACACACATCTCTAGACTAGACAGACAATACAACTCCACTACTAGCCCCCTGTGGAAATTTGATCCCGAACCACTATTTGGGTAAAAGCTATTGCGACCCGCTCTTCCTACCTTAGTGTAGCGTCGAGTCGGCATCGATCAACTTTTTGGCGCCGTTGCCGGGAAGCTTACAGTGTTGACTATCTGTTTGGTTAGTTTTGTGTTTTGCTTCTCTTTCCTTCTTGTTTACTAATTTTGTTTGTGTCGATCATTCAGGTAATATGGCTTTAAATGCTAATGACCCTATTGGCAATGCCATGGCGGGGGAGGAGGTAGAAGATATTGATCATGATGAGGTACCTCAAGCTCCACGTAGAGGCCGTCAGGCTAATGACAACAATCCTATTCTAGACCCTCCTCCGCCACCGCCAAGAGCAGTCCCAAGAGTTCTCCCAAATCAAGGGTACGCGAGTGCCATTGTTCCTCCCCGAATCCGGGCGGGGAACTTTCAAATCACAAATGTCATGTTGACCTTGCTCGAGCAACGAGGATATTTTACGGGCGCCTCCGATTAAAATGCATACAAGCACTTGAACGGGTTCGTAGATACATGCTGGGGCAGCAAACAAACTAACGTGTCAGAGGATGCGTTGAGATTGAGGCTTTTCCCGTTTTCTCTTCGGGGTAAAGCGTTGGATTGGTTAGAAAGGCTCCCAAATCATTCTATCACCACATGGGATGAATTGGCGGACAAATTTATTGCCAAGTTCTTTTCTCCAAGTCATATGGCGGATCTTCGGGATGAGATTCTAGCTTTCAAGCAAATGCCAACAGAACCTTTGCACGAAATATGGGAAAGATATAGAACAATGGTGAAGGAGTGCCCTAATAACGACATGACCGAGGCGATGATACAACAAACTTTTTATCGGGGCATCAACACCACGAATCAGTGCATCGTGAACCAATTGGCCAAAGGGAACTTTATGAAACTTTCTTACCAAGAGGCATGTGAAGTACTTGATGAAATGGCCGACACCTCTTCGGCATGGCAAAGCCGAGCTAATGTGCCCCAAGGTGACCTCCAGTCATCCATTTGCAAACACATGGCCAAGCTATTGCCGAGCTTACCACAACTATGAATCAATTGGCGAAGGCGCAATTGCAACAAGTCCAAAACCCGCGCCAAGTCAATGCAATGGAAGGTGTTTCTATGTTAAAAAGGAGGCAAAGAGGGCAACAACAACCTCAAGGTAATTGTGAGCAATTTGACAACAACAATGATGGTGGTGGTTATTCGAATGAGTGCTATGATGATCAAAGCGAGGAATGTCAATATGTCAATAACTACCAAGGGAATAGAGGAAATCAAGGGAATCAACAGTGGTGCCCCCAAGGAAATTGGGGCAATCAACAAGGTGGTGGTAATTGGAATAATAACATCCAACTACAAGGTGGCGGCAATTGGAACAACAACAATTGGGGTAACCAAGGTAATAATCAAGGCAATTGGAACGGGAACACTTATATTCTCGTGGTGGTGGACTATGTCTCAAAGTGGGTTGAAGCCGTGACTTTACCCAAGAATGAAGCCCGGAGTGTTGGGGCATTCCTGAAAAAGAGTATCTTCACAAGGTTTGGCACCCCTCGTGCTATCATTAGTGATGGGGGATCTCACTTTTGCAACAAGGCTTTTGATTCATTGCTTGCCAAGTATGGAGTAAATCACAAAGCGACCACCCCCTATCATCCTCAAGCTAGTGGTCAAGTGGAAGTCTCCAACCGAGAAATAAAGAGTATCTTGTCCAAGACGGTCAATGCTAATAGGACCGATTGGTCGAAAAAGTTGGATGACGCCTTATGGGCGTACCGGACGGCTTACAAGACCCCAATTGGTATGTCCCCGTATCGATTGGTGTTTGGGAAAGCTTGCCATCTTCCGGTAGAACTGGAGCACAAAGCTATGTGGGCCTTGAGAAAGTTGAACTTGGAATGGGATGTTGCAGCGAATCTCCGTGTTGAGTAACTTAATGAGCTTGATGAGTTTAGATTTTATGCCTACTCCAGCTCGTCCTTGTATAAGGGCAAGATGAAGTATCTTCACGACAAATATGCTCGGGACAAGGAATTCGAAATTGGTGATATGGTTCTTCTTTTCAACTCCCGGTTACGTCTGTTTTCGGGAAAGCTCAAATCAAAGTAGAGTGGGCCATTTGAATTTGTGTTTGTGACCCCATTTGGTGCTCTTGATCTAAGAAACAAGAATGGTGAAATATTCAGAGTCAATGGACATCGTGTGAAGCATTATCTTGGGAAGATTGATGATAACCACGTGGTAGCTATGGTACATTTAAAATGATGTGTTGGTAACCCGCGTCGTGCCGCGGCGTTAAATCAGGCGCTTCTTGGGAGGCAACCCATGTCTTTTTCTTTATCTTTGATTTTCTTTGTAACTTAGGATTTTTGAGCTAATTGTTTGTGAGATGTTGCAGGGATTGTGTTGAAGCAGTGCAAATTTTTTTTTGTAGTCTCTGAAGTTTGCCAGAGCCATAATTGTACTGTTCATCCCTCTTCTAAGACCGTAACTCTTACTTGCTTGGACTAGTTGCATTCAATCTTCACAAACCTGGTAACATTTCATGCATTTGTGATTAATTAATTTCATATTTTTATTTTTATGGCTTGCCCAGTAGCTTTATCTTCTTCTTTTTATTTAATTGTTAGTTTAGGATAGTTTAAAACCGGGGTTATGTGCTGAATGTGCTTAATCAATGGGTGAATTGAGTAGGGACAAAGTAGGTGTAAAAACTTGAACAAGAATGGCAAAAATGCAACCCTAACTTAGTGCCCGTAAACCCTAGCTCAGCGCAGACCGAGGTCGCCTTTGCACGACCGCGCTGTCCTGACGCGGTCCGCCTTACATTTTAGTGCGGACCGCGGTGCTCTTGTGATTGCAAGTTAAATATTTCCAGCGCGGCCGCATTGCAGTTTGTGCGGTCCGCGCTAGCCCACCACGGCCGCGGTCCCTTTTTTGTGCGGACCGCGGTGGGAGATTCAGAGAGTGGTGATTTTGGGCCTTTGCCCAGCGGGGATCGCAGTCAAGTTTGTGCGGTCCGCGATGCCTCCAACGCGGCCGCACTCCTGTTTTGTGCGTCCGCGGTGCTATGTTCTGCAACCTGTTCTGCAACTGTGTACTGCAATTATCTCTGCAATCTACTTCATTCACCTGTTTCACTGCATGTGCATAAACTAACAATGTTAGATGCTTATCTTTGCAGATAATGGTTAAACAAAAGGGCGCCAAACAATCACAACAACCCGGGAGAGGTGGTTCCTCCCGAGGGGGTAAAGGAAAGAGAATAGCAAAACTCACTCCCCAGGCTCGGGAGAACATAAAAAATACTCGAAAATTGATAAAAGCTGCTGATAAGGCTGCTTCTCATTCGTCGAGGGGTGAGTATGTGCCCTCCAAAGATATTTCCTCCGATTCAGTCCCAACTCATATAACCGACCCCCTTCACCTAGTTGATACCCCTCCACCATCACCCACCTCCAAAAGACCAGTGACTGTAGTCTCGGATTCATCTGACGAGTCCGCAGCCGGTAGTGGGAAATACTCCACCTCCCCCACAACTTCATTATCTAGGGAGAGTGCAGGCAGAGATGAGGGAGGTGAGCCTCATATTGGGGGTATTGAACGAACTAGAAAACCTAAAGTCTGGGAAGATCGATTTGTCAGTCAAGTGGCATTTCACAAGTTTAAGGAGTGGTGGCTAGTGAGGAAGTTGATACCGGAGAGGAGTTTTATTGACACTGACCTCTTACCCCACAAGCCTAATGTGCAGAGGGAGTTCAAAACTAGATGGGGCTGGGAGTTTTTCATGGAGAAGTGCATCGATGCTAATGAGCACATGGTCAGGGAATTCTACTCTAATGTGGCTCACATTGTCAAGGATACTAAGGTGACCAAAGTTCGGGACTAAACAATGTTGTTTGATGGAAAATCTTTAAATGAGTATTTGGGGTTCCGTGATGAAGATGAGTCACTTTATTTGGCTAAGTTAGGGATGGGTGAGGAAGTCCGTCCTTGGTTGGCCCAGTACTTGGCAATCCCAGGTACTGTGCCAGAGTGGGTGTAAGCAGGGAAGAAAATATTCCGGAAGACCTTCAACTTTGAGGCTCGAGGGTGGTTGACATTTGTATGCAGTCGGCTTGACCCTTCTACCCACGATCAGACTATTACACTTATCCGGGCGGTTCTTGTTGCATCTATTATGGCCGGGTACCCTATCAATGTGGGCAATGTGATGTCCCGTGTGATTTCTGCTGTAGGGCAAGAGCATGACCGGAATTATCCTTTTCCCAACACCCTTTCAATGTATTTCCGGGACATGGAGGTGGAGAAGAAAAGATATGATGTCAAGACCAAGCCTGTGGCTCCCTATTCTTGGTACAATATGCAGGGTCCGGACAACCCTAAATCCAAGAACTACCAGCCACCTGCCTCTGCCCAACCTGGCCAGTCTGAGGAGCCAGTTGCGGTAGAGCCTTCTACCGAGCCTTCCACCATACCTGCTGCCACTACAATTGAGGACTTGCCTCCAGGACCTTCTTCTACTGCTGGTCCCAGTACTTCAGCTGGCCCGGGAGTGCCATCTTCCAGGACTCACCCCTTCACTGCCCATCAGTTGAGCCAGACATTGGCTAGCTTGAACAACTGGATGTCAGCTGCGACATCCAAGTTGTCCACATTGTCTTCAACTATTTAGACCCAATCAGCACCTCAGCCAGCTCAGATTCCTCAGTCCATTGAGGACACCTTGAAGAAGCTCCTGGAGAACCAGGAAAGGATTATGAAGACACATGCTACTTTGACTACAGCTGTGGAGTCACATGGCAAGGCTCTGAAGGACTTTCCAAGGAGCACAAGAAAATGAGGAGATCACGGGCTTCCAAAGAGTCTGTGAAAGAGCTACGGAAAGATGTGGACAAGCTATTGGCAGACCAGATGCCTTTAGACTTGTTATTTGGGGATCCATCCCCTCCAGCAGCAGCACCAGTGCCACAACCACAACAGGAGCAGGCACCCAGGCAGCCTAGGAAGAAGAGGAAGCTCCCCAGCACAGCGGATGCAGTTATTGAGGTGGCAGTCCCACATGGGGCTTCCTCTAGTTTGCCTCAGGATACACCTGACATCCAGCCGGTCCAGGAACATGCCCCAGTTCCAGTAGTTGAGCAGCAGGAGGCCGGGAGCTAGTCTGAGGCTCCCGCACATATGGAGGACTTGGGGACCACTGATGATCCTATGCAGACGGACCAGGCTTAGGGAGCCCCTATATCCTTTTTTATGACTTTTTTGATGCTTAGTTTGATAGTTGGCATTGGGGACAATGCTAGCTTTTATTCGTGGGGGTGCACCCTACTTTTTTGTTTATCTGGATGACTGTATATATTTGACTCAGTTTTTGTTCCTTTTGGTTGATTTTCTATTTGGTATGTATATAACTTTATATTCAGTACTTTTTATCTTCTGTTTTGGTCTGTATATAAAGTTAAGTTACATTTTGTATATATTCATCCCCCGTTTGTATATTCTAATTCCCTATTGTACATATTCATTCTATTTTCTATTTTTACAAAAAATTTTCGTTTTTAGCTTTATAGTTAGGCTCGTAGCCTCTTATTTTCTTTTTGACACTTCCAATAAACCCTTGGTTTTCTTAAGGCCACGGTTCTTTCCAAGGGTGGAGTATTGTGTGAACCGGGTGGCTCTTCCCGATGATGGATGGAGTGACAAACTTCTTAAGGGTTTGAGTCCGTTTCTTTGATTTTTCTTTTGTTTTTGATAGTTGTAGTTAAGGGCACCTCAAGCAAAGCTTCACTTGGGCCTAGCACATTTGCCTTTGATCCCATGGTCAAAGACATAATGTGGTGTTTAGGATGGTGAAAGTCGTGGCTTTGAGACTCTTGCGTTGACCAAACAATAATCATGTGGTCTTTTTGGACCATTGTGTGCTTGAATCATAACTAAGGTCGCTGTGGGCCATCGACTCGATGTCTTTAGCAATCCCCTAGCGTGTGTAGTGAGGAATCGAATTGTGAGTCCAAGTCCCGAGCCAATGGTCTAGAACTTGCCCTGAATGTTTGTTGAGGCGAAATCCTAGGTGAAATTTGACTTGAGAAGTGATTATAGGCTCTCCTTGATCCGAATGTTAAGATGAACAATTCCATAGCCTACCAAAGAGATGATCCCTAGTTAACCCTTTTGAGCCTTAAACCTTTTTCTTTCAAGAACCAATGCTACAAGCCTATACCCGTTCTAAATGATTACCCTCTCTTGGCACCCAAATCTTCCCTTGAGTAATGGCAAATATCTAAGTTTGGGGGGAAAAACAAGAAAGGAAACAAAATGGTAGAAAGGTGCAAAAACAAAATAAAAAGGAGGCAATGAAAAAGCAAGAAAAGAAAAAGACAAAAAGAAAGTCCAATGTGAACAAGAATGAAAAAGGATTCAAGGAAAACAAAAGTGAAAAAGGGGTGGAAAAAGTAGAAAAAGGAGAAATGTTTTGAATTGCATAAGAAAGAGTGACAATGTGTCTCTCTAACCCCTTGTAAAGAAGTGAAATACTCAAAAGAATCAAGAGAGTTGTGCCAAAATGAATCAAAAGAAGTGCTTAAGGGAAGATTGAACCTACTTGAATAAAAACATGTCCTACCCTTACCCAAAAGCCTTCACAATGACTCCACAAAAGCCTTATAGGATCTTGAGTTGAAGGAAACCTACATTAGTGGATACTTACATAAGGGGCAAGAATATGGTACCTAGAGCCGGACTTGTGACCTTCTTCTTGAGAGAGATGAGTGAAACTCCATCAACCTCGATTTGTGTGTTAATACTCTAAAAGGTGAGGTTCGCTTAGGGAGAGTTGAGGATGTGTGAGTTTGGGTTCCACAATGACCAAAGTAATCGAGAGAAGTTCTTTGATGAAATGTGTCAACTCTTGAGGCTCTTGTGTCACACTTGATCCATGGTTTTTCAAAGTTTAAATGTGTTAATGATGCATTCGTATTGAGGGAATATTGTTAGTCCCAATTGATGCTTGTTGAGGTTGCTTTAGGATAGCTGGAATTACTTGGATTTTCCTTTAAGAGGTGGGCCTTATGTTGTTTGCTTGAGGACAAGCAAAAGGCTTAAGTTTTGGGGGAGTTGATAAGTTAGGATTTTAACGTGTTTTATACCCCTACTTGCCTATGCTTTAAGTATAAATTGCTACAAAATAGCCCCAAAATGCTCACAGGTTGTGCTTGATTACAGGTTTGGTCGACAAAGTGACGAAATGTCAAAGATCGGCTCAAAAAGGAGTGAAACCTGCTCAAGTATCAATGGCCAAGAGAATTGAGGAAAAAGGGCCTAGTGTGGACCGCGCAAAAATGGATGCGGCCGCACTATGAGGTTCAGAGACATGGCAGATTCAAGGGAAGTACTACGCGTCCGCGGTTAGATTCTCGCGGTCCGCGGTCAGGCTACGCGACCGCTTCACATTTTTGTGCGGTTCGCGTGAATGAGATTCAGAGAGTTGAATTTTTGACAATTTCAAGCAATGCGCTCCGCGCTCATTTATGTGCGGCCGCGCCAACTTCCATCGCGGCCGCGCTGCATTTCCACGCGGTCCGTGGTCCTCAACTTCAGAGAAGCAGAAACCAGAAGTTCAAGAGCCAGTGCGGCCGCGGTCCTTTTTGCGCGGTCCGCACTGATCCCGCAGGGGTATTTTTGTCCAGTTTTTCCTGCCTAGTATAAATAGGACATTTTACCATTTTTAGGTTAAGTTTTATATTCTAAAAGCAGCTGAGCTCGTGAGACTCGATATTGTAGCCATTTTTGGCACTTTTGCTCTTTAAGTATTGTAGTTTCTTCTTAGTAATTAATTAATATGCTTAGTTCTTCATCTATTTCTTCAATTTCTGTACCTAGCATGAGTAGATAAACCCATTAGCTAGGGTTGTGGCTCAACCCTAGTGTGGGTAGTCATGGTTGTTGCCATCTAAGGTTAGATTGATATTGGGTGTTTGTTATTTGGGTAGATTTTAGGTTTTAATTAAGGATTGGTGGTTGCAAACACTGATTCTAGCTTTGTGGGTTTAACTCTTCTTGAGAAAGAGAGTCCATGACCCCAAAATTGACCCAACAAGGAATTGGGATGGACCCATGAGAAATGGTAGTCCCAATTAACGGGTTAAATCTCGAGAGACTAATTACCCTACTTGAACCCTAGTTGCTTGGTCTAATTGGCCTACCCAATTGGCCTCGAGAGAGTCTATTGGGCAAAATCACTCTCTCTATCGAGAGGTGTGAGAGTGGGTACAATTGTGCAACGGTTATAGCATAAGCCCCAAATATGTCAATCTATCCTTAGTAACATCTACCCGTTAATTAGCCACCTAGGCAATGCCACGACCCTAGTGCCTTTCTTTCTATTAAATACAACTTAGCAATATTCTCGTAGCATAATTTAGTTTTAATCATTAGTTTTATAATAGTAGATATAAAAATCAAAAACCAAAAATGTTTGAAGTGACATTAGAAGCATAAACACATCTCTAGACTAGATAGACAATACAACTCCACTACTAGCTCCCTGTGAAAATTCGATCCCGAACCACTATTTCGGTAAAAGCTATTGCGACCCGCTCTTCCTACCTTAGTATAGCGTCGATTCGGTAGTGATCAACTATCTCTCCAAAGGTTCGCTCGACTGCATTAATAAATCCCGTTAGTGTTATGCAACGCGATATTATCTTACTTTCGAGTCTAATCTGCACGAGGACTTGAGGATGGATAATACACGTGCCGCTTCCGACATCCACCATTATTCTTTTTACATTAGTATATACAATACGTAAGGTGATAACAAGAGCATCGCAGTGAGGGAAAGACAAACCGTCCGCATCTGACTTATCGAAGATGATACTAACTTCGAGGTCATCATACCGTTCATGAGTGATCGACCGTTTGAGTTTGTGCGTAGTGGTGAACTTTACATGGTTGACTGCTGTATGGTCGCCTCGTAGATGATCATCTGTATGGTGCGAGCGGGAGAGGGCGATTTTGGAGGTCCCTGGGGTTGTTCGCGTCCGTGGGCAAAGTTAGCTCGTCCTCGGTCGCTCAGCAGTTCTTTCAGGTGTCCCTGGTTCAACATTCTCACTACTTCCTACCGCAGACCTATGCAATCCTCGGTTTTATGACCCCTTTCCTAGTGGAATTAGCAAAGAACGTTCGACTTTCGGGTGCTCAGGTCGGACTTCATCTTTTGTGGCAATTGTACCTTTGGGCCGAGCTTCTCTAATGCGTACACTATTTCTGAAGGAGAAACACAAAAATTGTGAGCAGATAAGAGTTGAGGCATACCTCTTTCATTTCGGTGTGGCGCTGTATGTCGAGGGGGGGCATCTGTGTGCCGCGGAGGAGGTGGAATGACTGATGTAGCGCTGATGTCTCTCTCGGCCAAGGCGGGGTCCCAACTGATCTCTTCGACCGTCATTGCGATGATCTTTTCTTGCTTCAGCTTGAACTGACGTTAGCCGTTGGATTGGGCCATTGAGGTTGTCCTCGTCGGCCCTTACCTCGGCGCAATAGGCGTTGTGGATTTCTTCCCAAGTGGCGGGAGGATATTTCATGAGCCTGCTTAACAGCTTTCTGGTTGCTCTCGTTCTGGAAGGCTGCTACCGCCATCCCCTCTGACACATTCGGCAAACTCATTCTTACCCTGTTAAACCTGGCCAGGAAGTCCCTGAGTCCCTCGCTGTGCGTCTGCCTAACGGCGAATATGTCGTTTACCCTGGCTTCCGCCTTTTTAGCTCCTGCGTGAGCGGTGACAAACTTGTCCGCCATTTCTTCGAACGTTGCTATTGACCGTGCTGATAGTTGTGAGTACCAGGTTAGGGATCTCCCTGTTAGGGTTTCGCTGAATTTTTTCAGTAGCACCGATGGTACTTGTTCTTTCGAAAGATCGTTGCCTTTTACGGCTGTGACGTAGTGGATGATGTGATCTTCTGGGTCTGTAGTATCGTCATATATCTTCAGGTATGGTGGCATTTTGAAGGATTTTGGAATGGCGTGGGGGGCTGCTTCCTCGTTGTAGGGTTGCTCAATAAACCGACCAGCGTCCCGTTTTGGTAACAGCTTTGGGGTGCCTGGTATTTTGTCGACCCTTTCTTGATGCTCTTTCATTTGGTCGCGAAGTGACTTATTCTCATTTTCCATTTCCTCCATTTTCTTTAGAATGGCTGCAAGTGTGTCACTACCTGCGTCAGCAGTAGTATGGGTGTTACCTGTGCGGGGGACATCTAGTTCTCCGGCGAATGTCGTGACATCTATGTGTGCAATGTCTCTGTTCTCCCTTTGAGCGGGTTTATCAAGTATGTTGTTTAGAGTGTTTGTTACCCACTCTTCCAGTAGTCTCTTTACCGCCGGTGGTGCCTCTCCTGTTGTAGACGTGGAGGCCTCTTTTTCACGCGAAGCAGTTACGCTTTCGTACGGGGGAGGTGAAGTGTCTCTCTCAGGTGTAGCGTTTGGTGTCACGTTTTCGTTGTCTTTCCCTGCTGTCTTCATTGACGGTGTTCAGGATGTTGGTTGTGACACCTGCTATTGCTTTTAACCTTGAATCTCCTTTTCCTGCCATTGTTAGTTTATGCGAAGCTGGGAAGAGATGGCTATCCCTTTTTATGATCTAGATGAAAATAAAATCTTAACTAAAGAAATCCCCACAGACGCCGCCAAATTGTTTGATCCAAAGATATTAAAACTTTTTTGATTACATCAATTAATGATAATGATGGGGTAAATCTTAGTCAAGCATAACCAAATCTAGATCAAGTGATGGAAGAAATAAGCAAGATGAATAATGCTATGAATCAAGTAAATGCTGATAATAAATGCGACAACTTAAATGCACAATCAATCTTAGCAAATACGATCGGCGTAGAAAAGGAATCAGTATGAGATGATTGAGGAATCTTTGGATCTCCCCAATATCGTATAATGATATATATATATATATATATATATATATATATATATATATATATATATATATATATATATATATCTTTTCGTGCAATCAATGAACAAGGCAGCTTTTGTATTCACTCCCAGATGAATCTTTTTACAAAGTGTTCTTTTGTCTTTTTTGTGCGGATCCCCTTTTTCTTCACTAACCCCCCCTATTTATAAGGGTCAATCTCCCAAGAAACCCTAAAAAGTACAACATAAAGAATATTCCAAAATCATATTCTTACTGTCTCCTATTAAGTTTAAATTACTGTTGACATCTCGTCTCGACTGATCGCTCTTGGTCGTCGTCCTTCATTTCGACGACCATCAGATGTTGCGTAATGATAACCTCGTTCCCCGTCCCACTCGGTAATTGTCGTGGTTGCCAAATTTGGACCCATACAAGAACCCAGAAAACTGAAACCTGCATTAATTAACTTACATACGAATAAAGCTTCCTTCTTTATGTTTTCAAGTAGTACATTTACATCAGATAAGTTCATTTACATTCATCCGAAAGAACAATGTAAGGTATGACCAACGCTCCCACACCTAGGTGATTAACCAATCGTCTTGCCTGAACAAGAAATAGGAAATTGCCGACAAACATATACGAACAACTAACTGTTGGCCAAGTGCTTTTCTTACTGTCTTGTGATTAATAATTGAGAATTAAATTAAATGTTTCTCCAGGAGGACCGAGAATGAAAAATGCATAACTAAGTGAAAATGCATGGGAGACGCCTTTGATTTCTTGGGAACAACATGCAAATTTGGCCAACAACATGCAACCGGTGGGAAAGGATATCGGATGGGATTGTATCTGATCTATTATTTAGTTCGTGTTAAATGATGGAGTGTTATCCTATCAAAAGATTCATGGATCGTATAGGATTATTTTGAATCTGATACTGAGAAAGGATCCAACATTGTTGGTGAAGAGTCGATTCGGAAAATCTCAAGGACATGCCAAACAAGAGTAATTGAAGCGGATGTGGTGTTCTACACATAACTTTCAACGCGAAGTAAAAATTTATATGTAAAAATTCATTAAAATTGCAAAAATAGTAGATATGAACCCATAACTTTAAAAATATAATGGTTTTAATGCTAAAAACCTTAAAAGTTAAACCCATATGATTTCAATCCTGGATCCGCCTCTGGCTAGCCGTAGTGAAGTTCATTGCAATGTTATTCTTCTAGACTTATATACTCCTATTTAATTTATCGTTTGACGTAAAAAAAATTCCTATGTAAGCGAATTAAAATTCAAAGTTCTTCCTGGAATTAAAGTTTAGTTGTTCCATGCTGAGGTTTTTGTGAAGAAAGTTTCTTTACTTCTGCTTCCTTTTACTAATGTGATGTTTCAATCGCAATTACATATATATGCTTATGTTTTTCTCGAATGTCCCCGAAAGAACAATTATGTATGGGTGCAGAATTTTGATTTTTGTTTTTAGGGGTGAGGGGTTGGCAAAGGAGGAGTTGGCATGACTACTCCTTTGAAGAAATTTTTACAATTTTCAGCACTTTAAAGAGTAAAAATCCATATTGTTAAATGTAACCAATATTATCAAGAAATAAAATAAAGAACAAAAAACATATATCATATATTACATTATTTGTCAAAAAAAATATTTACATTTAATTTTATATTGAAGAAAAAATATCACTACAAATAATATTACGAAGGGGGGAATATGTTGCGTCGAGTCGAGCGGTAAAAAATATACACTCACAACAAACTACGATCAAAGCAGAAGCAAAAGATATACTGGTTTCAAGGCTTTCTTTAAATGAGCACAAAAAAGGAGGTATGTTTAGTGCAATAGATTTTTACCCCTAGATATGAAGGATATTTAATTCGTCCGGAAAATAATTTCATGTACGTATATATTTTGCATTTATAACAAATAAAGTACATGGGCGAACAATTCCTAATGTTGAATTATATTTACCACAATAATTTTTCTCACACGATAAACTTACGTTCACTAGCTCTCAGGACAGATATCAATGTTGGCAGTAGAAACGGATGAAAGGATATACACCCGAAATATCGTCTATGACAAAGTATTAACTGAGATACGCTTCATTATATGTTTGTACCTCATGAAATCAAAATAAGTGAAAATGACATGCATCTATTACTTTGCTCATCTTTATAGGAATTTGTGTTTTATTCGTCTAAAGAGGTTGCTATACGACGAATCCTAGAATCTTGTACTTTATTCGATCATGTATAATTATTTACTCAAAATTTTATTTTATTGACCTTATTTTACCAAATTCTGTAATACATGTTTCGATATACACGTGCAACGCACGTGCAGAGAAACTAGTATATATACATACATACATATATATATATATATATATATATATATATATATATATATATATATATATTCTTTTAAAAATATACGCCTCTGTGGGCATCATCATTATCATCATCATCGTACCTGGCCGTAATAGCTCGGTAAAAACGTACCTGGGCATCATAAGGCTCGGTGGAATTGTACCTGGCTACGTAGAGCTCGGTAAAACCCAACTGATCAGCGGTTGCACAATAGGTGTCGTACCCGGCCGACTATAGCGCGGCTCGGTAGAGTAAAATAGTTATATATATATATATATATATATATATATATATATAATGCATATTGGACTCGTTGGAATCATATTCTGAACCTTTCGGAGTGACGTAAGGTCGTTAACCTCTGTACACATTATTAGGACTAATTCTTCATCATGGATCTTATAAGAATTAGGAAGTACCAACAACATTGATAACATAAGAATAAGAGAAGCAACATCAACATCAATCGTTCCATAAGAAGGGAAACAATGTAAGTACTGCTAGCTTCTAAGAGTGGAGTATCTTTGGAAGCTCGTTCATTACATTATGTACAATCGGAGTCGTGCAAAATAAGGAAAGGGATAGCCTCACATACCTTGTATATACTGCCCAACTTCAAGCTATGCAAATGTCACGACTCCTTAGTCTATATTAAGAGAAATGATACTATCGTTATCGTTTAAGCGTCGTAACTATTATGCATCGACCGCATCCTATTTTACGATAAAACAGACAACGCCTACCCTATTTATATGACTTCCCACATGTTAAAACGATCACGAAACATCCCAAACAACATCAGTAATAATCATATTAAGCCTCCCAAAACAGTCCACCAACCAACAACATTACTAACAAGCCTTTCGATAGATAACTCACAAGTTCTAGCTTCAATGACTTAGCCGCAAATTGGATAATATTAAATACATGTAGAGTAAGAGGTTACTTACCTTTAAACAGATATAAAAACTCCAATTTGACCTTAATTCACCACGAAATATCCTTCCAATGCCTCCACAATAACAAGGAAGCGAAACTAGCAATCAATTAGGGGTTTTCGGCACTAGAATCAATTTGGAAGACTTGAAATCACCTAGGGTTGATATTAAAAACTCGAGGGAGTGTTTTACAAAACATAAACCACTTAAAACAACCTCCCACACGAGTTGGAACCACACAAAAATCAGCAACAACAAGAAGAACAAGAAACTTACTAGCGCCATGGGATTCTCGACACTTGATTTGTGTTGTTTGCCCTTTGTTTGGGTCTTGTATCATGAGAGAACCTTGAGAGTGCTTTTAGGTGTATAGGGTCTGAAGATAATGAAAAATAATGAGTTAAAACGGGGTTAATTCATCTCATATATATCAATATATCTCAACCGCCTATGTGGGCCCCATAGAGAGCTGCTTATGCAGTCTCGCGAAAACGTGAATATATCTCTACTCCGACATCATATCGACAAACGGTTTAATGTGTTAGAAACTAGACTGATAGATATTCATTTTGGTGGGTAGATCACCCCATAATTCCAAGTAAATTTGGAGAAAAGCTTAGTAACATTTGACCTAAAGTTTAAGTAAAATTATGAATGTAAGTTGCGACAACTTTGTCGACTTTTATTTCATAACTCGTTTGACTTAAAGACTTATGATACAGATATTATATGATTCAAATATCTTAAAACACAACATCTTAAGAATATTAAGCACCTCTAATTTTACCCGAAAATACGGGTTACAACATCCTTGATTCGTTTAACCTCTAATACTTGTTAACCACTCTTATACACCATTGTATCATTTAAGACCAATATGATTAACTTCTTATCATCTCAAAGATACTTAAGATGAGTTTTAAGTGTATTTTTATGATGATTTCACTTCTCAATCACTAGTTACAACAAGGTTTTGTATTGGATTCCACAGGATTTCTTCAAAATCTTAAGAATACCCCAAAAGTTGTCTTTCAAGATTTGGTCTACAAGAGGTAAACTTTCACCCTTAAACCTATATGCATGGATTATTAATGAATATGAGCAAGAAATAAGTATTAGCACTTATTGGATGGTGATTGGAAGCCATAAATACTTAAACTAGATTATTGGATATCGTAGAGATTTTGTAATGAGTTAATTAGTGAAATTTGGTGGATGTGAGTTCATTGATGATTATGATGGTGCTAAAGAAGGCAGTTAGTAGACAAAGGATGTTGTATATCTTGTTGGTTGGTAGGAGGGATTGTTGATTAAGAAACACCATTACTAGAGGTGATAGAATGCTATGCACTCTAGGTGTTTGATAAAATGCCAAAATAACCTAAAACCTGAAATTTTTACTAATATTGCTCCAATTAAATTATGTTGATGTAGATTGAAGTTGTAAGAGTAGGGGGGAAGGGGGGGGGGGGAGGGATTTAGTATCACTAAAGAGCTCCATCAAGGTATGTTGGCTAAACTCCCTTTCTAGAATTGGAATCCATGAGTTCCTCGGAAAATCTAAGTACGGTTTGTTCAAACTCTCGTTCCAATGGCTCCAAATCGATTCTGAAAACTTATTTGCTTAAATGCTTATGTACTCAAGTCGTGTTCAAACTTCCCTTATCATACTATGCTCCCCATAGTGGGAAAATGTTCAAACATGGTTGTTTTAACTAATGTATATGCTTTGAATCCATGTTTCAATCGTAAAACACCATGCTATGCTTGTAAGTATTTCCAATGTGTTTTGAGTCCTTACATACTCATGAGTTGAAACTGTTTATTGCCCTTTTGGAAAAAGTATTTCAAGAATAAGTGGTGTATCACTCGTTTATGATTCTTTACTTGTGCTTCAATTGTTGGTCATTTTTCTCCATTCTTTGGAAAGAAATCCATTGTGTTTAAAGCCTTTATTTCTAATCAACTTAAAGTTATGATTTTCGGAATATTCTATACGTTGATGTTTATGATGATGACCCTTGAAAGTAAAGGAATGAAAGTGTGGAATATGAGATACGGTCGTCGTTCCATGAATTAAGAATCATTGTATGGCCAAGAGAGCCGATGAAATCATGGTACTTGAGTCGTTGAAAGTACTAGTGAAGCTATATGTGGTATGGAAGGTTATGATATGAATGTATCTGTATTGTTTCCTTTGTGTGAAAAACAAAAATATTTTTGTGAGTATCATTAGCGAGCCGAGGAAGGGTAGGTTGTAACGGCCCCTACCTGAAACTACACGTACCGGTGTAGGGATGAATTGAGATTATCCCACTTGATTGGGATGAGATTGATGTGTTGAGATTATTTTCTTTAATTGGGATGAGATTGATGTTAGCCCTAGATTGGAAGTCGACCCACACGCCATATGTGGGGAGACGGCTTAGCTGATCGGGTGGAGATCGGACGCTATGTCGTGCGCATGGTGGTTTCTCATTCTTGGTATCACCTTTTATTCGCATCACCATGTCAATCCACATTGATTCGTGGATATATTGCTCAGGCCATCGAGTTTGTGATCGGACTCCATGCCTCGTGTATGGTGTGATGATCGGAGGCTAATGATCTCCTAACCAAAAATGTTAATTTCTCATTTTGAAAATTGTTATGTTTAACTTTGCATTTGGGTATCAATGGTTGTTACTTGTTGCTTTCATGATTACTCCCTTTTTATATTGCATTCTATTTCATGAGAGGGTATTTAGCTTTACATACAAGTACTATTCCATATGTACTAACGTCCCTTTTGCGGGGTGAGCTACATCGTTAATGGATGCAGGTAGTTCGTCAGTGGGCATCTTTGATCCTCGTTAGCAGTTACCCTCTATTCAGCAGGTTTTGGTGAGCCCTATTCTGTTCCGGGCCTTATGTCACTTGACATTGTACATTATGTTTTGAGGTATAACCGGGGCCTTGTCGCCGACACTTTCATACTACTTTTCTGTTGTACTTAGAGGCTCCGAAGACATGTTGTGGGTGGTGTTCGATGTTGGGTAATGAACTAGAAGTGTTGGTATTTGGCAAACATGTTTTTCCCTCGTAATTATGAACTTGTAATTTTTTTGGAAATTGTAAATGAAGCTAATTTGAGTAATGGAAAAAGAATGTGGAACACTTTACTCTTCTCATGTCTATCTCTTGTTACTGATGCTTATATTATTCATGGGTAAGGTTGGGTAGAAGACATCAAGTAGACTTGCTTGACCGGGGTATCTCGGTTGAGCGCCGGTCGCGCTCCCTAATGTCGGGGCGTGACATAAATAGATCCCTCAAATATTTATTATTAGCGTTTGACACGGATACTATGTACATGGTAGCACATGGATTCAGCCGTGCGAAAGTGATTTGGAAAATGTGGGCCCAAGGTGCCATATGTGTAAAGTTTGGAAGTTGTGACTTAAGATATAAGATTACAGGAGCGGTACCTCGGGTAATTCTTGTTGTAATTCGTGCATTAGGAATGATTCGATTGATTGAGTTGTGATTGATTTCCCTTACTTGCATTCATTCATATTTCATCTGTAACCCGACTATGTCGTTGCTTAATTACTTGGTTATTTTTCGTTGCCATTCGTGCTCCCATTATTTTCACTGTTAATTATAATTTGTGATCCTTCTGTTATTGGCCTTACATTGATGTTCTTTCCTTTGTTAGCTTTATGTTATATCCTGCACATGTTTATATGTCTGGTAGGTGTCTTGACTGGCCTCGTCACTACTCTACCGAGGTTAGGCTTGATACTTATTGGGTACCACTATGGTGTACTCATGCTACGCTTCTGCACATTTTTTTGCAGATTCAGGTATTTCAGATCGAGTTGGTTTTGAGACTGATGTTTGCGCGGCTGGAGACTTCAAGGTATACCTGCTAGACGTTCGCAGGTCCCAAAGTCACCTTCTGTTGTATTTTATTTTCATTATTTCCTATTATTCCGGAACAGTGATGAATTCGTCATATATAGTTACTCTTAGAAAGTCTTATGACTTGTACTGCCGATTTTGGGGTTATGTAACTGTTGTTGGTTCAACTATGTTGATTTAAGGTATTTTTGGTTAAATTCCATTAATAATCAGTATGTGTTAGGCTTACCTAGTCCTAAAGACTAGGTACTATCACGACATCCGAAGGTGAGAAATTGGGGTCTTGACACTCAAATATCCGTCTTTACAGTATATTTTCTGAGCTAACTTTATCTCTTTCTTAAACGGTTCACTTAATTAGCATTAAGGACAGATTAAGGAAAAACTGGTATACAATGTAGTGCAGCAGCAAAAGACAAAACTATAAGGGATCGTTTGGTAGGGTGTATAAGAATAGTGCTGAATAAGGTGTATTAGTAATGCAGAGATTAGTAATGTATGGGTTAGTAATGCAAGCATTAGTTATGCAGAGATTATTTCTTATTCATTGTTTGGTGTGGTGTATTAAAATTGATATCCCTTGCATAATTTTTAAGAAAATTATTTATTTACAAAAATACCCTCCATATTCTTTAGCTTTAAGGGACTTTAAGGATAATTTTACCTTTAACCATACTAATGCATGCATTAATAGCTTTGGTATTGCTAATACCATGGTTTTGCTATGCATTAGTTATACATAGGATAATACCAAATAGGGTGTATAACTAATGCTTGTAATAGTTATACATAGGTTGAAAAAGTATACCAAACAAGGTTTTACTAGTACACAAAGCTAATGCATGCATTATTTTATCTAATGCACTCTACCAAACGACCTCTAAGTTTTAACAAAGCTATATTTTGCAAGAAGTTTTCGAGCTTTTACTGTTGAAAAGTTAAAACATTTTACCCCTCATTTAGCATCTGCATCCCTACGAATAATACAGCTGGAGCACAATACAAAATTCCAAAATGAGCCAACTGAGGTGGCTATTTGCTGTTTCATGTCCTCTTTTCCTACTAGTATAGAGGATAGAGTTGTATCTATGTTTACCATCTTATTACTGTCTTGATCAGCGCATTATCTGGACATATAGCTGCTGCAACATCGTTGAAGTTTCGGGGTCATCCTGCAAAGTCATATGCAAAACAAAAAAGTACACTGAGATCTCTCTATAACAGTCATTCACTATAAAAACCAAATTTTTTTCGGAACTGATTTTTATGTTATGTATATGTCCTCTATGATAGCACTTCACTATATCAGCCAAAAAATATCGGAACAAACGAGGCTGTTATAGAGAGGTTTGACTGTATACACATGGAGTTGTAATAATAATTGAGAAAGACCTACATAGGCGATACGAACAGCAACAATAAACCCAGTGTAATCCCACAAGTGCGGTCTGGGTTTATAGGCGGTAGCAAATTAGGATATTCTAATACTAGAAATTCTTTAGAAGATGCATCATGTCTATTAGTGTGTAAAAAGGAGGAGAGAAGATGAACTTACACGAAGCATGTCCATAAAGGTGTTGTCGAATAGCTGACAAGGAATTTGGCTCCTGAATGCATCAGATGGCCTGCATTATGAAAGTGGATCAAACAACAAATTCAAAGAGAAATATAACAGAAAAATCGCAAATTATGAAACCTGAGCAGCAGGAACAAAGATGTTTACCCGACGAACCTTGATACTTGTGAAAGACACAGATAAGATTGTATCACATATCTTAGCAGCAGTATACAGGGTTTTTGAGAAAGTTTCTGTACTACTCGATGCAAGACCTGTACTATTGAGTAAAACCGTTCAGCCAAAGCGCAGCAATAGCTTAGTCCTTCCTCTTGCATCAAAATTTTCATAACTATGAGTGTTGCGACCTGTGCAGACAGAGAACATTCTTTTCATATTTTGATGTCAAGAATCAGCATATCACCAAAAACCAGTAAAGTCAATCAGAAACACAATTTGTAAGGCAGAGTGGAAAATCAGGAGTTAGCAAACATATCAGAAGCACCCTTTTCTCCCTATCCCTATGCAACAGCAATCAAACTTATACAGGCCAAAACAAGATATTCAATAGATACAATCCTGTCCAGTGTTATCAAAGGCGAAAAGCGCAAAAAGGCTTTAAGGTCTGTTGGGGCTTTAAGCGCAAAGTGTAAATTAAGTGTGGGTTTTAATGAAGAAAGGCGCAAATAGAGAAACTACGAATATGTATGTGTAGTAAAAGACTAATATCTACAAGCATGAATACCAAATATATGGAGAAAGAAATTGAAGAAAATTTACGATAAAGTGAAATATCAATTGTTTAATGTCGTCTCTTCGAGATTACGCTCATTGGCAAGGAAAAGTATGCCTTAGAACCTTGGTGAAAACACTGAAGTGCCTGATAAGCGAGACGAAGCGCTCAACATGTTTTGAGCCTCGCTTCAAGGTTTAAACACGCCATTGATAACACTGATCCTGTCTGCACTATATTATCCTAGTTGTAACCTAATAATTCAACACAGAAAACAATTAAGGAACAGAATTAATATGTAGCAGTCTAACCTTACGCGACAATTCATCACCTAGATCCATGCAATGCAGGCACAAAGGAACCAGTTCTGTTTCCAGGAAAAAATAAAGGATCTCTCCACCATATGGATCATCAAACTGCATTAGCAAGCAAAATTCAGAATCAAATAATGCTATAAATGTTTGATCAGTGGTCTAATTATCAATACGAAATGCCATATATGGTGCTGTGAATAAATGATTCAAGAAAATGCAGATGGATACCTCAAGAAGAAAAAGCAGATCCAGATTTGAAGGGCTAATTATCAGATAGCCATCAGCCGTAACTGATACTTACATTATGTCTAGTTAAGGCATATGTAATCAGTAAAGTAGTGTAACTACTGAACATCCAGTCTTGAAGAAAATTGAAAAAAAAGCAACAACAACAACAACAATAACAACATAACAACATACCCAGTATAATACCACAAGTGGGGTCTGGGGAGGGTAGTGTGTACGCAGACCTTACCCCTGCCTTGTGAAGGTAGAGAGGCTGTTTCCGAAGACCCTCGGCTCAAGACTGAACATCCAGTCTTGAAGAAAATTGAAAAAAATAAATGCATGAAATGAATGAGTGACGACAATGGAGAGAGCACGAGTGTATTTGTTCAAATGGAAGAATACCTTTGTTAGGGAACCGATAACACCCAAGCTGGTGAGCCTGATAAACTCCAAAGGCTTGTCATTTCCATTTTTCCCATTAGTCTTGAGAAATGGGTAAAAATAAAATGGTATTTTAGCTGCAAAGAATAGTTACCAGAAGAGTTAACTGTGTTTCTCAAACGACATTAGGAAAACCATTTGTAAGTTCACAGCAACAACAACAACAAATCCTGTGAATTCTCACAAGTGGGGTCTGGGAAAGGTGAGATATACGCAGCCTTAACCCTACCCGGGAAGGCAGAGAGACTGTTTCCGGAAAACCATTTGTAGTTCAGAGTGAAAAGAATTATTGACAAAAAGCAGAAAACTTAGAGCTTGAGGAAAACTAGAGCATTATAAAAGGGTATGAAAAGCTTTGCAATGCATGATCTGCATGCTTCACCACAAAAATGATAACGGAATGAACATCTCCCATTTATGTTTGACAAAATTAGAATCATAGCTTATAGTAATAGAACTTTATTTTGAACCATTATAGAGATGAGGCACAAGCATAGAATGAAAATGGACTGCAGCAGGGAGATTTGTTCCTCTACTCATTTATACGAGTATTTCACCCTAGGTTTATATTTCATTTAAATTTGTATCATTTCAAGAACTGACATTACCTTTTATCAGCTCCCTTCTTGTTTCTTGGTGATTTCCCATACACTGCAGAAAATAACCATAAAAGAATAAGGTGGATGCATATATATATATCATGAAGTGGTAAAAACTGGTGTCAATAATAAGTTATGTCAATGATATCATCAAATTCATTTCATGACCTCCCCTTCCTATCGCCTGAACATCAAGGGGAGACTTGGCGTAATTGGTAAAGTTATTGCCATGTGATCAGAAGGTCACGGGTTCGAGCCGTGAAAACAGGCTCTTGCAGAAATACAGGGTAAAACTGCGTAAAATAGATTTTTCTGGTCCGGCCCTTCCCTGGACCCCACGCACAGTGGGAGCTTAGTGCGGTGGGCTGCCCTTTTTTGAGGCCATGAAAAAGATAGTACTGTCTTATCTGATACTACTCAGCTGAATTTATATACAAAAATTTATGGTTATCTCTAATGCGTTTCACTTGAGGCCTAGAACTCAAGAAAATAAAAACTTCACATCTCAGATTTTCCTAAATTACAGATTTCCAGTAATTCCATGGACTAAAACAATTGCAGCATAAAGCACATTGATCACCAAATCAAACTGGTTTTGCATAAGTGCATAAAAGAGGTGACGTCAAACACATAATTCACTACTCCCTCTTTCCCGATTTATATGGCGAAGCAGGAATTTCGAGAGTCAAACTTCTTAATTTTTACCGTGAGTTCGGACATAGTGAAATATAATTTATATATTTGGAAACTACGTAAAAAATACTATAAGTCACAATAATTAATAATTCAAAATATATATAAGGCATATGAAAAAATTATGGTCAAAGAAAAACTTGTTTAACTCTCGAAATCCGAACTGCGCCACATAAATTGAGACGGAGGGACTAGTTCATTTCTGACCTGAAACAAAGCAAGGGCATTACACACTCGAGTTGACTCCTTAATAGATACCGTCGAGGTTGACAACTTCGGGTACACTGCTATCACTTCCTGAAATTAACAGATAAATTAGGTATTGACAACTAATTATAATTGCAGATTAAAACGTATTCTTCTAAAATTTTCAGAAAATCAGTTAAAGAAAATTCATTTGACATTTGTCGCTGAAAGTTACAGTTGATGGTTGGAGGAAAATCATAACTCAAAAGAAAAATAAATTTAATATGCACAATAATCTACTTGTCTATTACGAAAATGATGGATTCAACTTAAAATTTATATTCATTATCCAGCAGAAGTTAGCTAGATGAGTGAAAATAAGAAGAGGTATATTATATTATATACCTGTAAAAGTATGAAGACTGCATTGAAGGTGTTCCACAACAGCAAAGGTAGCTCTGTGCATGTGTCTCTCTTCTGAAATAATAAGAAAAATTACCCAAAACTTAGATATTTTCTAGCACTTCCAAAAGGTAACAGAAAAAGGGACTAGAGTTATTAGTTCACTGCACGTGCTTAATGCAGTTGCAAAATCCTAATTGCACAAATATAAATTAGAGGATATTAGTTCCTGAAATAATAAAGTTGGTTAGGAATTATAACTAATACTCACAATTTAAAACTAAATTTATGTTATTAGGCCACAAATAATTGAATTAAACCAAAATTGCCTAATCCTTCGTTGATGTAGACGGAATTGCAATGAAGTCGCAATACACCATCATCATCGATCACTACCTCACAACACTGTGTGTTTAAGGACAAGCAAATTGATTGTCATCGTTTTCAAATAACCACATTACCGAAATATAAATAAGAAATACCCACATACAAGAGGTGAAACAACTAATAGCCTATGTATCATCAATTAGTTTTAGGATTTTTTCACTCATATTCATAAGAAGATAATTGTCCCTCAAAGTCAAAATTACAATAGTTAAGGATGTGGTCTGCTTTCTTTTTTAGTGGATCTTAATTAATGGATGATGATGTTAAGGAACACATCATGTTTAAATTGTTTGTATATTTCATCCTTATAACTATAGAAATGTATTTACATCATCTTGAATACACGAATTTATGTTATAGTTCTCGTTTGTTTGATGGGGAAAAGATAAATAATTGTGTTGGATCCAGCTTAAGAACTTGAATCAAGAACTACTTGTCGTCATAGAAGTGACATTACCGTGGCAAATTGACAAAATTAAATAATTTTTTTTTGAAAAAAAATAATACTGTAATATAAAGTGGAAATGACACCAGATAGCCACTTTAAAAGGCTGCTATTTAGGAATTAGCCTGTAGTCATGAAGTGGTAACTTGCGGACTAACTCGCGGCTTACTTAGGGAGGAATTGGGCTAGCATTTTGCAAGCCCTTACAATTGAGGATTGGGCTGAGCTCGACGATTGAATTCCAAAAAATTGCAGAAATAGGACACTTTTTGGGGTGGTCTTTAACTTTTGACACCGATTGCCCTATGGGTAGAACTTTGAGGTCAAAAGTTAAAAATGCTGCTCATGGGACAAGCGAAAGGTAAAACTTGTTAAACTTGAAGTTCTGCCCGTGAGTCAAGCGTGGACAAAATTTATAATCATCCACTTTAAGGCTATTGCTGTAACACGCTAGCCCGTTTTGACATCTCTAATATTAGAAAAAATAGAAAACACTCAATCAGATCATTCTCAGAGAATTCAATGTGGATTATAGCGATCATTCAAAGAGCAAAAGAAGGCATGAAAGACAACACAAATGAACTTCCTTATACCTTTATATCTCTCATGCACACACCGAACAACCACAAAGTAGAGGACAAAAACACACAAACAAATAGATAAACAAAAACTAACACGTACTCAAAATGCATATATATATATAAACACTTAGATAAAAAGGTTTAAAACGTGTCACCTTAGTTAGTTGATTGATAACCTCTTCGCGAAGATTAACATCATGTAGTAATAACACCAACTGTTTTGGGGTGGCAGAAGCCAAATCAAGACCCTCATTTTTCTGTGAAGAAGAAGAAGAAGAAGAAATGTTGTTGCGAGGGGGCAACGTTGGCGATGATGTTAATGTAGTTTCCATAAACAGTGATACTGGTAGATTCTCCATTTAATTAAAACAAAACTTTTGCTTTTGAAAACCTTCCAAATGAGAAAGAAGAAACCAAATGAGGGGTCTGAATTTTCTCTAAGTGAAAGGAAAAGTGTTGTTTAGTGTTTACCTTTGAAAGAAAATGAAGTAGCAGAAAATGGACAAAGTTAGCTGTATTTATAGGGGGGGAGTGGGTGATGTGGGCTGGGGTGGGGTGGGGCGGTTTTGAATTATTTTTTTGGTCATGCAGATTTTTGTAATTGGAGGAGAAAGTCTAGATTTAGTTAGTAGTTAATTACTATTCAATTACTTCCACTTTAAATGATATGACTCTTTTTATTTTAAATAATTTCAAATGTTTGATACTCCTTTCTTTTATGTAAGGAATTTTAAGTTTTGTATACAAAAAAGTAAAGGACACATATTTACATAATCAAGTAGGTGTAACTTTTAAAAGCCAACTAGATGTTGTTTATAGTAAAATATTACTAGTATCTTTAGATTAGTAACTTTGAAAAATTGAAAATGAAAGTAATAGTAATAACGGGTTATACCTTATTGTGATTGTTTCTTGCTCATACTATTTAACTTTCTAAGCACTAGTTTAATTTTTACCACTACCCCTATATAACACTTTAATGTTAATAAATTGTGTTCGAAAATAAATTCTGTAAAAAAATAAAACAAAAACAGAAGTAGGAGAATTAAATTGTTCTAAGTCAACAGAAAATTGTATTTTTCTTAATGAATTTAATCCCCTCACTGTTGCCTAGGGTTATTGGATTTCTTCCCAAGATAGAATAGAAGTATGAAACAACTATTCTGTAATACCGTCAATGAAAATTACAGAACTTTAGCGAACTCAACAAGCGGTTGCAAATCACACTGAACACTTACGTTTTTTGCTTTGAAAAACTATGCAATATACAGAAAAAGAGGGGAGAGTTCTTTCAGATTAGAAATTACTGTTGAAAATAATGAATTTAAATCAAAAATTTTAATATTAATTTTGCTTTTGGAAAAGGAAATTAAACCGCGAATTATACTATATTAATCAATGACGAGCAAGCGATGCTCGAAGACGACAACGCGAGACACCACTTCTTCTCTAACTCTTTTAAGAGATAGAAGATGTGCTTTTCTATAAAAGCACAAGGATTTTCTTTTTATTTTCCGATGAGGGATAAAGTGCCTTAGTAAAAGGAACACTTCTGTTTACTCGTAAAACGGTACAGTTGAATTTATATATAGTTTATAGACAATTGAATCAATTTGATTCCAAAATGGCAAATAAATTAAACAAGAATGTACTTAACGTTGAAATCGAGATAAGACATCAGAAATTCTGGTTCGGGAGCAGAGCTTCCGTTGGCAGTAGTAACAATATTAATAAGCAAGAAGATAAAATATTATTGAACTTTGAACAGTGCATATTATGAGCTTGTCAAAAAATTCCTTCCCCTTACAATGGTTGTTCAGCTCACTATTTATAGTTGTTCCTAGGGAACAAGGTCCTAGGATCAAGCCCCTCTTAAATGACAACTATGGAGGCCATTGAAGAATGTGTAATGGTAGGCAATGAATGTCATATTCTCTGCAACGGGCTACGTACTTAATGTTGTAGAATATTCTTCATTAAATGCTACCGGGTGATATGCATTTATTTTGTCTTTATGTGCATCATTCCCTTTAGGAACAAACAGGATTATTGCCTTCGGACCTGATTGCCATTTGCCTCGTTTTCCATCTGCCTTCGGCTCCACGTGTCACTTTATTATGCGAGCATTTAATATGAACATACTTTACCCTATACAGATAGTCTCCTTGCTTTTCGGTGGCACATCCTTGTGTCACCAAGAAGTTGGTGAAGATACCTTTCTTGGAGGGAAATTCTCGGATCCCATCTGAAAAATTTTCGACAATTGATCAGACGCACGTCTCTCCGCATTTAATGCCCCGAACACGCGTCATCCCATGATTCAACAAAACGTTTCCCGGTTCTCAAGGTAATTATGGCCATGATTTTAGCTGCCTATTCCTTTGGTTATACGCATCTATCTTCTCTTTTTACACTTCATAATTCTAAACTATCTCAAACTCTCTTTACTCAACTCACACTTGTTTTCTACTTCCTTTAATCTTCTTCTTCGGAGGAAAACCCCTTACTTCCTTTTGATAACAATGGCCTCCTCTTCTAGAAATTCCAGTGCTTCAAAGAACAAAGAAAACACTGATGATGCTCCTCCTCCTATGGTGAGCACCATTATCCAGAAGGCTTACTACAACTAAATACTTCGAAGAGAAGTACCCTTCTGCTAACCCCCGCACATGGGTTGTTGGTTTATACTTTTCTTCCATCCATCCTTCTAGCATCCCTGATGTGAAGGAAAACTGTGGTTGTCAAGATTTGAACATCATTGCTCCTGACCTAGCAGAGCGAGTAGCCTTCTCCAAGAATGGTTTTACTTATGTTCATATGTACCCCTTCACTTTGGGCCCGTTCTCATTGATCGGAGGGCTTGACTTCGTTATCTTGCAGTTTTACATCTGTTACCAAGTCTGCTTGGCATAAGTGAGCCCTTCTATGTGGCGGACGATCGCTTGTCTTCGGCGTCTATGCTAGGAGACGGGAGAAGAGCTATCCCTGGCTCAACTGGTAAACCTTTATTCCACCAAGATTTTCCATTGGGGAATGATAAACTTCAGCAAACGTGGTCACCGTGCTTCACTAACCATCATAGACGATGACAATGACCATGGATGGATGGAGCGGTTCGTTGTAGTCGCCACCAGTGATATCATCCCGGCCACGAATCCATTCTTTCCCGAATCATGGAACCGTACTCGTAAGTGCATCGTCTGTCTTTCCTTCTAGTTAAAGATTGTCCTGTGATATTATTAATTCTTCTTCTTTCACTATTTCAGCAACTCGATGGATACCACCAAGGATTGAAGGTTCAGACCAGTGGGTCCAGAAGATTTTGGATGTCACTACGCCTGATACCCGAAAGTGGAATAACTGGCCCTTAAATACGGGTGGAAGGCCAAAAATCATGGTAGGTTGAACTTATCATATAGGAAAATTGGTTGATTTTTTTTCCTGTTGAATTCAGGTCTTCCGCAGGTCTCTATTACCGTCCCCGAGGAGGACGTCTTGGCTGACCCTACTCACTCGGCGAGGTTGCTGCAGGAGGATTTCACCCGAACGGGTGTCATCGGGCCTGCTTCTAGGGCAAGTTCCCGACCGGAGAACAAGCAACGAAAAAAAGGATGTGCCTCCACAGCCGAGGGCAAATATAAAAAGTCGAAGAGCACCGTTCCCGAACCATCTAGGGACATTGTGATGATGAGCGCCGTGCCCGAGCCAGCCATAGAAAATATGGTGATCCATGATGATGGATGAGCCAGTGATGATGGGGCTTCTCTACATAGAAGACGACGACCTTCATCAGCTCAACAGAATGCTCAATCTGTTGAGCTAGTTACGCCAATCGAGGATGACGTCCCGACTCTCTAGGGTGAATATGATGTAGTGGAAGATGCTCACTCTAGCTTCCGAGTCCCAGTCACTGTTTCCGATACCGTGAGGCTGGCTACCGGGTATCTCCCGTCTTCGGTTGATCAGGAACCAACAACTAGCACTGCTTTTGCCGCAGTTGCTTCTCAAGATAACGCCATCAACTTTATCTCCTTCTTCACCAACTTTGCCTTCTCCACCAGCAATTGCTACATCATCTCCACCGGCCGGAAGTATCCGAGAGGAGGATGTCCTTCTTCTCCGGTCCCCAGTTCATGGAAATTTGGGGCATAATTATTTTTCCGCCTTCAAAGATTCTCAGAGGAGGAGGAGTGTTTCCCTCTCGGTTTCTACCTGATGCCATTTGCTGTCCCCGCCGGTGGAACTTGCTAATTATCTGAAGCTTGTGGCTTCAGAAAAGGATATGGATAAAATACAATCTCTCTTGGGAGAGTGTATGGTGAACAATGCCATGCACAACGCAACGACTGTACAATCTTTGTTTCCTCTGTTGTTTCTTCTATCTTTGTTATGGCATGATTTTTAGTTTATACTTCTAATTTACATGCTAACTTCCTTGCTTCCGAGGTTGATCCTTGACAAGGAGAAACTCACCTCCGAGCGGTATTAATTGTTGGCCGAGCATGATCAAATTGCTGCTCACCTCCCATAATAGGAAGCACAAGCTGCTGAGGCTGTTGAGTTGGAGTCTCGGTTGCAGCAAAGCAAGCAAGAGGTAGTGAACCTCGGCCAAGAACCCGCCCTGTTAAGATTACAATTTGAAGAAGCTAAGGCAAAATGGGTTGAGGTCCAAAATGCTGTTCTTTCTACATCCGATCGCGAGGCTACCTCTATTGAAAGATTGAATAATTTGGAGGCAACCTTGAACTCCAAAGCTGAAAAAGTTGCTGCTATTGAGGAGAAGTATGCCCGGTTAGACGAGAGGCATAAGAGAGACATAGAGCATAATAAAGTTTTTAACTCCACTATTTGTTACCTCGATGTCAGCCTTCAAGCCATAGTCTGAGAGGAATGACCTTTCTACCAAGGTTGACTAGCTTAAGGAAGAGCTTCAGCTTCGAGTGGCTTCCCTCATTGTTGAAAACGGTAGTCTATGTATAGCATAAGGAAAAAAACCTTGGAAGAGGACAAAACGGGTGCCATTGATTTTGATGCCAAGATCGCTACGGCCCGTGAGCTGGAGTCAACTGCCCTAAGGGGTCTCCTAGCCCAACCTGATGTTACTGACTCTTCTGGTTTTGGTTCCGAGTTCTCGGGAATTAAAGAAGAACCTTAAGGGGACGATGGTGAAGGCCAAGATGGCGAGCCGGCGGCGGATCCGTCTTCTTCTCCTGGGGGTGCAGATGCTTCTCTTCCTCCGAATTTTGGAGATGCAGTAGCTTAGCCTTTTACTTTCTTTTCACTTTTCTTTCTTTTCCATACTTTGTACTCGTGCTGCTTGGCATGTTTGCTGTGTATAGAAGTATTTTTTTCGTTTAAGTATTGCACAAGTTTTTCTCTTTGCGTACTTTTTGTTTAAGTATTGCGCAAGTTTTACTTTTTTACGTCGAGTTATGCGAGGCTTCAGGTGTATTTTTCCCAACAACATTTAAATTCTGGGCATAAGTTCTTCCGGAATCAACCCTTTACCGTGAGGGTTTCATAAGAGAGGGACCTCTTATGTTTAGGTGTTCTTGAAGAGGGTGTTTCCTGTTCAGTATGACACTAGCATTTGAAGTACTTATTTAACTTTCAAATGATAAAATTGATTCATTGATAGGACAAGAAAAAAGATGAAAATAAAAGGACTTTACTTTATTCCTTCCATTTCAAAAGTACATAAGCATTCGATGTGCTAAAAAGAAATTGCCATTACTTATGGCTAACTTGTACAACTTGTTTCTACGGGGCTGGCCGCATAGTCCCTGGTCCCGATGATAAAACTTTGTTCTCGGATTTCATAGTCCCGGTCGATGTGGCCGTCATTGTTGTATTCTCATATCATTCCCCCCACTCCCTAGTGTTCGAGTGCGAAGAATGCAAATTTGAACATTGGAAGTCTTGCTCCTTTAAAGATTCCACTAGTGAATGGTTGGATAATCTAGCTCGAAAGCAAGATTCACTTCCCCTTAGGAACTTTTCTATTGAACCAAAGATTATCTAACAATCTCCCAATGGCTTGCACTCATGGACGGCCGGGTAATCTTTAGCCCGATAGCAAACTTTACTTCCTGGTAGGAATTTTGCTATCGAGCAAAAGACTATCTAGCCGCATAGTGACTCGTTGTCTGCATGCCTTATCATTTAAAGGCCTTATTTCTACCGACGAAGCTTCCTTCGTAGTATGCTTTCCGTTGCAGCACATATTTTCAGTGTAGGTGATGCTCGTCAATAATAGTACCTTTTGATGTGGACGAGCGCAAAACATAACAAAAAATTTATGCTTGCTAGCCAAAGATAGTATAGTTTAATTATCGTCTCCACAGAGATTGAATTTACATAGTGCTCGAATAATCTCCAGTTGATTACTATCCAGGAAAATTAACAATTGATTTGATGACTATTACTAATATTAACTACTAAAATTTAAGCAAATAACAATAGATCATAAAAAATAGCAGATGAGCCCGAAAAAATATCAATGAGGCAAATAAGGGTAATTGACTAGACAGGTGCAAGATAACCGACTCGGGATCCAATTCTTGAGTTAATTCACTCTATAATACGGTTGATTCTCACGAATTCAACCGATAATCAGATTACACTTGAATATAATATTCCTCTTTCGATTAAACATTAATTTCAGTAATTAATGCAATTGAAGCACGGTAAACAATTTCAACAATAAAATGATGTTTATGATCTCAAGGGTAACTTCTCGCGAATATTCCCTATTTTCTAGTTCGATTAACAATTCAAGAGGATCTTTATTACCTATTTGAATCACGAATTTAAACTAGAGCATAAGATGTGAAAAAATCCAATATAAAACTCCTCTTTTGATTAAACAAAATACTAAATAACTCAACAATACATATTAAAGCTCCATCAATCAATTCTAATAATTATGAAGAATCGAATCCCTAATAAAGTTATTGAAACACCATATCTATCAACACCCAAATAGAAATTACTCCATAAAAATGGAGTAAGATATCTCAATAAGTTTAAGAACAAAGAAAATATCAATTCTAATGATTTGACACAAACTCTCGTATTGCACCGATTGCAGGTTGAAATCTTGATGAATTCTTAAGTCTTATTGCCTTGGTTAGTTCTCCAATCATCTTTAGGTCAAAAATGCTGTAAAATGGTGTTTTTGGTGTATTTAAGCCGTCCCCGAAACAAACCCAGACGAAACTATCCTTTTTTAGCTGAAACAGAAAATTACTCTAACATTTTCGTACTACTGGGCCGCCCCATGCAGCGCGCTTGTAGGGAATTCCAGAGCTTTTGGGAAAATCTTATCTGGCCAATTTTTGTACAGCCGCGTCGCGCGTCGCGGCGCCCCATGCAGTGCGGCTTTGCATTTTTCATAAAGTAAATTCGCTTATTCATTTTTTGACATCAAGACTTGGTCCTCGACCCCCAAACGTGATACATGTTCAATTGCTTGAGCTTTTACTCAGACTTCAAAGCTCCAACTTGTTTGATTTAGCTCCGATTACCTTAATAGCTCGGGATCATTTCCTGCATGGCATAAAACACATAATAAGTGCAATTCACTATCATTTAAGCTCAAACACACGTAAAATGCAGTAATTAGAGTGCAATACTACGGCTAAAATACGAGTTTCTAGCCTACCATCAACACCCTACACTTAAACCATTGCTCGTCCTCGAGCAATTAAACTGCACTTCACATAGAGACGACCTTTTTATCAGACAACTTCCCTAACGCATCATGCGAAGAATATTTTAAATAGACTAAACACCATATCATGACATCCTAGCCTCAAAACTCGACTCCCAAGCACCACACAATTTTCACAACTTGCTCACTCACTTTAACTCAGAGGTCAAAGACTTCACCTTACCTTCGTAAATTATGTTCCCTCACACAAACAATAGAGAGTAGTTCCACACACAATAAAATTGAAGAACAAATAGGAACTCAAGATAGAAAGAATTAACTCTCTCTCAGAAATAAAATTCATGTGCCACAAAGAATATACCATAAGCTTGCCCGTAGTGTAATGCTCTACTAATTGAGCTAATTCAGTCAAAGATCAAATAGGACTTTATTTTGGTTATAATGCAATCTGCAGGACGGGTATGATACATATGGATAATAGTGACTATACCTCTCTAAGCACTTTAATATATACAACTTCTCAATTTAAACCACACACTTATGTTGAACCAAACCCCAACCCTTATAATATAACAACATCAAGCTCCTGATTTCTTTAACCTTAAACAAGATGAGAACTATCACTAGCAAGGAATCCATTTTTTTTGCTTTTCTAATACAAGCATAGATAGTTTTCTTTCAATTCTTTACAAGTGGATCTCAAAATTTTCAAGCAGTGCACCTTTCTCCCTTTTCTATAGCTCCACTCAAAAACCCAACCATACCTCATTTAGCTTTTACAATCTCATAACAAAATCAAGTGCTCTAGAGAGGTAAAAAGTTCAAACATGTAGTCAATTCAAAAAAAGTGGATCCGGCTTGCCATCATCAATATTGACTTCCAAGTCGGGACTCACTGCTGGAACAAAAGTTCGGTACCATATCCTAGTATGAGCTGGCACAACCCGAATACCATACTTGCAGTTTGGTACTATATTAACATCTGGATTAATGCACTCTTATTCCTCCTCCACAGGCTCGGGGGAAGGTGTCCGCCTACCTACTTGACGGCTACTAGAGGCAACTTCAGAGGAACCTGTGTTAGAACGTTTGCTAGGGCGGCGAGACACTGTACCTTGATGATGAATGAAGATGAGAGAGAGATGGAAGGATGAAGGATTTGAGGAAAAAAATGGAGGAAACAAGAGAGATTTAGAGTGAGAGAGAGATTTGTGAAAGAATAGAGTAAGAGAGATGTGGGAAAAAGGGAGGGGGAAAATGGGCAAGTTAATTGTGAAAAATTAATCAACCACAAATTTTGTACTACCGAGTCGCTGGGTGCAGAGCCCTGTGCGGTGCGGTAGTGAAGTTTTTTAGAGAATTGGAAGTTTGATTCTAGGCATGTGTAATGGCCTAGGGCGGTTCCCCATGCGGGGCGCTAGGCCAATTTTCCTCGAGTTCTAGAGACTTTTACATTTTTGGCCACGGGTTGCACCCCGGATCCATTACAGTCAAACCTCTCTAAACAGCCTCGTTTGTTCCGAATATTTTTGGATGTTATAGCAAAGTTCTATTATAGAGAACATATATTATAACATAACATGAAATTGGTTCCGGAAAAATTTGGCTTTTATAGGTGAAGTGTTGTTATATAGGGATGCTGTTATAGAGAGGTTTGGCTGTATGTACTTATTTTATGTTCAATTCATGCTTACACCTTCCAAAACAAGGACCGAAATTCCTAAACTCTAATAATCCTAAACTACAATTATCTAACTATTCTACAAAAGCAAGAAAAAGGGATAGAAGTAATTCTGAGTTATAGTCGTTAGCTTGACTCCGTCACTTAGGCTCATTTTATCATGATGCTAGAAGATTGCTTGTCAAATGCTCTAACAAGGTACAATTTCAACCTGTGCCCATTCACATTAAAGCTTTCATTCCCTTCTTCATCCTGTATTTCAATGGCGCCACATGGTGAGACGTGTTTCACCATATATAGACATGTCCATCTTGATTTGAATTTTTGGGGAACAACCTAAGTCTACTATTGTATAGTAAGACTTTGTCCCCTTCTTGAAACTCTTTTGGCTTTATCAGATGATCATGCAATATTTTTTGTTTTTTCCTTAAACCGCGCATTTTCATACACGTCCAGTTGAAACTCCTCAAATTCATTCATTTGAGCCAACTTGTGCTCATTTGCAAGACTAAGATCAAGATTAAGCATCTTAATTGCCAAATAAGCTTTATGTTCTATCTCAACGGGTAGGTGACACAATTTTTTGTACACTAATTTGAATGGTGAAGTCCCTATGATTTTTTTGAATGCAGTTCTGTACGCCCATAGAGCTTCATCCAAGTTTACAGACCAATTCTTACGAGAGGCACTAACCGTCTTTTTCAAGAATTCGTTTAAGTTCACGGTTAGCCACTTCGACTTGCCCACTAGTTTGGGCATGGTACAAGGTTCCTCTTTTGTTTGTGACCCCATACTTAGACAATAATGCATCGAACTGCTTGTTCACTAAGTGTGACCCATTGTCACTGATAATCACTTGAGGTGTCCTAGAGCGGGTAAAGATGTTATTCCGTAAGAACTCGCACACCACCCGTGCATCATTGGTCCTAGTATGGATTGCTTCAACCCATTTTGTAGTCAACGCCTACTAGGATATATTCATAAGAATGGGAGAATAGGAATAAATCCATGAAGTCAATGCCCCTCACATCAAAAGTTTCACATACCATAATGGAGTTTAGTGGCATATCATCCCTCATTCTAGTGTTACCTGCCTTTTGACACTTGTCACATGCAGCTATATACACCCGTGCATCTTTGTACAAAGTAGGCCAATTGAAATCGGCTTCCATGACCTTTAATTTGCTGCAGTGCGATTTCCACCATAGTGTCCCCCAGCTGCTCCATCATGGCAATGAGAAAGAATGCTTGCCATCTCTCCTTCAGGCATACACCTTCAAATCACACTATATGACGGGAAAGTAAATGTGGTCTTTTCAATATCTTCTAGGGCAATGGGTATTTGATTGTATCCTGAGTACCCATACAAGACGTAGTGGCATCCACGTCCAGCCACTTTCTCGAGCATTTGATCAATAAAGGGGAGTAGAAAATGGTCTTTCCTTATTTCATCATTCAACCTTCTATAATTAGTGAATATTCTCCACCGAGTGACTGTTCTTGCGGGGATCAATTCATTATCTTCGTTCTTCACCACTGTCATGCCCCCTTCTTAGGTACAACTTGCATGGACTAATCCACTAGCTATTAGAGATGGGAAAAATCACTCCCGCATCTAGCAATTTGATTATCTCCTTGTGCACTACCTTCTCACGATTTTTGATCAACTTGCATTGGGGCTGCACCACTGGCTTGCTATTTTCTTCCAACAGAATTTTGTTCATGCAAATAGCTGGACTGATTCCTTGAATATCGGTTATACTCTAGTCAATGCCTTCTTGTGCTTTTTCAACAGCTTTACCAGCTTTTGCTCCTGTGTACCAGAGTCACAAAGTGCCTTGGCGAATCTCTCATTTCCCAACGAGCATGGTAAAATGAAGCTTCCTGTTTCCCCACATTTTTAGGAAATTTTGTTTTGCAATATGGCACTGCAGTGGGCATTTAGCTTGAACCACATTTGTCTCCAATTTTCTCTTGCCAGACAAGATTTCCTTCAAGAATTTTTCATAAGCAGGCATTTGAGTGAGTACCTCTGTGAAGATAATGTTCACATAAATTTGCTTGACCATCTCCAAGAATCGTCCAAAATATTGGTCAAGTTTCTCCCGCTTCATCTTTTAAGGGAATGGTAGAGTTGGCATATGTCTGCTTTCTTCAATCTCCTTTTGTACCCCACTACTCTTGCCTTTCTTCTCTTCACTCTGTTTCTCTGCTGGTGTCTCAGTCTGCTTGACTGCTTGTTCACCACCTCAGGTCTAGCTTTCACCACTGGGCCAGTCAATGTTTTGCCACTTCTCAGAGATACAACTTTGATTATTTCCTTTGGATTCTTTTTAGTGTCAGAGGGAAGAGTTCCAGGAGCCCTCTCAGATAATAATTTTGCAATTTGTCCCATTTATCTTTCTAAGTTCCGGATAGTTGTGCCGTGAGTCTCGAATATTTCATTTATTTTTTTGATGAGTGCCTTCATGAGATCTTCCATACTAGACTAATTTGGCTGTTATGGATGGTATTGCTGCCTCAGCTAGTTCTGAAAAACCTAGTGGTCCTTGAACCTGGGTCTAAGATTATTTTGTTGCCATGAGTTTAGACTCCCACTAGGTGAACTCCACGAAAAACCTGGATGTCATTGACCCATAGCATTATAGTTGTTCCCACCTTGGTAGTTTCTTCTATTAAAGTTCCCCAAAGCATTGACTTCCTCAACGGATGCTTGACACTCATGTGTAGGGTGTCCCATTCCACAAAAGTCACATTCTGCTTGCGACTCACTCTGTACCTTGGCCAATGTCAGCTTTATTATCTCCTTGGCCATGGTGTCTAGCTGGGCTTGCATATATGTGTTAGAGTCCACCTTGTGAACCTCAACTGATTATATGTTTGCTCTAGTTTTTGTTGTTTTTGATGTTGAAACGGTTTTTCTTTCTTTTGCCATTACTCTCAGTCGGCCACTGATTAACATCCTCAGATAATTCATCAAGGATTAAGACAACCTCATTCAGAGTTTTCTTCATTATTGTACCTCCACATACAGTATTTAGAGTTCGTCAGGGGGTAGGTGTCAGTCCGTCCCAAAAATCCAGGAGTTGCATCCACAAATTAATTCCATTATGCTGACACATTCTGACTATCTTCTTGAATCTTTTACAAGCTTCGAAGATCGTTTTTGTCTCCTTCTGGCAGAAATTGTGGATTTCCCTTATGAACTTCCCTGATTTTGCAGCTGCGAAGTACTTGTCAAGAAACTTTGTGGTCATATCTTCCCATGTCCTAATCGAACCTATGGATAAGCTACGAAGCCAGTGTTTTGCATCATCTTTCAATGAAAAAGGGAATGCCTATACGTAGACTGCATCCTTTAATACTCCATTGTATTAGAAGCTGTTCATGATTTCTTCAAAGTCCATCAGGTGAGTATTAGGATCTTCGTTCACCTTCCCTCTAAAAATACAATTCTTTTGGATATTTGTCACGCCCCGAACCATGGTCTGGGCATAATACGACACTCGGTGCCTGACTGCATGTGACCGAGCGAACCAACTGCATGGCTGGATAAACATGTGGTACAACTATGAGCTAGAGGTAAATATAAAACATGATAATCTACTAAAGAGTCTGACTGAAATATCATAGATGCGGAAAATACTGAAAGGTCTGCAAGTATAAACAAGTAGCCGACAAGGCTAACACATGAAGGCCAGCTAATATCTGACTGACCGGGTTATAGTCTACGAAGCCTCTAATGAATACTGAAAATGCCAACTGTTTATTGGGACAAGGTTCCCGGTATACCTTATTAACGGAAATACTATAATGACTAAAACAAAAGAGAGATAAGGCCCCGAAACACTGGGGCTCACCAACAGCTGATACGAGATGTCCTAGCGAGCAGGATCGTCAATATGAAAATCGTTACCTGCATCGCGAGATGCAGGCCCCGGGCAAAAGGGACGTCAGTACATTTGAATTGTACTGGTATGTAAAATAGCAGAACAAAAGAACTGTAAATACTGAAACTGAAACTGAACTGCTAGCTGATAAACTGATAACTGAACAAGGAAGTAAGGATGTGAATACTCCCTCTCCTGAATGATGCACAACTTGTTTTAACTGGATATTAAACTGCGGCCTCAGGGCCAATATATATATATATATATATATATATATATATATATATATATATATATATATATATATATATTCTTACATATGTGCACAACTACGGCCTCGGGCCCAAGTATAGGTATACATAACTGCGGCCTCAGGCCCAAAGATGCATAAAGCATGAACTGCGGCCTCATGCCCAAACACAGGTCTTCAACATTCAAGAATATAAAATCAGGACTGAGAATCATATTACAATACATGATACTGAAATAATGTTACATGATACTGGAATAGTGAATAGGATTAGACTGAGATGGGTATTCACAATAAGTGATTTGTCATAACTGAAACTCATAGAATATCGAAGGATTATGAGACTATGCCATCTAGAGAATAGAGGTTCTACTACAATTCAGGGAATTAAGGCATAGTTACTTTCTGAGGAAACTGGTAATGTTCATATGAATGGGACGTAGGGAGAATCATAGACATTCCCAAATGTAAAGAGTTAGCCCTAAATACCTCAATTTCACTCCTTAGTGATACTACAATGATCCACAATACTAGGAACCTTCAATCTACAATAGCTACATCCAATGGAACCCAATATTAGTAACAATTCCATAACTTAAGCCATTTAGGCATATTATCAAACACCTTGTAGGCATAAATCTCTACATCTCATCGCCATAGTTCATCTAACTACCACCATTCATCAACAATTTATTCCACCATCATGATTAACCAATTTATAACTTCCAACATCACATGTAAGACAATCCATCTACACCCAACCAACAAAATTCCATCAAATAATCACCTTCCAATCTCTATAATAATTATGTATTTATATTAGAAACTTATGGCTTCTAATCACCACACCAAGAGTCCCAATACTTAATTCACACTTCTATACCCATAATAAATTCATACATGTAAGTCTAAGGGTGTAGGATTACCTTTTGGAAGAAATCTTGCAAAATCCTCCTTTGAGTTCTTGAAGAAATTTCTTGAAGATCTATGTATTTTATGAGTAGATTTCATCAATACTAGTGTAAGAATGATGGAATTTCACACCAAGTTAATGGAGATTTCTTAACTTGAAGATGGGAGGGGTTAGAGGTCTTGAGAGGGTGGAAGAAGACCCCAAAATTCGTCCTAAAGAAATAGGGAAAAATGAACCCTGAAATTGGCTTAAAAGAGCTGGGACTGGGGCGCGTCTACTCTAGCGAAGTGTCCTCGCTTCGCTGTCCATTGCATTCAAGGGAAGAGAAAATCCGCGTCTACTTTGGCGAAGCGAGCTCGCTTCTCTGTTCGCCAAAATAACTGGGTGGTATGTCTTTTGTAATTTGGTCATAACTTCTTGTAGGAATGTCCAAATGACGAACGGTTTGAAGCGTTAGAAACTAGACTCAAAGATATTTCATCTCATAGGTTGTGAATCACTTAATACCTTATATAAATATATATATGCTCGTGCAAAGTTTGGTCTTGTGCGTACTCATATGGAATTTTTAGTCTATCATGTAATTTCCAACTTGGCTTAGACTTAGGCCTCTCCTTGGACCCCAAATCACTTACGATATGCCTCGTGCACTTATTATCATAATCAATTGATAACCATCACATGAATACTCATTTAATGCATCCACAACCGATTCAAATTTATGGGGTGTTACAATATTCGAAGTTGTTTGATGCAATGGGTGGAGGTATGACACTTGACAGTCCTTGATTGTAGACTGGCCTAGCATAATCATCCAATGATCTTCCAGGCCTGGGTGCTGCATTCTCAAACTGGTCTTCAACCAAAGGTCGATTTAGATTGAATCTTCGACCCCCATTATGTTCGACAGTCTCATCAACAATTCTCCGCACAGCTTCTTGTTGTGCTGCCTTTCTTGCAACTAAGTCTACTCCGTCGTTCCCTTCATTTGCCGTGGTATCTTGAGTTGAAGTTTGACCCAAGAATTTTTTTTGTTAATTCTCTTTCTTTTCTCAGTTGTCGCAGGTGTTTCTCCAACTCTGGTTCGTAGGCTATCACTTCCCTTAAAGAGGACCGAGTCATACACCAGAGTAATCAAACATGTATCCTGCATACAAGTGAGGAAACATGAATACACTAAAGTAAAAATTGGTTCATGAATTTTTACTAAAAACGATTTTAAACACTATTGATTGCCAATCCCTAGCACCAACGCCAAAATTTGACGAGCCCAAAACACAACAAAAATTTATGCTCGCTAGTCAAAGATAGTATAGATTAATTATCGTCTCCATAGAGATTAGATTTACTCAGTGTTCGAATAATCTCCAGTTGATTACTATATAAAAAAATTAACACTTGATTTGATGACTATTACTACGATTAAATACTAAAATTTAAGCAAATAAAGATTGATTAGAAAAGATAGCAGAAGAGCACGAAGAAAATCAATGAGGGAAATAAGGGTAATTGACTGGACATGTGCAAGATAACCAACTCGGGATCCAATTCTTGAGTTAATTCACTCGATAATACGGTTGATTCTCACGAATTTTACCGATAAACAGATTACACTTGAAGTCAATATTCCTCTTTCGATTAAACATTAATTTCAATAATTAATCCAATTAAACCAGGGTAAACAATTGCAACAATAAATTGATGTTTATGATCTAAAGGGTAACTTCTCATGAATATTCCCTATTTTCTAGTTCGATTAAAAATTCAAGAGGCTCTTTCAATTACCTATTTGAATCACGAATTAAACTAGAGCATAAGATGTGAAGAAATCCAATATCAAACTCCTCTTTCGATCAAGCAAAGTACTAAATAACTCCACAATACATATTAAAGCTCCATCAATCAATTCTAATAATTATCAAGAATCAAATCCCTAATCAAGTTATTGAAACACCATATCTATCAAAAACCCAAATGGAAATTACTCCATAGCAATGGAGTTTATCTCAAATAAGTTTAAGAACAACGAAAACATCAATTCTAATGATTTGAGGGAAACTCTCGTATTACACCGATTGCATGTTGAAATCTTAATGAATTCTTGAGTCTTCTTGCCTTGGTTGGTTTTTCAATCTTCTCTAGGTCAAAAATGTTGTAAAATGGTGCTTTTGGTGTATTTAAGCCATCCCCAAAACAAACCCGAATGAAACTACACTTTCTTAGCCGAAATAGGAAATCACTCTAGCATTTTCTTGCTACCGCACCGTGCCTCGCGCGGCCCCATGCGACGCGCTTGTGGGTAATTCTAGAGATTTGGCAAAATCTTATCTAGCCAACTTTTGCAGTGCCGCGCCGCGCATCGTGGCGCCCTATGCGGCGCGGTTGTGTATTTTTCACAGAGTAAATTCATTTATTCATTACATTCGGACTTGATCCTCGACCCCCGAACGTGATCCCGACTTAATTGATTGGGATTCAACTCTGACTTCAAAGCTCCATCTTGTTCGATATAGCTCCAAATTACCTTAATAGCTCAGGATCGTTTCCTGTAAGGCATAAAACACATAATAAGTGCTATTCACTACCACTTAAGCTCAAACACACGTAAAATTCAGTAATTAGAGTGTAATACTATGGCTAAAACACGGGTTTCTAGCCTACTATCAGATGTGTGCCACATTCCAATTGCTCGGCAATTTTACTCCGTCTTGATTTTCCAATTCGTATAACCCCTTCCCGATGATAGCTGAGACCCTGTAAGGGCCTTCCCACGTCAGACCTAGCTTTCCTGTGTTGAGTTCCCAGGTTTTTTGAGTTACTTTTCATAAAACCAAGTCTCCTACTCTGAAATAACGGAGGTTGGCTCTTAGATTGTAATATCTTTCCATTCTCTATTTTTGGGTTGCCATCCTTATATGCGCCAAGTCCTTGCGCTCATCGAGCTGTTCAAATTTGACCAATAACACTTTGTTATTTGCTTCTTAGTCGGCTCGGAAATATCTCAACGTAGGTTCCCCTACTTCCACCGAGATCAAGGGCTCTGTTCCTTATACTGGCGTCTTGTTCCATCCGGGGCCAGTAGTATCCTGCTCTGATTAGCTTTAGCACTAAGGAGTCTGCGCCCGAGTGATTTCTGTTGATCCCTTCGGGGACTTGTCTCATGACATAGTTAGCTTCGAAAGCTCCCAAACATCGAGCCAACGGGCCTTGGAAAGATCTTTTATCCAATTGACCTCCTATGAAGCTGTATCGAGCTGCTTTAGTGTGCAGCGCCTGAAATGCCTTGGGATCTTCAGGAAGTTTTCCGTGCTCAAGATAGCCAATGATCTCATTTCTCCTGTGCCAGACCAAATTAGTCAAGTTTACTCCGTAATAGTCGTCTGCATCCAATACTGAATGCATAAGCTCCATGACCGTACCAGAGTCCGATCGCTTAATTTTCGTGGACGATCCCAGATTGGCTAGTGCGTCTGCCTCTGCGTTTTCTTCTTTCTGGATGTGGGTAATTGACCATTCCCTGAACCGTGCGAGCAAAGCATAGACTTTCACTACATATTGTTGCATGCATTCCTGTTTGTCTTCGAAGATCCCGTAAACCTAATTTATTACCAATTGGGAGTCGCATTTGATTTCTATGACTTCAGAGTCCAATCCCCGGTCCAGTTCGAGTCCTGCAATCAAAACTTCATACTCTGCTTCAGTATTAGTTAGAGGAACAGTTCGTATGACCTGCCTTAGGGTTTCCCTCGAGGGCGTGATTAGCACTACGCCGAGCCCAAACCCTTTCACATTGGAAGCTCCGCACGTGAACAAAGTCCAAACTCCTGATGTCTATTCTGACACCATCATTGCTTCTTTACTAGCCAAAGGTAACAATCCCGAACGAAAATCGTGCTTCTTTACTAGCCAAAGGTAACAATCCCGAACGAAAATCGACGACAAAAGTTGTCACGACCCTAAACCGGATCCGGTCGTGATGGCACCTCTCGTGAACACAAGGCCAGGAGACACTTTCCCATTTCAGTTTCAACAATTAAACAATAAGAATTAAGTCGAAAGCATAATAAATAATCTCAAAGTAGCAGTTAATAGTAAAATTTGCGGAAAAGAACCCAACACAGCCCGATACCGGGGTGTCACTAGTCATGAGCATCTACAATCCGGATAATACAAGAAAGATCTACATAGTCTGATACAAATCTAAAACAGAGGAAGAAAAGATAAAGGAAGAAGCTCTGGGCTGCGAACGCCGGCAGCTACCTAGAGAGTCTTCGAATCCGCCTGAGCTAGAAAGATCAACACTCACTAGCGGGACCTGATGCACCTGAATCTGCACACGGGGTGCAGGGAGTAAAGTGAGTACCCCAACTCAGTGAGTAATAATCATAAATAAAGACTGAAAGCAAGAAATCACGTAAGGCACATTATAGGCTATAAGGAAACGGTAAAGACGTGTAAAATTACTGAGTTTGGTTTAAACTTCAAAAATGCCTTTTTACAGGTAAGCAAGCAAAAGACAAGCAAACATGAAAGACAAACACATAAAGGATCGCCCCTCGGGCACACTGTCAACAAATCCACCCCTCGGGCAACATCTCAGAACAATACCAGCCCCTCGGGCTATATCTCATATCACAACGGGTACCCGTGCTCACTGGGGGCGTGCACACTCCTGGAGGGACCCCTTACGACCGAAGTGCAATATCAAGCCTTCTCGTGGCATCATCACTAGGCTCTCGGCCTCATATCAATAAGCCACCTCGTGGCGTACATATCTCAGGCCCTCGGCCTCATAATCATAATCCGTGTTTCCTCACAACATAGGCCCTCGGCCTTACTTAGTCAGAATCTCACAGCCACTCGGGCAACAGTTAAACATAGTGCTCAGCCCAAAATATCATTTAAGTGTTAAAGTAGAGTAAACATGGTTGAGTTATGAAAATACAGTAGAATATAGCATGACAGAGATCAAGTATAAAGTCAAAACAGTGAGGAAAAATCAGTAAAAATCCCCTAAGGATTCAAATAGTTGGCACGAAGCCTAAATATGGCATTCAACCCAAAACATGATGATAGCAAATAGTTTTCAGTCAAATACGCGATAGAATAGTCATTCGGGACGGACTAAGTCACAATCCCCAACAGTGAACGACCCCATGCTCGTCATCTAGCGTGTGCGTCACCTCAATATAGCACAACGATGTGCAATTCGGGGTTTCATACCCTCAGGACAATATTTATAATCATTACTCACCTCAATCCGGTCCAAACTCTAGCCCGCGGCGTCTCTGCCCCTCGAATCAGCCTCCATTCGCGTCGAATCTATCTAAAATCAGAATCACGGCGTCAAAATATGCTAAGGGAACGAAGCCCAAGCGAAAATAATCAATTTATAGCATAAATCCTGAATTTACCAAAACCTGACCCCTGGGTCCACGTCTTGGAATTCGATAAAATTAACATCAATAGATTCCTTATCTATCCACGAGTTCATACATATCAAAAGTTCTGAAATCCGACCACCAATGGTCCTTCAGATCCTCAATCAAAGGCCTAAGTTTCTAAGCCCTAGTTTTCCCCAAATTTAACCCTTAAATTCCATTAATTACAGCCCTAATCCGCGAAATAATACCAAAGGAACGAGTTTTAGGTCCAAAATCCTTACCTTAATGAAGTTCCCTTGAAATCCTTCTTCAAAATCGTCCAAAAAGCTCCAAAGTCGACTTAGAAATGGTGAAATAGCTCAAAAATCGAGAAGGAAATAACTTATACCCTCTGGCCCAGGGAGTTCGCATCTGCGGCCAATTTCTCGCTTCTGCGGTACCGCATTTACGGTCCTTGAACCGCTTCTTAAGTTTCACTTAAACTTCCAAACTCCGCATCTGTGATGCCTAGCCCGTACCTGCGCCATCGCAGGTGCGGTTCTTCTACCACTTCTGCGGTTTCCTGCCAACCTCACCATCATCCGCTTCTGCGACTTGTCTCCCGCATCTGCGAGGTCGCACCTGCGATCCATCAACCGCAGATGCGGTTATGACAGCAACAACATGGCTTCAGCTCTCAAACTCAACTCCAAACCTTCCGTCAACCACCCGAAATCACCCCGAGGCCCCCGGGACCTCAACCAAAAACACAAACATATCCTATAACCTTATTCAAACTTTTACCAATCTTGAAAACACCTCAAACAACTTTAAAATACCAAGATCACATCAAAATTCAAGCCTAAGATTCTAAAAATCTTCCTAATTCCGCTTTTGATAAAAAACCCAACCAAATCAGGTCCGAATGACCTGAAATTTTGCACACACATCACAAATGACACAACGGAACTACTGCAACTCTCGAAATTCCATTCCGACCGCTATATCAAAATCTCACCTATCAACTGGAATACGCAAAAAATTCACTTTCGCCAATTCAAGCCTAAATCTACTCGGGACCTCCAAAATACATCCTGATCATGCCTCTGTCCCAAACCACCTCCCGAAGCTATCCGAACCATCGGTACTCACATCCGAGCCCTCTGACACATAAGTCAACATCCAGTTGACTTTTCCAACTTAAGCTTCCTCAAAAGAGACTTAAGTGTCTCAAACCTTACCAAATCCTTTCCGAACCCGAGCCAACCAACCCGATCACATATAGAACCAATAGACAAAGGAATAAGAAGCAGAAATGGGGGAAACGGAGCGGTAACTCATGAGACGACTGGCCGGGTCGTCACATCCTCCCCCTCTTAAATAAACGTTCGTCCTCGAACGAGTCAAGAAACGTACCTGAAGCTTCAAACAGGTGAGCATATCTATTTCGCATCTCCCGCTCGGTTTCCCAGGTAGCCTCCTCCACGAGCCGACCTCTCTACTGTACTTTCATTGAAGCTATATCCTTTGATCTCAACTTTCGAACCTGACACTCCAAAATAGATGCTGGCTCCACATCATAAGTCAAATCACCATCCAACTGAACCGTGCTGAAATCCAGAACATGAGACGGGTCCCAATATACTTCCGGAGCATAGAAACATGAAATATCAGGTGCACACTCGACAAGCTGGGTGGCAAAGCAAGCTCATAAGCCACCTCCCCAATCCTCCAAAGTTCCTCAAAAGGCCTAATGAACCGAGGACTCAATTTACCCTTCTTCCCAAATCTCATAACACCCTTCATGGGCGAAACCTTCAACAGAACCTTCTCACCAACCATGTGGGACATATCCCGAAACTTCCTGTTAGCATAACTCTTTTGTCTCGATTGCGCTGTACAAAGCCTCTCCTGAATCACCTTCACCTTGTCTAAAGCATCCTGTACCAAGTCTATCCCCAATAGCTTAGCCTCACCCGGCTCAAACCAACCAACCGGAGATCTACGCCGCCTCCCATACAAGCCTCATATGGAGCCATCTGAATACTCGACTGGTAGCTGTTGTTGTAAGCAAACTCTGCAAGCAGTAGAAACTGATCCCATGACCCTCCGAAATCAATGACACAAGCACGCAACATGTCCTCCAATATCTGAATAGTGCGCTCGGACTGCCCGTCTGTCTAAGGGTGAAAAGTTGTGCTCAACTCCACCTGATACCCAACTCTCGCTGCACAGACCTCCAGAACTACCAAGTGAACTGAGTGCCCCTATCAAAAATGATGGAAACTGGGACACCATGCAAACAAAAAATCTCCCGGATATAGATCTCTGCCAACCGCTCTGACGAATAAGTAGTACACACAGGAATGAAGTGTGCGGACTTGGTCAGCCGATCCACAATCACCCAAATAGCATCGAACTTCTTCAAAGTCCGTGGAAGTCCAACTACAAAGTCCACAGTGATCCGCTCCCACTTCCACTCTGGAATATCCATCCGCTGAAGCAAGCCACCCAGTCTCTGATGCTCATATTTCACCTGCTGGCAATTGAGACACCGAGCTACAAATCCTAATTTTTTTTCTTCATTCTCCTCCACCAATAACGCTGCCTAAGATTCTAATACATTTTTGCGGCACCCGGATGAATGGAATACCGCGAGCTATGGGCCTCCTCCAGAATCAACTCCCGAAGCCCATCTACATTGGGCACACATATCCGGCCCTGCATCCTCAACACCCCATCATCACCAATGGTCACATATCTGGCATCATCATGCTGAACGTTGTCCTTAAGGACAAGCAAATGCGGATCATCATACTGGCGCTCTTTGATGTGATCATATAAAGAAGACCAAGAAATCACACAAGCCAATACCCGACTGGGCTCCGAAATATCTAACCTCACGAACCGATTGGCCAAGGCCTGAACATCAACTGCAAGAGGTCTCTCCCCAATTGGAGTATATGCTAAACTCCCCATACTCACCACCTTTCGGCTCAAAGCATCGGCCACCACATTGGCCTTTGCCGGATGGTACAATATAGTGATATCATAATCCTTTAGAAACTCCAACCATCTCCGCTGCCTCAAATTGAGATCCTTCTATTTGAACAAGTGCTGGAGCCTACGATGATCGGTAAACACCTCACAAGACACACCATACAAATAATGCCTCCAAATCTTCAACGTGTGAACAATGGCAGCCAACTCCAAATCATGAACGGGGTAGTTCTTCTCATGGGGCTTCAACTGAGCATAAGCAATAACTCTACCCTCCTGCATCACTACACAACCAATACCAACTCTCGAAGCATCACAATACACAGTATATGAACCTGAAGCTGATGGCAAAACTAACACTGGAGCTGTGGTCAAGGCTGTCTTGAGTTTCTGAAAGCTCTCCTTACACTCATCCGACCATACAAATGAAGCACCCTTCTGAGTCAACTTGGTCAAGGGCGATGCGATAGATGAAAATCCATGAATAAACCGGCGATAATAACCCGCTAAACTAAGAAAGATGCGAATCTCTATGGCTCAGGACGGTCTGGGCTAACTTTGAACTGCCTCTATCTTCTTTGGATCAACCTGAATACCCTCACTAGACACCACGTGTCCCAAGAAAGCCACTGAACCGAGCCAAAACTCACACTTGGAGAATTTTGCATAAAGCTTCTCCTCCCTCAATCTCTGCAACACAACTCTCAAATGCTCCACGTGCTCCTCCTGACTACGCGAATACACCAATATATCATCAATGAAGACTATGACAAACGAGTCAAGATAAGGCCGGGACACGCTGTTCATCAAATGCATGAACGCTGCTGGGGCATTAGTCAGGCTAAAATACATCACCAAGAACTCATAATGACCTTATCGGGTCCTGAAAGATGTCTTAAGAATATTCGAGTCCTTGATCTTCAACTAGTGATAACCTGAACGAAGATCAATCATGGAGAACACCCTCGCTCCCTGAAGCTGGTCGAATAAATCATCAATGCGAGGCAAATGATACTTGTTCTTAATTGTTACTTTGTTCGATTGCCTATAATAAATGCATATTCTCATAGTGCCATCCTTCTTCTTCACAAATAGAACCGGCGCGCCCCAAGGCAACACACTAGGCCGAATGAACCCCTTCTCAAGGAGTTCCTGATGCTGTTCCTTTAACTCTTTCAACTCCGGTGGTGCCATACAATACGACAGAATAGAAATGGGCTGAGTTCCTGGCACCAGATCAATACCAAAGTCAATATCCCTGTCCGGGGGCATGCCCGACAGGTCTGCCGGAAACACATCGGGAGAATCCCTCACAACTGGAACAAAATCAATACTGGGAGTCTGTGCACTGACATCTTCACAAAGGCTAGATACGAAAGAAAACCCTTCCCGACCATACGCTGGGCCTTCAAGAATGAAATTACCCTACTGGGAACATAATCAGTCAAACCTCGCCACTCAATCCGTGGCACACCTGGTATAACTAGTGTGACTGTCTTATCATGACAGTCCAGAATAACACGACACGGAGATAACCAATCCATACCCAAAATAACATCGAAATCCACCATACACAATAATAATAAATCCACTCGGGTCTCCAGACCCCCAATAGTCACCACACACGATCGGTACACAAGGTCCACAACAACAGTATCGCCCACCGGGGTTGATACATGAACAAGAGAAACAAGAGGCTCACGGGGCGTACCTAAATAACGAGCAAAGTATAATGACACATAAGAAAAGGTAGAACCAGGATAAAATAATACAGAGGCATCTCTGTGGCAGACTGAAACAATACCTGTAATAACAGCATCGGAAGCAATAACATCGGGTCTAGCTGGGAGTGCATAGAAACGGGCCTGACCGTCGCTTGATCGACCTCTCCCTCTAGGATGACCCCTAGCTGACTGACCTCCACCCCTAGCTGGGTAGGTGGGTGGTGGTGAAGTAACTAGCACTGAAGCCAATGACTGACCCCTCTGCTGAGATGAACCCACAAGACGACGAGGACACTACCTCCACATATGACCCATCTCTCTACACTCATAACAACTCCTAGGTGCTGGAGAAGGGGATTGAAGGGAACCCCTCGCACCGGAATGACTAGCAGATGCACCTAGCATAGAAGAGCCCTGAACTGATGGAGCACGGACGAACTCTGAGCTGGAAGGGCACTAAGTGATAACTGGCCCTGATGGGAACTATGAGAACCATGACCCGATGACGCCCCAGGATAACCTGGGCGAGCTGGCTGAGCATGCCTGAATGGACGGCCTCTGTCCTGCTAGAACTGACCCCTCGAAGGAGCACCACTATAACTACCAGATCCTCGAAGCCTCTTGGCCTCCCTCTCCTCTCGCTCCCGGCGACGAACAAACTCAATGTCACGAGCAATGTCTACAACCTCCTCAAAGGTAGCACCAGTCACCCTCTCCCTGGTCATAAGAATACGAAGCTGATAAGTGAGGCTATCAACAAACCTCCTAATCCTCTCTCCATCTATCGGAAGCAACCAAATCGCATGGCGAGCTAACTCGGAGAACCTCATCTCATATTACGTCATAGTCATCTCTCCCTGACGCAACCACCCAAACTCCCTACGCAGCTCCTCTCTGTGAGACTGCGACACATACTTCTCCAGAAAGAGAACGGAGAACTGCTGCTAGGTAAGGGGTGATGCACCAACAGGACTACGCCTCTCAAAAGCCTCCCACCAAGTGAAGGCAGCTCCAGAAAACTAATAAGTAGTGAAAGCGACCACGCTGGTCTTCAGAATACCTTCTGTACGAAGCATCCTCTGACACTTATATAAGAAACCCTGGGCATCCTCGCCCTCTGCACCACTGAAGGCCGGAGGCTGAAGTCTACCAAAACTCTCCAACCTGCGCTGCTCGTCCTCTGGCATGGCAGGAAATACATAGTCTTGAGCAGCTACAATCGGCTGGGCTGGATGTGCCCCCGGTGTCTGAAGTCCCTGCACGACCTGCTTAGGTGTGCGAGCGGCGGGAGTCTGATTGCCTTCCCCAGCCTGAGAAGTAGTTGCGGCTGTAGTAACTGAGACCGCCTGAGCTAGGACAGTGCAAACCGATAAAATCTGAGCCAAGGCCTCCTAAAGACCCGGAATCACAATGGGCACAGCTGGTGCTGCTGGAGCGTCCATAACTGGGACCTGATCCTGAACTGGGGCGGCTGGTGGATCTGCAGGTGCTGCCCTAGCTGCTGTACGGGCCATACCTCTGCCCCTACCGCGACCACGACCGTGTCCTCAGCCTCTAGTGGCCACAACTGGTGGTACTGGTAGTCGTCCATCCTGACCGGTAGCACGTGTCCTCACCATCTGTGAGAGAATAGAATAACAAAAGTTTAGTACTCTGATCAACAAATTCGCACGACAAGAATTTCAAGAATATAAAGTTTTCCTAAAGGTTCTGCAGCCTCTCAAGGATAAATACAGACGTCTCCGTACCGATCCGCGAGACTCTACTAAACCTGCTCATGACTCGTGAGACCTATGTATCCTAGGCTCTAATACCAACTTGTCACGACCCTAAAACCGGACCCGATCGTGATGGCGCCTTTCGTGAAGACAAGGCCAGCCGACACTTTCCCATTTCAGTTTCAAGCAATTAAACAATAAGAATTAAGTCTAAAGCATAATAAATAATCTCAAAGTAGCAGATAATAATAGCCCGATACCGGGGTGTCACTAGTTATGAGCATCTATAATCCGGATAATACAAGAAAGGTCTACATATTCTGATACAAATCTAAAATAGAGGAAGATAAGATAAAGGAAGAAGCTCTGGGCTGCGAACGCCGGCAACTACCTAGAGAGTCTTCGAATCTCCCTGAGCTGGAAAGATCAACACTCACTAGCGGGACCTGATGCGCCTGAATCTGCACACGGGGTGCAGGGAGTAAAGTGAGTACTCCAACTCAGTGAGTAATAATCATAAATAAAGATTTAAAGCAAGAAATCACGTAAGGCACATTATAGGATATAAGAAAACAATAAAGACGTGTAAAATTACTGAGTTCGTTCAAACTTCAAAAATGCCTTTTTAACAGTTAAGCAAGCGAAAGACAGGTAAACAGGAAAGATAAACATATAAAGGATCGCCCGTCGGGCACAGTGTCAACAAATCCGCCCCTCGGGCAACCTCTCAGAACAATACCAGCCCCTCGGGCTATATCTCACATCACAATGGGTACCCGCGCTCACTGGGGGTGTGCAGACTCCTGGACGAACCCCTTACGACCCAAGCGCAATATCAAGCCATCTCGTGGCATCATCACTAGGCTCTCGGCCTCATATCAACAAGCCACCTCGTGGCATACATATCTCAGGCCCTCGGCCTCATAATCATAATCTGTGTTTCCTCACAACATAGGCCCTCGGCCTTAATCAGTCAGAATCTCACAGCCACTTGGGCAACAGTTAAACATAGTGCTCGGCCCAAAATATCATTTAAAATATTATTTAAGTGTTAAAGCAGAGTAAACATGGCTGAGTTATGAAAAACCAGTAGAATATAGCATGACTGAGTTCAAGTATAAAGTCAAAACAGTAAGGAAATATCAGTAAAAATCCCCTAAGGGTTCAAATAGTTGGCACGAAGCCCAAATATGGCATTCAGCCCAAAACATGATGATAGCAAATAGTTTTCAATCAAATATGCGATAGAATAGTCATTCGGGATGGACTAAGTCACAATCCCCAACAGTGCACGACCCCACGCTCGTGTGCAATCCGGGGATTCATACCCTCAGGACAATATTTAAAATCATTACTCACCTCAATCCGGTCCAAACTCTAGCCTACGACGCCTTTGCCCCTCGAATCAGCCTCCAATCGCGTCGAATCTATCCAAAATCAGAATTACGGCTTCAAAATATTCTAAGGGAACGAAGCCCAAGCAAAAAAAATCAATTTATAGCATAAATCCCGAAATTACCAAAACCCGACCCCCGGGCCCACGTCTCGGAATTCGATAAAATTAACATCAATAGATTCCTTATCTCCCCACGAGTTCATACATATCAAAAGTTCTGAAATCCGACCACCAATGGTCCTTCAAATCCTCAATCAAAGGCCTAAGTTTCTAAGCCCTAGTTTTCCCCAAATTTAACCCTTAAATTACATTAATTACAGCCCTAATACACGAAATAATACCATAGGAACGAGTTTTAGGTCCAAAATCCTTACCTCAATGAATTTCCCTTGAAATCATTCTTCAAAATCGTCCTAAAAGCTCCAAAGCCGACTTAGAAATGGTCAAATAGCTCAAAATTTGCGAAGGAAATAACTTATACCCTCTGGCCTAGGGATTTCGTATCTGCGGTCAATTTCCCGCTTTAGCGGTACCGCATTTGCGGTCCTTGAACTGCTTCTGCAGTTTTCACTTAAACCACCAAACTCCGCATCTGCGATGCCTAACCCGCACCTGCGCCATCGCAGGTGCGGTTCTTCTACCGCTTTTGCGGTTTCCTGCCAACCTCACCATCATCCACTTCTGCGACTTGTCTCCCACATCTGCGGGGTCGCACCTGCGATCCTTCAACTCATTTCTATATCAAATTCACTCATTTTGACTGCCCACTTGGCTAGCCTACCTGAACGTTTAGGTTTATGAAGGATATTCCGCAAGGGAAAAATGGTCACCACGGCTATCGGATGATATTAAAAATAAGGCCTAAGCTTTCGAGAGGCGACTACGAGAGTTAAGGCCAATTTTTTCAGATGTGGGTAGTGAGTTTATGCTCCAGTTAAAAATTCTCTAACATAATAGATAGTAGATTGCGTACCTTCATCCTTACGGACTAAAACGACACTTACTGCTACCTCTGAGACCGCTAAGTAAATCAGCAACTATTCGCCTTCCTCCGATTTTGACAGTAACAGAAGAATCGATTCAGATCTTGTCCGTACTCCGGAGTCCATTCGAAGTTGTTCTTATTTTTGAGGAGTGAAAAGAAGTGATGACATTTTTCTGAAGACTAGGAAATGAACCTGCTTAAAGCGGCCAGTCTTCCTGTCAACCTTTGAACCTCTTTTACGCTTGGTAGCTGGTCAGGGATGTCTTCTATGGCTTTAATTTTATATTAACTTCGATCCCCCTTTGCGACACCAGGAATCCCAAGAACTTACCGAAGCTGACTCTAAATACACACTTCTCGGGGTTAAGCTTCATGTTGTGCTTCCTTAGGATGTCAAAGATTTGTTGTAGGTGTTTAAGATGATCACATGCGTTCAAAGACTTAACCAATATGTATTATCATAACATACTAAATGCGGAAGATAAACTAACACATGCTGATATACTGAAAGCTTGAATGATATAAATCAAAGTTCGGAAACATTAATATAAGTCTAAAACATATCTGTAATCAACATTGCTTAACATGAAAAGCATGCAACTCTATCTAACTATTACTCTAGTATATAAAGCCTCTAATAAAGTACTGGAAACACTAGTTATCTGTAAAGACTGAAAGAATATAAAGAAATGATAATGCCCCGAAAGAACTGGGGCTCACCAAATAGATGGTACGAAAATCCTAGCGCTCTAAATCGTCAACTTGTAAATCATTACCTGTATCGTGAGATGCAAGCCCCGGGCAGAAGGGACGTCAGTACATTTGAATTGCACTGGTATGTAAAACACCGGAAACAAAAAATGTAAATGCTGAAACTGAAACTGAATTGATAACTAATAACTGGTATTATGATAACTGATAACTGAGATGATAACTGAACTAAGCAAAGGAAGTAAGGATATGAATACTCCCTCTTCTGAATGATGAACCACCAATTTATCTGATAAACTACAGCCTCAAGCCCAATACATATGTGCACAAGCTATAGATATTACCTTTCACGTTCAATCCTCTTGAATTCGGGTTCTAGAGTTTCTTTTCTCAACAATGATATCTCAATCGATATCTAATTATTTGAAGGGTTTACCCATATTAATAAGGTGTTGAAGAATTAAAATTGACTTTGAACCATCACTAGAACTTACTTTGGATGATGGAGGGATCTTGGAGGAAGTTAGGTTCTTGAGAGTCTCCCTTTCTAGAGCAAGGTTTTATGTTTTGGGGTGTGATGGACGAAGTAGGGCTTTTAAAGTGACCCTCCGGGTGCGCTTCAATGCAGCTGAAGGACCAAACGCGCACCTGAATGTGCAGCAAAGGTAGTAGCACTGCCAAAAGTGCACGTCCACGCACAGGACTAGCTAGACGTGTATACTGTGCATTGTTAAGTAAAATGTACATAACTTTTTGCACAGAGATCCGTTAATGCTACACAATATATCATTTGAAAGGTATTTCAAAGGGATACAACGTTGGTGTTTTAAGTTTTCTTAAAGTACCAACACGATTTCACAAAATTAAGCTAGAAGACCGACCTTCCATAAACTTAGTCAATAGTTGTCGAATTTTTTGCACATCACTCTCCGTCTTGATTCCAAAATAACTATTTCCACCCATACTCATCCCAATAGGTCTTCATATGTCTAAAATGTCATACTAATATTTATTTAACACGTTCACACCTAATTCGAATTTACGGTGTGTTAAAGTTGCGTCCGTTTCTTTTGGTACCTGATAGGATCTTGACGACTCCTCCCCCTGGTTGACTTCGCTCGTTCGAGATCGGTTCTTGTAATTACTATGTTGCATGCTCCTTACCTTTGCTACTAGAAATTGAGATTATGTTCATTTCTCTTGGTGTCGGTTGGTCGCCTCTTATTTGTTTAATTCTCTCGAGAGTTGGGAATTTTAGTAATTGATGGTATGTTGAAGGCACATACTTCATCTCGTGCAACCACGGTCTCCAAAGAATAATAGTATAGCCCATATCGCCATCTGCTACTTCAAAGAGGGTCGTCTTCATATCCCCTCGGCATTTGTAGGCTGCAGAATCTCCCCTCGGGTAGTCACACTTGCCAAATTGAACCCAGCGAGGAGTTTTGTTTCCGAGATGATACTTCCAGTCAGCTTGGATTGCTCCAGCACTCTCCACTGGATAATATTGGCCGAACTTCCTGGATCCACCAAAACATATTTAATTTTAAATCTAATAAATTAAGAGAGATTGCCAAGGCATCGTTGTGCGACAACAGTAGTCTATCTGCGTCTTCCTCCGTGAAAGTAATGGTGTCCTCACTAAATTCCCAGAGTCTCTTACTGTGAGTTACTGATACCTTTGTCTTTTTTGCTGCCGAAAATATCACACCATCAATCTCGTTTCCCCCAAAAATCATGTTGATCATCAAAATAGGAGGGTATTCTCCTACTTTCGAGGGTTCCGCGTTATCACAATTGCGGCCGTAGTTGATTTTAGCCCGGTCACTTAAGAATTCTCTGAGATGGCCATTCTTGAGCAATGTCTCCACCTCCTCGTACAAATGCCGGCAGTCCCCTGTCCGATGGCCGTTGTCCTATGGTATTCACACCAATAATTAAGATCCCTCTGACTGGGATCAGATCTCATTGGCTTCGGAAACCGTGCCTCCTTAATGTTCCTCATAGTCGACACTAGTTTCACTACATTGACATTGAAGTTGTATTGGGATAGCTTGGGGTAGGTGGAATCTCGAAAACCGAATATCTCCTTGTCCTGCAATGATCTGTTATTACGGCCACGATCAGCTATCTTATCATTAGCAAATATATCCATCGACTGGGAACCTATGCCGCGTCCCTCGGCCCTTTCATAGGGCAAAAACCGATGTCCTGAAGACCGTCGATCTGTGTCGAAATCAACCTTTGATTTTTCCTTATTTTTCTCCCGGTCCCGACCCTTGGTTGATGCTAGGAAACCAAGCTGATCATCCTCAATTCTTATCTTTGACTCGTACCAGTTGTGAACATCCGCCCATGTTGTTGCCTAAAACTCGAGCAGACTTTTTTTCAATTTTCGGGAAGCATTGGAACTTCTCGGATTCAGCCCTTTAGTAAATGCTTCAGCTGCCCATTTCTCCGATACGGCCGGTAGCAGCATCCTTTCTTTCTGGAATCTGGTCACGAACCCCAACATCAAATCGGACTCTCCTGGTACAATCCTGAATATGTCGGCCTTTCAGGCTTGTGCCTTTTTGGTCGCGGCATGGGCCTTGATAAGAGAATCCGCGAGCATCTCGAAGGAATCTATTGAGTGATAGGGCAAGAGAGAATACCATGTGAAGGACCCCTTCGTAAAAGTCTCCCCGAATTTCTTCAGTAAGGCTGACTCAGTCCCGTGTGGAGCTAAATCGTTCCCATTCACCGCCATTGTATATGTGGTGATGTGCTCCTGAGGATCCTAAGTCCCATTATACTTCGATATGTTAGGCATTTGAACCGCTTCGAGATCAATTCTGGTGACACGCTTGGTTTGAACGGCAACTGGGTGTATTTCTTTGAGTCCGAACCTTTCAACACTGGTGGTGAGCCCGGAATTTGATCTATTCGGGCATTTATTTCCCTCATAAACTGCATGAATTTGGTTTTAAATGGATCATTCTCCTTGTTTTTACCGGATCCGCTAGCGTTCCCCCGGCCCTTTCAAAGCCGACTTTGCCCCTCGGGGTGCTGTTGTCGACTCTCTATATGTTTGGTTTGCGGGAGGAACTGGACCTCATCCATTCACGTTGTTGAAAACACTCGACAACGCCTGCCTCAACTCCGTCATGACCTGGTCATGTCCTGAGAAGTGGCCCATAATGGCTTTTTGTTGCTCCTTCAAGAGCCGTACTGTTCAGGGACGTGCTCTTCTTCAACATCATCAGGAGTTGCCTCTCAAACATGTCGTGGATAATGCCCGCTATGAACCAGCGTGGCCTCATCCCTCTATGTAATAGATGCAAGGATCAACTCAATTACACAACTGTAAGCCCCTCGGTGGATGCCAAACTGTTTATCCGTAAAACGGTAGCGTTGAATTTATACGTGGTTTATAGACAAGTAAATCGATTTGATTCCAAAATGGCAAATAAATTAAATAAGAATGTAAGACTTAGCGTTGAAATCGAGATAAGACAGCAGAAATTCTGGTTTGGGGAGCAGAGCTCCCGGAGGCAGTAGTAATGATATTAATAAGCAAGAAGATAAAATATAATTGAACTCTGAACAGTGCACTACAAAAAAAATAGCATTTAGCGACAGACGTATTCCGTCGCTAGAGATGTTATTTCCGTTGCTAAAAGAGTTTAGCGATTAATTCGCAACGGATTCAAGTTGGTCTCTAAAATGCTCGTAGCTAAGCTCATAGCGACGAAAAATACAAAACCATCGCAAATCTAGCGGCGGATGGGCGACGAAATATATCGTAGCAAAGTTTTGCGACCAAAATATCTGTCGCTATTTTACTTTGTGTCGTCGCTATTTTGACTAATTTTGTCACTACACTTCATAACAAAATTCGTCGTTTGTTCTTATTAGCAATGAAATAATCCGTTGCTTGTTCTTCCTAGTTTCAGCGATAAAAATCTTTTATCGCCAATCCGTCGCAATATTTAATTTAAAGCGTTAATTTTAGCTGCGAAAAATATCTATCGCTAATTCTTAAACTTAATTATTTATTAATTATTTTAAATGTACCCTGTTCAAGCATATTACATAAATACTATTAAATACACTTAACTAAAAGTGACTGCTATTAATATAAATTAACTTCAACAAGGTCCACAATATATAGTATAATGTATATAATTGTATCGTTAAGTACAAAACATCCACAAGCACCAACAATAAAGTCTAAACAAAATAGGCTAACTATGCGAGGCTGGAGAGTCATGGTCATTGTCAGAACCCAATACATGAACCTCATCAATGTTAGCAGCAACAGAAGAGGTAGAAACTGTAGGTGCCACATCTGTAGAAGAGTTAATGATTAGTATACTTGAGGAAATCCAAAAGTACTGGGACAAAAGTTAGAGCTTAATAGAGTGTGATGGCTTTATATGTACACTAATGAAATGTCACCACATACTATAATAATAATCAAAAGCAAAAACAGGTTCGACAAGTAAGAGTATGCGTGTATATGCACATACATATTTAGTCATATGTTACATGTATGAGTCTCTCTGTCAATGATCTTTAGAAACAGAAAGTAGGCTACAATAGGGGAAAAAAACAAAAAACATACCGCCGCAATGACATCATAAACAGGACATATTACTTGATCAAGAAATGACACGCCATTATCAGACATGCAGCTCTTAGCAGGTTGTGCAACCTGCTGTCGTAGTATCTCCTTCAGTTCCCTTCCCATCTGTCACGAAGTTAATTGTTCCAAGCAAAGCAAAAGTAAGATCAAAACACTTGGGATGAAGTAATCATAATTATGGCTTCTCTCTTCTGGTTTTTGCCCTTTCATTTTAAGAAATTTATAGTGCACCCTCTTATCCCACAATCCCACATACACTCCCACCAAAGAGAACGCCCTGGAAACAAAGGACAAATTACACTTAAAGAGTAAACTTCAAATATACTAACAGGTCAGCCAGAGAGTACTTTAATTATCACAAGAAGAAGACAAAGGAGAATGGAGATCAACAAATTGAGAGGATTTCTAAAATGGTCAAGAGACAAAAGGTACACCAAATTGACATACATGAGGAAATATGTAGCACAAGCATTCTGGAACGAATCTGTGATGACCCAAAAGGTCATCACTTGTTTTTAAAACGAATTCTGTGTTACGAGGCCTTAAGATCTTCTTTTAGCTTCATCCCGATTTGCGTGCGTAGTCCGAGCGTGTAGCCGGAAAGCCTATATGTGAAAGGTCTGTGAAAAATGATAAATTTTGACTATTAAATAAATTAATTTGACTTCGGTCAATGTTTTGAGTAAACGGACCCGGACCCGTGATTCGACGGTCCCGGAGGGTCCGTAGAAAAATATGGAACTTGGGCGTATGTCCGGAATCGAATTCCGAGGTCCCAAGCCCAGGAAATAAATTTTTAAAAAAAATTATTTTTCTGAAATTGTTTATAAGGTTTGGAAAGGATTTCTGAATAGAACATGTTGGTATCGGGCCCGTATTTTGGTTCCGACGCTCGGTACAAGTCGTATATTTGATTTAAGATAATTCGGTGAAGTTTGGTAAGAAACAGAATCCGTTTGGCGTGATTCGGACCTTAAATGTAAAACTTGATGTTTAAAGAAGTTTTGAGAAATTTCATTGATCTTGAGGTTTAATTCGATTTTCATGATATTATCTTGGTGATTTGGTTATACGAATAAGTCTGTAGGATGTTTTCGAGGTTGTGTTTATGCTTGGTTTGGAGTTCCGAGGGCTCGGGAGAGTTTCAGGTAGGTTCCGGGATGTCTTAGGCCTAAAACACAGATGTTGCAGGTTCAGAGAAGTTGCAGGTCTCTGAACCCGCCAGTGCGGTCCGCATGAAAGCGTGTGCGACCGCAGAAGAGGGCAGTGCGGTCCGCGGTCGACTTTGTGCGGTGCGCGGTGGAGGGCAGTGCGGTCCACAGTCGACTTTGTGCGGTGCGCGGTGGAGGGCTGTGCGGCCGCAGTCCATTTTGTGCGGTCCGCACAGGGTCACTGGACTGCAGTATCCTCAGGAAGGGCTGTGCGGTCCGTACAGGGGGTCTGAGAGGGGTATATTAAAACGGGATTTTCAGTTATTTTTATATTTCAAAACCCCAAAAACATATGAGGCGATTTTTCAAACAACCTTTCTTGTCCAAAATATTTGTAAGTGATTTCTAACTCATTTTCTTTACTCCTTAACTTCTTTTTACAAGATTTTATCCTAGAATCTAGGATTTTCATGGTGGAATTGGAAATTTTGGGTAGAACATAGGTTTTTCAAAAATTGAGAATTTGGACCTTAATTTGGGGTCCGATTTCGAAACAAATTACATATTTGAGTTCGTAAGTGAATGGTAGTCGGGTTTTGGTTCGAACATCGGGTTTTGACCATGTGGGCCTAGGGTTAATTTTTGACTTATGGGTTAAAACTTTGGAAAATTCATTTTTATGCATTCGAATTGATTCATTTAGCACTTATTAATATTATTAAGTAACTTGTGACTAGATACGAGCGAATTGGTGGTGGAATCAAGGGGCAAAGCGATAGTTGAGACTTGAATTGTGTTCGTGGCATCGAGGTAAGTGTTTGGTCTAACCTTAACTTGAAGTATTAGGAGTTGACTCCTATTTGCTATGTGGTAATTGTTGAGTACGACGTATAGGAATGGTGACGAGTATCTATACGTTGGTGTCTAGCATGATTGTGAGTCTTTATATTGTGAATATCTTGATTTGGCTGTATCTTTCATGCCTTGGTGATGATTTCTATTTGTTGTGAAAAGTTGTGGAAGGAATTGTGACCTTTGAACATCGAGGAGCATTGACTCAAGTTACATTACGAATTGTGAAAGTATATGAGTTGATTGAACCATTTGGAGCATTCGCTCAAGTGGTAAAGTGAGTTGTGAAGTAAAAGTGGATAAGAGAAAGAAGTCATTAAATTGTTCCCTTGTCGGGATATTGTTACTTTATTGGTTATCTCCTTTGCCGGGATATTGATATTATTGATGTTGCTCCCTTGCCGGGACTTAATTGTTGAATTGTTGTTCCCTTGCCGGGATTCCTATTATAATCTTGTTTATTCCCTTGCCCCCATTGTTTGTGATTGTTGTTTGGGTGAGGAAGAGTGTTAAAGCACGAAGGGTGATGCCGTGCATTGTTTGTTTCGTGAGGAAAGAGTGTAAAGCACGAAGGGTGATGCCGTGCACTATGGTGAGGAAAGAGTGTAAAAGCACGAAGGGTGATGCCGTGCCGCACGATGTACCATTCCGTGCCGACTTTATTGATTATATGGTGAGGAAAGAGAATAAAAACACGAAGGGTGATGCCGTGCACACTTTTATTATATAATGGTTTTGGTGAGGACGAGAGTAAAAGCACGAAGGGTGATGCCGTGCAATTGATGATTTCTGATTCTTGTTGATGTCCGAGTTATGTTGTTTCTTTCCTTACTTGGTGCCTTTCTATTCAGAACTGTTATCTCCTCCACAGCATGCTTCCCCCTCCCATTTGACTGGTTATTTCTGTATTTCTTCTCCGCTGTATATATTTGAACTGCATTGGTTTATTTGGTAGTCTGGTCCTAGCCTCGTTACTACTTCTCCGGGGTTAGGCTAGGCACTTACCAGCACACGGGCTCGGTTGTCCTGATACTATACTCTGCACTTTGTGCAGATCCCGGAGCATCTTTTGGGCAATAGTTGGAGTGCTTCCTTCAGTCCACCCGGAGACCCAAGGTAGAGTTAGGCAAAACTTCCCATTTATTCTTTCCTATCGTGCGATTTGGTTTCTCAATGCGGATTGAAATTCTATTCTGTTCTCTCGCAGATGCCGGGAATGCGCGCTTCCTCATCTGCTGACCAGCAGCCCGAGCCCCCAGCAGCAGCTCCCACGAGGGGCAGAGGGCGAGACCGTGCTAGAGGCCGAGGTAGGGGCAGAGCTCAGCTCCGGGCAGCAGCACCAGCAGCGGAGCCTCAGGTTGATTTTGATGATGAGGTTCCGGCTCCAGCAGTTCCGGTGGGCCCAACTCAGGTCCCAGAGGGGTTTATTGCCACCCCAGTTCTTCAGGTTGCTCTGGTCCGTCTAGTGGGCCTTATGGAGAGTGTCACCCGGGCAGGCTTGCTTCCTATCCGACAGAATTAGTCGGTATGTTTTATTTTCATTTATTTATTTTAAAACAATCCGACCTAATCGATCGAAATATTTATTTATATATTTTGTTAGACCATGTATATTTTAACTGATAGTTTCTGTCAAATATATATTTTCGAACGATTTGCTAGACGGAATTTGCCGTTTTCATGTAGTGTTAGTTGGTGACAAAATAGATATTTTTACTTGACATATATGTATCTTTTAAACACATGCATCGTGACGTGGAAAATAGTGTGCGTGGAATCATATTTTGAGCGCGTGAGATCTCTTAAAACTAGCTAACATGTGAAAATAGCCCTCATTTTACCCTTATTTTTTATTTTATATCTGAAAAAATCCCTACATTTTCAGGTCATCTCCACGACTCCATTGATGGAAAACAGGTATAAACAGCGGAAGCAAATAGCCAAGATCACTTGATTGTAATATAGACAACACATAATCACAGATTTTATTCGAACATAAAATCGATACTTATCTCTTGAGCGTGACCGCGATCGCGAGAAGCCTCCAAGCAAGAGCGAAACCGTCCACGAGATCATCCTCCAGTTCCACAGTGACCCGAATAATGCCCGGAATTAGCGAAATTCGTGTGGGTGAATTTCTCCTAGGAAAAGCATGTAGTAAAACCTTGCCTCCTTATGGAATAAGACCTCTTTATATAGCCACAAGTTTTAGGGTTTGAAACCCTTTTCCTAAACCTGTTGGGTCTTCCTTTTCCACCAAGAAATAGAATTCCATTTAATTCCTAATTATTCGGGCACAGCAGGGACCGCAGTATTTAATTAACGAGGCTTCCTATTATGGACTTAATTCAAAATATCTGAATTAATACTACCATGTTATAAATAGAGTTCTATTTATGGTGAATGTCTATATTTAGAGAGATTCTAGGGTTTATTACTTGGTCGGTAAGTCACCATCTCCCTATAAATAGAGGGTTCTATTCCATTGTAATTCATCCCAAATCAATAAGAATTCTCTCCCTCTACTTTTCTCTGCAATACTCTTCTTCTTCTTTTATTGTTTTATAACACGTTTTCAGCACGAGACTCTAACCAACTGAGTAGAAGCTTTGGGATTGAGCATAATGATTGTCAATTGTTCCATGAACTTCTTTCATGATTAAAGTCTGGATTTAAGGTAAGTATCTTACTTTATTTTTCTCTTTTAAATTCTTGAAATTCTATAATTTGATTTTATATACAAGCAAAGACAACAAAGTTTGATTATAACTCTAATGGAGTTTGTAAGAAATTATAACCATCTGAAGTGGTAAAATTTCTATGCCTCGCCATGATCAAATTCATGTATGATTGTGGGTAAAGAATTGAAAACCCGTCCCATTGAATTTGCTCCATTCTCATTCCCTTAAGAGAATGTGATAGTAGTATGTGATTAGTCTGAAAGAAGACAAAATTATTACTATAAATGTATCAATGGATATGGACGTGGCAATGGATGAAATTATAATTGTCATCATTTGTGGTAATGAGAACAATAAAGATTCTCAAAATAATCTTTCACTCTGTGAAAAATATTTGTCATCGATTTAACATGAGATTTTGTAAAGCACATATAGATGATTATGGTCCATTCATGATGTGAATGTGATAACATCTGATTTATGAATACATATTCATTCTTCAAAGAATATGAACGTGCTAGTGGTAGTGAATATACCGCACTCACCTCTAAAAGGAGGTTTGAGATTATATAAGAAAATAATGTCATTATTATGGCATGAATGGTCATTGGTCACGTACCTATTGTACGCCAAAATATTTTGGCATTGTGATTGTTAAAAGACAACGGTAATGCAAGAAACAGATCTTGCATATAATTTTGACCATAACCATAATGGTATAACTTTCTCTTTAAAAGAGATATTCACCATATGGGTGTTGATGATATGTGGTACTACAAAATTAATTGAGAACTCTGCAAGAGCCAATATACTATTTTGGAGAAACACAATTAATTACCAATAAGGTATTGTGTTGTAGTAAGTCTCAAAGAAACTTATTCAGTTTCCAAAGTATACGCGAAAGCGGTTGATTATATTGAGACTATAAATAAAGGAAAGAGTTAATATCTTCTATTACTACAACTTGTAGCGGGATAATATGTATGTGAAAAGCTACCCGCTTTATTCTCCAGTTTGTACTACACAAATAAAAGAATACCACACTCAAGTGGATGTTTATCGATATAAAAACCCATATCATAATAAACTTGGAGTTTATTATTAATTGCACACGTCATGGTGTAAATCTGAACTTTATCAATATTGATAATTTATTCAGTTGGCATAATTGGTTTAGCCATATTAATTTAAGCATGATGTGCAAAAATAAACGAGAATTCACATGGGTAAATATTAAAGAACTAGAAAGTTCTTTACGAATTCTCTTATGTTGCTTGTTCTTATTAATTAATAGATCAACTGAAATTGGGACTGAATCCCATGAATGCTGGAAATATCAAAGGTGAATATGGGCCCATTCACCTGCCATGTATACCACATAAGATGCATCTATGAGATGGTTACATGTGCGATTATTAATAACCTGCAACATGGTGTTTTGCGAGGTAACTTGCTCAATAATNAACTGCCGAAATACGACATAATTCTCTGCATAGCAATGAGTATTTCTTATCAGGTTATTTCCGATGAACCCACCGAATTTCAAGTCAATTGGAGATGGTGATCACCAAAACTAGACTAAATTCGAATAAGTCTTTTAAAGCGAATTTAAGATTCAACCAATGTGATTTACATTCTTTTCATATATCATATTAAGTTAAATCATCATGCGTAATCATGTTCCAGATTTAACACAAATAAAACTGATATATAAAGAATAATTTTTCATATTTGAATCTTATTTAATCCAATAAACTGCTTAAAACCCCATCTAAACGACCTCGAAACACCCAAAAATAACGTGATTCACTACATAGCAGTGAGTGTTTCTCGCCAAGTCGTTTCCAATGGACCTACCAAATTTCAGGTTAATTGGAGTTCGTCAAAAACATGACCTCCAAATCTATAACCAAATTCGGAGAATAGGCATTGTCATGGATTAAAATAAATACGATCATGCTTTCTATTATCCTTATAATTATTCCATGAGCACATAACATTGATTATATCCTTTCTTTTGTGTAAGGTATATAAAACCGCCTCTTACATCCAATTGTCCTCCCGTTTTACACACATGAGAATTCAAGATATTGCTTTTCATCATAGTTGGTGAAAACCTCAATGTCTTTTCTCATGAATTAGTTTAATGTCACTAGTATCAAGAGGTAAACCTCTTTGGTAGATGAAAACTCTACCACTAGTGTAAACTTATCAAGGACAATTTACACATAGTACATTGTAAATATATTCATGACTCAAATAAATAGACCACTTTTTCGGATCCTATTTATTAATCATAAATTCTTAAGAAACATTAGATCATCTCGCATGTATAAAGCTTTAAGAATATTCAATGATTCCCAATAAATAAACCACCTTGGTGGTACTTATTTATTAATCATAAATCTTAATTATACAATATTAACGTGTAATAATGTAAGGCTCATAAGAGAAAAACACTAAAACATTCTTATTCATGATGGAACAGTGAATGCCACCACCAGTTTATTCTAATTTGCACACCATCATTATTAATTTATTATTCTTTGTTTATAATACCAAATATTGGCAATCGATCAATACTCCAACAGAAACAAATAGTGTTTCTACAACCACCAATCTTCATGATCAATTAAGATTGGTTCTGGCCAAACAATTAAACTAGGCACGTATGCCTCTTATCTTAAAATCGAGAATCGATACAAACAATGAAGACAGTAACCCTTAACAAGGAGGTTCTATCCGACCAAAATAAAACGTCCAGCAATAGCCACAAAGGAATATAAACCGTAGGCTAAAAACCCACTGGCCAACTTAAGTCGCCTTTCGACACCCGCCTATCAGGCTCTCCTTTCATTGTTCTTACTATGGCCAATCACTAATTAACCATTGTAACCGAACATGGTAAACCAAGGCTCTTCTGTCTTGTTCCCCGACACCCACCGTTTTCACAGGCTACCAGAAGGGAATCGGCAGCTTTTGTTGGGTACAACCGCTTTATATAAAATCTAAATAGTTTCAGATTTAAACGATCAAATCAACGGCGAAACCAGACTAACAAGCATATCCGAAGCACCCATATACACTTGCACCAATCATGACAGCATATTCATGTATATAATCGTACATATATACTCGGGTTATCTATTTAGATGCAAGCAGGCTCTGATACCAATTGATGGAAAACATGTATAAACACCGGAAGCAAATAGCCAAGATCACTTGCATGTAATATAGACAACACATAATCACAGATTTTATTCGAACATAAAATCGATACTTATCTATTGAAGCGCGACCGCGATCGCGAGAAGCCTCCGAGCAAGAGAGAGACCGTCCACGAGATCATCCTCCAGTTCCACAGTCTTCTGCTATGTGACCTGAATAATGCCCGGAATTAGCGAAATTCGTGTGGGCGAATTTCTCCTAGGAAAAGCATGTAGTAAAACCTTGCCTCCTTATGGAATAAGACCTCTTTATATAGCCACAAGTTTTAGGATTTGAAACCCTTTTCCTAAACTTGTTGGGTCTTCCTTTTCGACCAAGAAATAGAATTCCATTTAATTCCTAATTATTCGGGCATAGCAGGGACCGCAATATTTAATTAACGAGGCTTCCTATTATGGACTTAATTCGAAATATCTGAATTAATACTACCATAATAAGTTACAAATTATTCCACTAAAAATTCATAACTGCACTCCTCAGTTCAATTTCGAAATTCTTCCATTAAATCTTATTTAACTCCCTATGTTAAGATTCAGATACTAATCAAATAAATTAAATTACTGACAATTTAATTTATTGATTATTTCCTTTAGACTTTCGCTTAACTTATTTCATGTGACGGATACAAAATCCACCTGCAGGGTTTACACATGAAAACTTATAAGCTTTCATAAAGGTGTATCATCAATCTCTAGGCCGAGACATGGATTCCATCAACTAATTATTATTTTGCCAATGTATATTACTATTGTCCAATTTACCAGGCATATTGACGCACGAAAAAATCTCGCCTTTTAATAAATCAAAACAATAATAATATACACAGCTAATAACAATTATATCAAGATTAAGAGTATAAGTACATTTAATTGCTAGAGAGTTTTATTTTATTAAGTCAGTATAAAATACTTATCTCTACTTGGTCCGTTCAATACATACAAAATGTACTAGCACAAGAAGTTGGAATTAAACCATTCCCATAATCAAGATAAATTATCTCTAATCTTGTGCTACAATCATTCCTGATGGTTGTCCAATTCCATCATTCGATTGTGAACATGATCTTTATACTTATAAGAACCGATGATTTAATCTTCCGTGTATAAGCTAAACTCTATACACTAAATCATCTACTATATAAGTAAATGACACAAACGAATGTATGATCTATTTAATACTTTATTAAAATTGAATAAACAATTGTTCCATAATGTTGCGGCCAAACGCATTCACGCAAGTGCACGTGATCGTGAAGTAATAAAGTAGTGAGTTGAGTATCGTTCCCACGAGGACTTGTGATTAACCATTAACTAAATTAGACTATCCTAATTATCTATACAAGAATTAAACCTAGAAGTATTTGATTCTATACGAATTAAGTAAAGAAATATAAATAATGAACTTTAAACAGAGGAAGAGCGGATTTTTATGATATCAATGTAATGAAAACGATCTAGGGTTATGGGCTATCTAACATTCTTATTGTATTCTTCAATTGAATTGACTAACTAATTTATCGAGTTTATTGGTTGACAGGGTTAATATTGCTCATAAGAATCTGTCGAGTTCTTACTCGCCTATTCAAGCTAACATAACGCCTATATGTCTATGGAGTTAGAATCAACAAGAACGCATTTATAATTCCTGTATTTCAACCAAGCAAGGCAATTAGGTATATGTCTATCCTAATTGCAAATCCGTTCCCCGATGCCCATGTTCAAGAACTTGCTCTATTTAATTCTATTGCGATCTAAAGTTTTCACTTTCGAGTTCAACCAAAGATTCGTAGATAGTATTTCACTGTTAGCTACTCAGCAAAATAATTAAAATCAGAATTAAATAAACAACCCAATATGATAAACCAACTTTGTCGAATTAAACGTCAAACAACAACTTTCATGTTTCACCCATGACCCTAGAATAATGGAATTTAGCTACTCATACTAATGTTCAACACAATAGGGTTCAATTTCATCACAAATAGCAAAAACAAAGGGAAGAAAAGAAGAACTTGATGATCAAATCTCCTCCTTGCCTCTTGCCTCTCTATTCCTTGTACTAGACTATGAAAAACTTGATTATTACNAATTATTCCACTAAACATTCGTAACTGCACTCCTCAGTTCAATTTCGAAATTCTTCCGTTAAATCTTATTTAATTCCTCATGTTAAGATTCAGATACTAATCAAATAAATTAAATTACTGACAATTTAATTCATTGATTATTTCCTGTAGACTTTCGCTTAACTTATTTCATGTGACGGATACAAAATCCACCTGCAGGGTTTACACATGAAAACTTATAAGCTTTCATAAAGGTGTATCATCAATCTCTAGACCGAGACATGGATACTATCAACTAACTATTACTTCGCCAATGTACATTATTATTATCCAATTTACCAGGCATATTGACCCACGAAAGGATCTCGCCTTTTAATAAATCAAAACAATAATAATATACACAGCTAATAACAATTATATCAAGATTAAGAGTATAAGTACATTTAATAGCTAGAGAGTTTATTTTATTAAGTCAGTATAAAATACTTATCTCTACTTGGTCCGTTCAATACATACAAAATGTACTAGCACAAGAAGTTGGAATTAAACCATTCCCATAATCAAGATAAATTATCTCTAATCTTGTGCTACAATCATTCCTGATGGTTTGTCCAATTCCATCATTAGATTGTGAACATGATGTTTATACTTATAAGAACGGATGATTTAATCTTTCGTGTATAAGCTAAACTCTATACACTAAATCATCTACTATATAAGTAAAGGACACAAACGAATGTATGATCTATTTAAAACTTTGTTAAAATTGAATAAACAATTGTTCCATAATAAATACTATATCCAAACCAAAATTCATGGTTAATAGTATATATCCCAACAATCTCCCACTTAGACTTTTAACCATGACAATTATTAGAATATACTATATCTAAATGCATGGTTAATAGTATATGCCCTAACAATCTCCCACTTAGACTCATAACCATGCATCTATAACTTTCACAGCTATCCTTTTGCAAGACTATTAAAAGTCTGCCAATAAACTTTTACTAAAAGAAACTTGCCAAGTTATTTTCAAATGCAATCTTTGTCTAGTAGTGCTTTGTCGTAATTGACTAGTTTGGTATTAAGCTCTTCAGGGATCTTGTTATGAAACTCTCCCAAGAGTACATACCAAACTATGATTTTCCTTACTATTCTCCCACTACGACGAAGTACTACAAATATTATCTTCAACACCTTGCGGTATTGAAATATTAATTACTTCTTCCTGTAGTGTTCTCTGCTCAACATCACTCCCACTACTTGGAGGTGGTAAATTTCTTTTTGTCTATTAACGTTTCTCCCACTACTTAAATGCAATGGAACGTCAATTCCGACAAATAGAGTTGTATGTTCTTGAGTGTTTGAATTTTTAGATTATTCATTTGTTATTTCTTTGCGTAGTTCCTGTAAAACTAGTTTACTTCTAGGAACATAGTTTATTAAATAATCCTATTATGGAGAACCAGTATTTGTTCTATTGCCTTCTTTTCTTTAGGAAAACAAAATAAACCTCCTTTCGTTCCCTTGGATGTCCAATAAATGCGCAAACATTCATCCTTGATTTTATCTTATCTGTTTTTCCTTTCAATATATATATAGTGTACAATTCCATATCCGAACTCTCCGCAGACCAGACTTACGTTAAGTCTAAAATTCTATGGGATCCAAGATACAAATTTAGAAGAACTAAAATCAGAATGTAATTGGAGTTTCTACGGCATATCCATAACGAAGAAAGAAATAAATCTGAATAACTCACCATTAATCTAAACATCTCCATAAGAGTCCTATTTCTTCTCTCTACTACACTACTCTAATATGGAGTATCCGGTGTAGGCAATTGAGATATAATCTTCTATTTTGATAAGTAACTAATGAACTTTATAGAGAAGTGCTAGTCACCTACGATTAGATCGTAGTAATTTAATATAATTTCATGGTGCTTCTCCGTATCAAGCCTTAAAATCCTGAAATATTCAAAGCAATCAGACTTACGGTGCATCAAATAAATATATTCATAGTCTGAGTAATCATTTATGAAAGTCATAAAAATACTCAAAACCACGTCTTGCCTATATGTTCATTAGACAACACAATCAAAAATAGACTAGTTCTAACTTATCACCAGCTCTCTTTCCTTTGGAGCAGAAATATCTCTTAATCATATTTCCTTCTAAATAGGGTCCATTAGTTGATAGTGCCTCTACTTTCAATGAAACTTAAGGTTCATCATTGACCAACTGAAATCCTATCCAGATAATTATGACTTAAGACGCAAGTGCACAGATAAGTTTCACTCAATTTTGAAGAACATTTTCTCTTATAAGGTAGACTAATATTGTTCATTTCAGAAGAGACATTAACAATAACAAGACCATGCATCCATGTACCACAAGAGATAAAATATTTATCAAGCTCAATAATGCAAGAGTTCAAAAATAAACTAGATATCCATCTCTTATTTTGCCAAAAAAAAAACGGAATTAAATTCCTTATTTCAAATGGTACATACATGGCATCTATCAAATTAATGTCTTATCTCGACCAAATAATTATTTTATTAGTGATAAGACAAACTACACGAAGTCATTGTGGAGTTGAGATATACAACATTAAATAGATCATAATAAGTCAATTGACACTGAATAATAAAATTCAGACTGCATTCAATATATATACATACATGCATCTTGAGTAGCAAATTCTCGATGGGAAAAAGAGCCATCATGCAAAGTATATTATATAATGCAAGAATTATACAATCCAAAAAAGAAACAGAACCAACTCAGATGGAGAGCAAACTGTTATTTTTAGTCAATTGTATATATCATAACTAATAGCTCTAGTTCCATTGATCCAACATATATACTCAGATGGAGAGTAAGTACATGATATCAATAACTAGTATTTCACCTAGTGAGCTTACAATAAATTTATCCGATATGGAGGAAGACCTAAAGTCGACTCATAAATTTACACTCACTTGAAATTAATAGTGGAAGACCATAGAAATATATTTCTATCACCACTTAATCATGGTTGCATTATAATTACAAAATTGATTGAACGTGTGAACTCAGATGGAGAGTCAATACACGTTATCAACTACTAGTGATTATATTCAGTAAGTTCATAATAAATTTATCCGATATGGAGGAAGACCTAAAGTCGACGCGTAAATTTATTATCTTACTATAAATAGTGGAGACCATAAGGGTTAATTCCTATCACCACTTGATCACAACCATGAAATTTTCTCTAAGGATTAAGTTCCAAAATTCACAAAATGCTCAAAAAAAAAAAACCATGTAGACAGTCATGAAACACTAAATTAATGTTATTCACTGCATACAATAAGTATTATTTACCGGGATTTTCCGATAGACCTACCAAGATTCAGGTCAATTGGAGATCATAAAAGTCATGATCTTCAAAACAACAATCAAATTTGAAAAGCTACCATTTAAGCATTTTTAGGAATTTAAATCATGTCATACATTCTAACCATATATCAGTTCATGTAAAATAACATGCGTCATCATGTTCCAGATTTAATAAAATAAAAATGACATAAAAGGAATGACTTTTCATATCTAAATCACATTTTAATCCCGCAAACTGCCAAAAAATAAACCATCTAAATGACCCTGAACTGCTGAAATACGACATAATTCTCTGCATAGCAATGAGTAATTCTTATCAGGTTATTTCCGATGAACCCACCGAATTTCAAGTCAATTGGAGATGGTGATCACCAAAACTAGACTAAATTCGAATAAGTCTTTTAAAGCGAATTTAAGATTCAACCAATGTGATTTACATTCTTTCCATATATCATATTAAGTTAAATCATCATGCTTAATCATGTTCCAGATTTAACACAAATAAAACTGATATATAAAGAATAATTTTTCATATTTAAATATTATTTAATCCAATAAACTACTTAAAACCCCATCTAAACGACCTCGAAACACCCAAAAATAACGTGATTCACTACATAGCAGTGAGTGTTTCTCGCCAAGTCGTTTCCAATGGACCTACCAAATTTCAGGTTAATTGGAGTTCGTCAAAAACATGACCTCCAAATCTATAACCAAATTCGGAGAATAGGCATTGTCATGGATTAAAATAAATACGATCATGCTTTCTATTATCCTTATAATTATTCCATGAGCACATAACATTGATTATATCCTTTCTTTTGTGTAAGGTATATAAAACCGCCTCTTACATCCAATTGTCCTCCCGTTTTACACACATGAGAATTCAAGATATTGCTTTTCATCATAGTTGGTGAAAACCTCAATGTCTTTTCTCATGAATTAGTTTAATGTCACTAGTATCAAGAGGTAAACCTCTTTGGTAGATGAAAACTCTACCACTAGTGTAAACTTATCAAGGACAATTTACACATAGTACATTGTAAATATATTCATGACTCAAATAAATAGACCACTTTTTCGGATCCTATTTATTAATCATAAATTCTTAAGAAACATTAGATCATCTCGCATGTATAAAGCTTTAAGAATATTCAATGATTCCCAATAAATAAACCACCTTGGTGGTACTTATTTATTAATCATAAATCTTAATTATACAATATTAACGTGTAATAATGTAAGGCTCATAAGAGAAAAACACTAAAACATTCTTATTCATGATGGAACAGTGAATGCCACCACCAGTTTATTCTAATTTGCACACCATCATTATTAATTTATTATTCTTTGTTTATAATACCAAATATTGGCAATCGATCAATACTCCAACAGAAACAAATAGTGTTTCTACAACCACCAATCTTCATGATCAATTAAGATTGGTTCTGGCCAAACAATTAAACTAGGCACGTATGCCTCTTATCTTAAAATCGAGAATCGATACAAACAATGAAGACAGTAACCCTTAACAAGGAGGTTCTATCCGACCAAAATAAAACGTCCAGCAATAGCCACAAAGGAATATAAACCGTAGGCTAAAAACCCACTGGCCAACTTAAGTCGCCTTTCGACACCCGCCTATCAGGCTCTCCTTTCATTGTTCTTACTATGGCCAATCACTAATTAACCATTGTAACCGAACATGGTAAACCAAG
>NC_031995.1:10321345-10322197 GCF_001879085.1 Nicotiana attenuata | reverse complement strand
TCACATTTCTTGATTTCTATCGTGCGTCCTTGATTCAGCTTTGAAAGATTCTTGAATTCCTCCCGCGCGTTTGCATGCACGTATGAGCGCTCAGTATCAGATGTGCCTTGATGGCTTGTGATTCCCCGATCAAGGGGCGAGATGTAATCTCCGTGAGTTTATGTTGGGCCAGTCTGGAGGACTTGAGGCCGGATCTTTGCCTATGGCTTGAGCACTGAAGTGCTGATCGTGTGAGTAAGTATTTTGAACTTATATGTTCGGTATTGTCCCTATTAGTGGAAGTGACGGCTGGATAGCCATGTGATGAGTATGTTAGCACTGCAAGATGTATCTATGTGACTTGGTAGTGACGAAGAAGGCCGCTGGATAATAGATGAACTGTTAAGTGTTCGATTCCTATTGTGATTGATGTGTAGCCCGAATTATGGGCGCGTGAAGAATCATTTCGTGTCTCTTAGTTGGGGAGTGAAGTGCATTTCATGTGGCAGTATGAGTTCGGACCCAGGAAGATTAAACGACTGTGTAATGTGTATGATGGTGGAAGGTATGCAGAAATGTTAAATCGAGGCGAAGCAGGTGGGTTATCTCCTGCGGAGTGTTCTTAAGTATTATGATCCTTATGTGTATGTTAGAAGGTCTTATGTGTAATTGAAGAGTACGTGTTGAAATTTGAGATTTCGGGTTGCTTAAGAGCGTGGGCTTAACTGTTGTGTGAGTGAATGCGAGATTTGTAGAAGATTTCTAGATGATTTGTGTTTTCACAAGCTTATGAAGGATTGAGTTTAGTCTCACTATGGTATTAAGGCAGCAATGGAGTATGTGCGTTATGAGTTGTTGGGAGTGTTTTGATCT